>NC_136412.1:40065000-40472500 GCF_051521515.1 Lactuca serriola | reverse complement strand
TCCAACGAGGGAAAATAAATTCCATCCAAAAAGTTAAGGAATTAAAATTCTCTTCAAGTGAGAATGTTGAATGTTAACATATTACCCATTTTACTTTTAACACTACATATAAAACTCATATGTCACCACCACCATCACCACGTCTACCACCATTCACCACCCACCATCACCACTACACACCACCACCTCTACTGCCACCCACAATTACCATCATCACTACCTCCGCTACTACCATCTTCCACCTACTAGCACTGTTACCTCCACCACCACTCATCACCACCACCTCCACCACCACACATCATCGTCGTCACCACCCGCTACCACCACATCCGCCAACACCCACTACCGCCACAACCATCCACCACCACCACCATCGTCGCCATCGCTTGCCACCTTCACCACCGTTACACTTTCTACCACCACATCACCCTCCCCTCCACCACCACCCACCACCACGAAAATACTATCACTGCCACCACCACCGTAATCACCTCCGCCACCGCCACCACCACTACCACTGCCATCACCAACACCTCTGCCACCACCCTCATCACCACCACCATTACTACCACCGTTGCTACCTCTACTACTACATCACGCACAACCTCCGCCACTACTCATCGCTACCACCATCACCATCACCATCACAATTACTACTGCCACCATCGTCATCACCTCTGCAACTACCCCACATCACCTATGTCGCCATCAACACCACTATTGTCACTGTCAACATCACTCCCACAATCACCATTATTTATTGTTTTTATAATTTATATAATATATTTTTACATATATGTTATAAAATAAAGTAAAAATAAGCAAAAAAAAAATGACAATTTTGTCCTTTTATATTATTTCAATACTATTTTATGCCACCCAAACATTGTAACACTCCAAATCAGGTAATTCCCCTTTGAACCCTTGAAATAAAAATATATAGCATAATGGTCCCTTAGTACGCGGGGAGTACTCTAGGAGTACGTTTAGCGTACTAAGGATGAATGATCACGGAGGGTGTCCATGTACACTGGGAGTTCCAAGAGGTATACGAGGCGTACGCGATAGAAGGGCAAAACACTAATTCTCGGACTTGACACCTATTTAAACATACTTAAGCCTAGTTGACTAAACCCTAATCAGCCTCTAGAGTCTCATTTCGTCCCTTTACCTCAGTTTCCCTTTGTAAGTATGATTTTGGAGCATAGAAGTGTGTTGGTGGCTATTTTGGAGCTTATTCAAGAAGAAGAAGTTGGTAAGCAAGCTTAGGGTGGCATTGGGGTTCAAGATACTGCATCTAGTTTACCTTGAGGAGCTTCTGGAGGTATAAAGTCTTAATCTTACCATCTTATTCATTAGATTGAGCTAGAGCTTGGTATATTGTCCCATTTGTGTTTATGGATCATCTCTTGGGAGTTTGAGCAATTCCAAAGCTTAGGAAGAGTATATTTGAGGTCCCTTAGTTCATTCATACCATGAAAATGCAGTCTTGATGAGTATTTTGACCTTATGCATGAGTTAAGACCCTTGGAAAGGTCTTAATGGGTTATAAGGGGTTGTTGGGAACATATGGAGCATGCAAGGGTATAAAGTTGCCAACTTTATGCCTTAGAACGCCTTAATGGAGTCAGATCTAAAGCTTGACGTTAATATCCTAAGCATTAAGAGCTTAATGGTCATTTATGCATGCTTGACTAGTACGTCGTGTGTAGTAACATGTACGCAACGTGTACGGCTGAAGGAGCGAGTACGTTGAGCGTACCGGAGTGGTACGCAAGGTGTACACACTCAGATGGGTTTGGGCTTGTTTTACGCTTGTAAGACCTTTAGGCCTTAATCGGTTTTAGGTCTGGTTATGTTTTGGGTTAGTGGTCCGATTTATCTGTTTTGAGCCATGGTTGCTTTGGTTGGGCCTTATTGGTCCATGTGGCCCATTAATATCTTTAGACATGGACTTTGAGCCCATTAACAAAAGAAAGACTCTTGGGCCATTATAGAAGGACTTGGGCTTAGGTAATTGGGCTCTTTAGTTAGATTGTATTCAATCCTAATTTTCGGGTTATGTGAGATCCCCAGTTTTATTGTAACGCCCATAGATCAGGGCTAGT
Organism: Lactuca serriola; assembly: GCF_051521515.1. Taxonomy (NCBI): domain Eukaryota; kingdom Viridiplantae; phylum Streptophyta; class Magnoliopsida; order Asterales; family Asteraceae; genus Lactuca; species Lactuca serriola. Next base: position 40,470,392 of record NC_136412.1, on the reverse strand, counting down.
CAATTTAAAGACGATAAGCGTCAAAAATGAGTTTCTGATAGAAGATTATTTAGAATGAATAATCTTAACTAGGTTATAGTATATGTTACAAGAATTCCGTACATATAAAGAACGTCGAAATCCGAATCATAACGAAGAAGTTATGACCTGTCGAAGTTTTGCGACAGAACCGGCACGACGCTGAATGACGTAAAAAGTGAGTTTATGTTAGAGCGATATTTAGCCTTAGCGATCTAAACGAAAGTCGTAGATTTCGTTAAACCGAGAGCGTGCATAAAAGGAACGCCCAAATCTGACTTCGTACGAGGAAGTTATGATTTTTCTAAGTTTCAACTTAGCGGTATGCAGCCCGAATACTCGATTTGAGATCGAGCGGTTGTTAGCCGAAACAATCTAAATGAGAATCGAAGATCTCGTTGTTAGTAGCGAAACGATGAAAAATTAGGCGAGAACGGACGTCAAACGAAGAAGTTATGAATTTATAACGAAGTTTTTCTGTCCCAGCCTTCTAAAAATAAATAATAAAAATAAAAGTCAAAATTAGCCGACGGAGTCTAAATGAAAGTTATAGAGTATGGTCTGACCTTCGCGTGGATATAAAGAACGTCGAAAACGGAGCTCGTATGCGAAAGTTACGCAATTTAGAAGTTCGACGAGTCAATTACGCCCCGCGTAATTTGAGTACGCCCCGCGTACTCAGGCGGATGCAAGTTGCCTGACTGATACTCGAGTGCCACAGATCGACGCATGCAGTGACGTCAAAGTACGCCCTGCGTAATTTGAGATTACGCCCCGCGTAATCCCAGACCCTCAGCCTATAAATAGAACTCGAAATCAGCCATTTTCTCTTGTTCAAACTCTTCCCTCTCTCTAAGTTTTGCCTTGATTTGCATGCCAATCATATCCCGAAGCCCCGGTATCATTCCCGAGCCCCGAAGCGAGATCCGAAGCCCCGAGAATCCCGAAGAGCGTTATTCCCGAGCCGAAGCCCTGCCCGCGAGGAGCCGGTTTATGTGAAGATCTTCCAGATCTACGAAGAGACACTACTTCTGCAAGACGTAGTGCTGTCAGATCATCTTCTGATCAAGTGAGTGTGTAGTCACTTTCATCTTACACATAAATATGAAGTATTTTATAAAATACGTGTTATGTGTATATTTATATATATTGTTGTTTATATGCGTGAGTGCATAGTTACTTTCTTCTAATACATAAATATAAAGTATTAGCTATGAAATACGTGCTATGTGTTAGATATTAATTATCTATTTGAGATGGATTGGAATTGATGTTTTTGTACGGGTGTTAAATGATTTAAATTGTGTTGTATTTATATCTACAAAAATGTTGGGTAGAACATGGGTAGATGGAATAGTTGGTGATGATGCGACTTCGTGCCTATTTGATAAACCTTGGTGACGATGTGACTTCGTGCCTTTTGTGTAAACCCAGGTGACGATGAGACGTAGTGCCTATTGAGTAAGCCCAGGTGACTATGAGACGTAGTGCCTATTGTGTAAACCCTGGTGACTATGAGACGTAGTGCCAATTGTATGAACCCAGGTGACTATGAGACGTAGTGCCTACTGTGTAAGACCTGGTGACTATGAGACGTAGTGTCAATTGTATGAACCCTGGTGACTATGCGACGTAGTACTTATTGTATAAACCGTGGTAGCAAATGGACTGTGTGCCAGTTCCTCAGGTAAACCCTTAGGAATGAATGAAGAAAGTATAATCGATTCTTAGGGTAAAACCTTAAAGAAGATAATGGGGATGGGTATTTGGGTTGATTGTTGATAATTGAATATAATAAATGTATTATTGTGGGTTGAAAACCCTATATGCTCACCAGGCTCCCAAGCCTGACCCACTCAGTTTTCTTTGTATCACAGGTATCAATAACGAAGACATAATTCACTGAGAGAATAAAGGAGATGTAAATCATTAGTGTAAATGAATGTAAGTTCTGTTTATGCTTATGTTCCTGTATTGACGATGACATCCCAAACGTTTTAAAATGAATAAAATACGTTTCTTCGAAAATGTTTTAATAACGTATTTATCATGTTTTTCTGGGGACAAATTCCGCAACACTTTTATTGAAGAAGTACTCTGATTTTTATAAAGCATAAACAAAATCGGTCTTTTCTGGCCGTAAAAATGGGGATGTCACATTTATGGCCAAAAAAGACCTATTTGTTTATGCTTTATTTTGAAAATTAGAGTATCTTTCAAAGAAATATGTTGCGGAATTTGTTCCTAGAAAAACATGATAAATACGTTATCAAAGCATTTCGAAGAAATCTATTTTATTCCTTTTAAAACGTTGAGATGTCATCGTAAATAAAGAAACATAAACATAAACAGACCTTACATTTATTTACACTAGTGATCTATGTCTCCTTAATCTCTTAGTGTAATGTAGCTTGATATCAAGACTTGTGATACAAATAAACTGAGTGGGTTAGGTTGGGAAACCTGGTGAGTACATAGGGATTTCAATCCCACAATGTGTATATATATATATATATATATATATATATATATATATATATATATTAGAACTCACAAGTATACAATTTCACCATGTATAAACAACTCTTACCCCACCCCGTCAATCCTCTCAACGACACTGTCCATACTCTCGGATCTAAAATTTACCTTTTTACTTATTACATACTTTCGGATCATGTATGTCTATTCCATGCTCTCGGATCAATAACGGCGCCCATTCCATACTCTCGGACTAAGGACAATTGACTATGCCTCAATCCATACTCCCAGATTAATGATAAATAACTATGTCCTATCCATACTCTCAGACTAAGGACATTTTTCTATGTCTAAATCCATACTCCTGGATTAATGAAAAATAACTACGTCCTATCCATACTCTCTTACTAAGGACAAATGACCATTTCTAATCCATACTCCTAGATCAATGACATATTTTAATGTTCTATTCTCCGTGTATATCTCACTTGTACTCATAAGAAGATACTACCCAATATGCCTCATAATTAGTTTAGGTTTACTCTTTATCCTAAATCATTATATATTATCAGGTATGTTCTTTAACACGTATTTTAGGCAACATCAAGTAATCCACACATAAACATATGTTTGATAGTTCAATCAATACTTGTATTAAAACCATGTACATGCAAGGGACTATGCACTTACATGTTAAAGTGATGATTCCAAACTCGAGCAGCGCTTCGCTTCTAATGATTCTATTTTCCTTCGACGAAACCTAACATTATTATCGCTATGTTTTAGTCTAAACTTTATTATGACTAATTATTATTCTAGATTCATCATTAACTCAAATTCTACTTTCATGATCTATCAAGTAAGGAACAACCAGGTAGGATAATATCGGAGGTAGGTTCCATTTGGTATACGAAGTATATTGTTTAGAAATCCCACTTTAAGCACCTCACTAAATCACAGCCTAGACATCATCCCCGTAAGTAGATAAATTAGTATAATGACTTGGAATCACCGATAAATCTTGTATATAGGTTCATAATATCGATATTATATTTTAATATAAGCTATATTTAAAGTAGTGTAGGCGTATCTCACTTACAACGGGTTTTGCTAAAAACCGGGCTCCGCTGGAGCAGAGCTTCTAAGCCGAAAAGCTCTTTTTCTTGGATCCTTCGGGCGCTATGGGGCTTTCCTCTAGCACCTTGAGGTTACTAGGGCTTTAGAGGGGGTTTTGGGAGGTTAGAGAGAAGTTAGAGTGGGAGAGAATTGGGTTTTGGTGTGAGAAATGAAGGTAACATCGCAAGGTATTTATAGGATGAAATATTGCTCCAATCGTCGAGTTGGGGCCTCCAACTCGTTGATTTGGTGCCACATGTCACCCTCTGGTGGCAAGGCTTGGGGAGAAAGCAATGACCTAGATTTAGCCACGTCACTCTCTTCACACCAGCACCCTGTTGACTTCTGAACCCTGTAACTTTCACATACGAGCTCCATTTTTGACGTTCTTTATATCCAAGCGTAGGTATTGACAAGATCTAAAACTCTTATTTTTACTCCGTCAGCTAATTCTTGATTGATTTTAAATTTAATATTATAAGAATATTATATTGCTAAAAGACCGTGTAAAATTCATAACTTTTACATACGACCTCCGTTTTCATCTGTCTGTTTATCGTTGAACTCTTATTAATGAGATCTTAAATTCTAATTTAGGTTGCCTTGTCCAAAATTTGATCGATCTAAAATTCAAATTCTGGGCTTTGCACTGCTATGCTAAATCTCAGAAAAATCATAACTTCCTCATACGAAGTCAGATTTGGATGTTCTTTTTATGCACGTTCTCGGTTTAATGTATATTATGACTTTCATTTACATTGATAAGGCTAAAAAGTAATCTATCAAAAATTCACTTTTTACGTTACGCGGTGTCGTGCCGGTTTAGCCGTAAAACTTCGACGGGTCATAACTTCGTCATTCTAACTTGGATTTCAGCATTCTTGATATGTACGGAACCCTTGTGACATATGCTATAACTTAGTTAATACTATTTATTCTAAATAATCTTCTATAGAAAATCATTTTTGATGCTTATTGTCTCCAAATTGACAAGCCCGAATCTACGGGCGTTACAAGTTAATGGCATTATAGTTCAGCACGGGTGGTTTCGGACTGTTAGGTAAGCAGTTTTCAGGTTCAGCGGACTAAGGTGAGTCTCCTCACCATACCAATGGGTGGAAGGCACCAAGGCCAACCCATTATCTGCTATGTGATATGCTAGTTGATTATGTGGCATGTGGTATGCTAGTTGTATTTGTGATACTTGCATGAAAGACCTCGGGGGTTCCCGATGCACTTAGGTGTAAGACCTTGGAAGGTTTCCACGACATCCTAAGTAAAGACCTCGGGGGGTTCCCGAGGCACTAGGGTGTAAGACCTTGGAGGGTTTCCATGGCATCCTTAGTTAATACATTGGGGGTGGGTTCCCTATGCATTAGGCTAAGACCATGTGGGGGTTCCCATGGCACCCAAAGTAAGACCCTGGAGGGTTTCCAGGGCATCCTTATGCATTACTTATGTATCTTATATGGTTGATATGTTTCTATGAATATGTGGATTGTGTGGGGTATGTTATGGGGAACTCACTAAGCATTAACTTACAGTTTGTTGGTTGTTTCAGGTACTTCAGGATCTAAGGGCAAGAGCCCAGCATGATGGCGCGATATGCACTCTCTAGCGTCTTGTTTGGGGACAATCTGATTTTATGAATAATTTATCTGATGTTATGGATTTTGAAAACAATTGTGATTAGAATTTTATAATTCATGGAAATGAATTCGTTATTTAAAAATGAAAAATTCTATTGAAAATTTTGGTTGTTACAAGTTGTTATCAGATCCTTGGTTTGAGGGATTCGGGCATACCCTCGGGTGTGTCAGAACTCAAACTGGGGAAATGGTAAAAAATAAATTGTTTTTAAAAATCAAAGTTAAAAACTGCTTAAAAGCGATTTCTTGAAAGAAAAAGGGGGAGCGCAATGCGTGTAATTGGCCGAGCTCAAGTAAGTGTTTTCCCCAATATGTTAGTCATGATATAATGAAAATTGGAATATGATAATCATATGGATCTTGCTATGTGTATGCTTTCAAAATTGTATACAATTAGGATCATATAGCCTTAGAATAATTTATTTGGCCTTATTTCTTGTTCCTTGTTTGGTTGTGGTCCTAAGGTAGAGTCTGTTATTTGACAGTTTATTTGATCTTGTTCAGTGTATAATTTGCATGCATAAGGTAGCCTGTTATGATTGATTTGAGTTCGGGTTTGATGGGATTGAGCAAATCTTAGGATAGCCTAGGATTTGAGTTATGCGGTAGCTTGTGAGATATGTTTTGTTTTGGTACAAATTAGAGTTATCAGGTAGAGCCTTGGGGAAGGTACAGGTAGGTGTGGAAGGTAGTATTGTGTCCGTACTACTGAAAGCACAAGACCTATACCCGAACTAATATTAGATCAGGAAGCTCTAAGGAGACTGGTGTGGAAGGATCCCCTTTTGAATATCTTGATCATTATGTCTTATGGACTTTCAGATCAGAATGGTGGTGACACGACATGGAGAAAGGGGATCAGGATCAAGATCCAGATCTGGATCCGGATCTGGGTCGGGCTATGGTACGGAGCCTATTGACGAGATGATACATGATCTTATCGTATCCAAGGTTACGAGGGGCATTATTGATGCTACCCAAGTGATTTTCTGGACCATCAAGGAGGGGATGATGGAGATCATGGAGGAGCGGATCAAGTCTTTCCCAAGTGATTCCGTCTCTCTCTTGCTTCGCCTGAACTGCTCTTGCTTCAGCAGAAAAAAGTTGTTGCCTGAGAATAGCAACTTCCTCCTCCAAGGAGCGTGTCCGGTCTGTGGGGTCCTCTGGTGCTATGTGTGAATTTGATATCATATCAAAAGGGTGGGATTCAATAGGGACTTCTTCAATGCCCTCTACCCTTTCAGTCTCCCCATCGGATCCCTCATCCTTGTAGTCTACCTCTAGGTACTCCTCATGTTCCATCCCTGGACCTGCCCACAGAACCATTTCAGGTTCCTCCTTGATCCAGCTATGGGCCACCAGGGCCTGATAGTAATGGTCGCATTGTTGGTGCTCGGCCATGATGTCTATGCAAAAAAGGGAGGTGTGAGATACGTGTAGGGGGTGTATATAGATAGCATTCTCAAATAATCCTATAGCAATTTAATTGTTTTAGATTTGGTTTCTTAAAACTTTTGGATACAAGGTAAGTTTCTAGATTCATTGTCGACCATGATCACTCCCAAACACATGTTGGTCGTATTTGGAATAAATATAGTTGATCGGGCTCTATTTATTCCCAATACGACTACATAACTGTCCGGGTTTGACCATGATGTTCAGTTCCTCCAAAAACACTTATTGCTATTGTAATGGTGCACACATAGGTATGTATTTTAATTAATTTGTTTAGAGTAGTTTAGTCCCAATGTATTTATAGTTGCATATCTTGTATGATTAGATATGCCAGTTCACTATAAACAATACTCTGATACCAATCTATCACACCCCCGAACTAGATGACAGAAACGTTCGAGAGTTGTGTGACTTCATCTTGTAATATCATCACAGTGAATATATTAGAAACAAGGAAAACGTCATCATCACACGTACAATAATACAACAATATTGAGTTTGCATCACTGTAATTGTTTACAAGAGTTACATCCCAAAATATAAATGTTTATAATAGCAACAAATTTCCACATATTCTTGATGCCCACCTGCTTAACGATTTCCTGAGAAAACAAGTTATTTGAAAACGTCAATATATATAATGTTGGTGAGTTCATAAGCATGTTGCCTGGAAAAAAATTTATTACTTTGTAAACACCACAAAATCCGATATTTTCTGTAAAAATAGTTTGAAAGTTTTGTGTCCAATCTCGTGTTAAGGCATGTGTGTTTTTGTTTGAAAATGTATAAAGAGTATTTCAGAAAATCCTATACTTCCAGTTGTAAGTAGAAGGTATTGTAAAATTGTATATTTTCCCAGAAAATCCGATATTTTCTGTTTTTAAAAGTGTGGTGGCCTTAAAAACCCTAAGACCGAGTATCGGTGTATGTATGTTTTTGTATCATAGAAATGGTATATGAATTCCGTAAATTTATAATGAAGTTATTCTCTATGTGAGTCGTTATAACCATACTTGATAATGACTGGTTCGCCTGTCTTGACATTTTTCAAGCGCCGACTTGTTTAAGGTAAGGTTTGTCACCCTAGACTGGCCTAGTCTAACTTTAGCAAACAGCTCAGGTGTGGGGGAGTCAACCCCATATAGATCTATACACAAACTTTCGTTCTCCATCAAGGATACTCTGGTTATAACTACAGGCTATGGTTGTACACTCAATAGGTGTCAAACGAAATGTCTCACAAGAGCCTTAACTGAATTTACGCAGATATTGAATTGCACAATGTATATTGTTTTCGTGAATGTTTTTAGTTTATTAGGCCCAACAAGCATGTAAATGGGCTACAAAGTCCAAATAGCGTGTCTTGTATATTCAAGGCCCAATAAACATGTAATTGGACCACAAAGGCCCAATAGACATGCAATGTGTATTCCAGGCCCACTTAAACATGAAAATGGGCCACTAATGCCCAATAAGCATGTAAAGTATATTTCGGCCCAATTTAAAAGTGTAAGTGATGCATTTGTTTCGTTTGTTATTACGTTGATCATTTAAACTCAATTGTTTACCAAAATGATATAAAATGCCCACTTTTTGTAAAAAGACATTTTTGGTCCATAAAACAGAAATTTACAATTAACGTATATTTTTGGTAAAAATGACGCTTTAAGTCCCTTAAGACCAAAGTTTGCAATTAAGGGCTTATTTCAAATTAAAAATAACATTTTTAGCCCACTTTTGTTAGTATTGTCATTTTCGGCCTAATTTGGCCCAAATGCACAAAAAATTCCCTTTTTAGCCCAAGTTTAATAAAATTTTCATTTTCAACCCATATAACCGAAAATTTACATTTTTGGCTCAAATTTTTCAGAAAAGCCAAAAAGTCACAAGTTTAGTCCATGAAACCATGAAGGCCCAATTTGAGGCCCCTTTTGTGAAAATTTACATTTTTGACCCTTTAAAAAACTATGAACATCATAACAATCCATATTATATAAAAATGTCCCATTTTTGGTCCTTCTCAAAACCGTGAGTTACATAATAATCTCACCTATTTGTTTGTTTTCTCAAAAACGGCCCTCTACATGAATTTGTTTAGTTTTCTAGTGTTCTTCAACATTTTTTCTCATTTCACTTCTTAGTATGCTAATGTAATACTTTTAGTTTGCAAATATCACCATGCTTAGTAAATATTTCAAGTTTTGTGATGTTTTAACAAGTTTTCATAGTAAAAATCACATCACATAACATAAAACACACATATACATGCATAAACACATAGATCTACACAAAGCAACTTGTATTCACCCCCCAAAACATAGTAAAAACTGAAAATAGGGGGTATGAACTGGCATTGGGTTGATGGGTTCAGTTTTTGAAGAAGTTGGCGGAGTTTTCGGCCTAGCACGCCTCTTTAAGAGATCTTCGAATTTTAGGTGATTTTATGAGCATGGATCATGAAATGGAGTGTTAAGGAGTGAAAGATTTATCATAAAATAAGTTAATCATCTTGTTTAGAGAGTAACTTACCTAAAAGTGATGATCTTTGTTGAAGTGTTCTTGAACACCACACAAGCACACATAAATTTGGAGAGGGAAATGTGATTTTTCTTGAGAGCTCTAGAGAGATTTTTTTTGAGTGAATTAGAGAGTAAAAATGAAGGTGGTAGGGTGGTGGTTTTGGCTGAGACTAGAAGAAGAGAGGGGGAGAGAGAAGATTAGGTAATACTTAGTGGTTAATTATTTTCTTGCTTAGATATTTGTTGGGTAAAATGCATGTTTACATGCAAAACAATATGGAGGTGTCACAAATCTAGCCATCTCCACATTTTCCATCTTTTTTTTTTTATAAAACTGAGAATGAGAGTGAGGAATAGATTTAAAATTGATCTCGGATGTAAATCGAGAATTTGATGGCCCAAATGAGAATTTTTTGGCCCATTGGGCCTATATGAGAGCTTACGGTCCAAAAATGATAAAGAAATGGGTTTATGGCCCAATAAGGCTCATGAAAGTGGTTTACGAACCAATAAGGCCCATGAAACCAATATGAGACATTTTAGATCCAATAAGGCCCATAAGAAGTCTTATGGCCCAAGATGTTATAGTTTAATGAATGTGAGTCCAATTAGGGCCCATATAAGGATTCTTAGCCCAAAATAATCAAGTAGTGAGTTTATTGGTCCATTAGGCCCAATAAATGATTCCTAGTCCAATGGGGTTTGAACTAGGAAAATTTAGGGTTACAGCCCAATGTTGAGTGTATGAAATGTATTATATTAGATTTTTGGGCTTCACGAGTGTTTTTTGATTTGAATAGTTGTTTCCTGAATGAATAATATGTATAACGTCAAACTTTGAATTACAAGGTACATCGAGAGCTGATCATACCTAGATAGAATTTCTTAGCCAAATTTGCTAGTTGTGACATCATCCCCCCCTTAGAGGGAATTTTGTCCCAAAATTCTTTTGAAATACATACTTAGGAACTAGATAAAAAGGTGAGGACACTTCTACTTCATCTATTCTTTGCGTTCCCATGTGAATTCCGGTCCACACTTAGCGTTCCATCGAACCTTCATAATCCGGATGCGGCTTTGTTTTGTACGCTTCACTTCCCTGTCCATTATTTTAACTGGCTCTTCAATGAACAAGACATTCTCGTTTACTTCGATCTCATCCAAAGGAACGACGAGAGTTTCATCTGATAAGCACTTCTTCAGATTCGACACGTGGAACACGGTGTGTATGTTGCTAAGCTCCGCAGGTAGCTACAGCTTATATGTCATCGGACCAATCCGGGCAAGAATCTCGAATGGCCTGATGTATCATGGATTTAGTTTTCTTCGCTTCCCAAACCGGATCATCCCTTTCTAGGGAGAGACCTTCAATAGCACCCGATCACCGACTTGAAATTCCAATGGCTTCCGCCGTTTATCAGCATAGCTCTTTTGTCGGTCTCGCAATGCTTGGAGTTGTGCCTTGATTTGAACTATTTTCTCCATCGTTTCCCGAATGATCTCGGGTCCTGCAAGGGTGCTGTTTAGTGTTTGCCCTTTTGCCAGTTGGGTGTCACCCACCTTAGCCCAGCAAAGAGGCGATCTAAATTTACGACCATATGAAGCCTCAAAAGGAGCAACCTTAATGCTCATGTGATAGTTGTTTTTGTACGGGAAGTTAATTAAGGGCAAGTGGGTATCCCATGATTTGCCAAAATCGATCACACCCCTGAACCAGACGACGGAAACGTCCGGGGGTTGGGTGACTTCATCTTGTAATGTAACGACCCAAAAATCACGACTAAAAATTTCTTTTAAAAACATTACTAAAACCATATTCATTAAAAAAACCGCATCATAATTCATAACATAATTTCCGAGTATTAATCCAAAACATAATCTTATTATCAGAGTAAACATTCCCAGACTAACTGTCTATGGTGTGTGCACTGCAACCTCTCCGAGCTCTAGGGATGGCAAAAAAACCCGAACCCGACGGGGAAACCCGATTCCCGAATTTTTCGGGTCGGGTCGGGTCAGCACTATCGGGTATCGGACCGGGTTTCGGGTTCTTATCGGGTATTTTTTCCGGGTTCGGGTCAGGGAGTGGGTTGTGTCTGCCCCGCCCCGCCCCGCCCCGAATATATATATATATATATATATATATATATATATATATATATATATATATATATATATTAATATTACACTTCAGCCCTAACAGTAACAAAACTTGTTCCGTCGTTCGCAAATCGCAACAAATCACACTTCTCACTCTTCTCTTCGTCTTCTACTAACTCTTCTAGGTTACAGCCGAGACCGAGAGCCGACATCGGACATTCCAAATCGCAAGCTACGAGCCTGCGATAGACGATCGACGTCTTCGATAGTTCGATCGAGAGCCGACATTAATAGCCGAGACCGAGAGCCGACATTCTACTAATCTTCTCTTCGTCTTCTACGAACGACTGTCTTTGATAGTTCGATCGACGCCACAGTGACGCTCACGCACAAGGAACAATCACAGGTAATCGATCATTCGGTCGCATCTTTCTTTAATTCTCTTCATTTTTCTTGAAATTGAGCATATGTAATCGATCACTACTTGTATCTTTCTCTTCAATCGGTCACTGTGACTTGTAAATGTGTATCTTTCTCTTCAATCGGTCACTACGACACTACCTGTGGTAATTTGGATTCTTGAAATCAATTAGAATATGTGTCCTACAGTCCTACTGTAATCTGTTTCTTTCTTTCCCTGTATCAATTTCTTAAAATCAATTTCTTATTTATAAATCTGAATAACTTGTAAATGTAAATCTTTCTTTCCATGTATCAATTCTTAGAATAATGTCCTGATGGCTGTGAATCTGTAAAGTATGGCTGTATCTTTTTCATTTGTGTGACCCTGTGAATCTGTAAAGTATGGCTATATCTTTTTCATTTGTGTGACCCTGTATGGCTGTATCTGTAAAGTAATTTCTCTTCAATCGCTCACTGTGACCCTGTATGGCTGTATCTTTTTCATTTGTGTGGTTAAGAATAATGTCCTGATAGGTAAACTAATATTTTTCAGGAAATATGAATTCAACTAGTTAAAATCATGCTCCAACTGCAAGTAGTCAAGATGTGGGAGGTTCGGGTTCTAATCAACAAAATACTGATTCTGTGGATCAACAAGATGGAACAAATATTAATGATACAGACACAGTTTTTGATGAAGATGGAGATGAAGTTGTTGGTTCGAAAAGGGCAACACGTTCACCGGCATGGCAACATTTTATAAAATTTAAATTGAATGATGAAGTTAAAGCAAGATGTAAACATTGCTCTAAAGTGTTGGGTGCAGATAGCAAGAATGGCACAAAACATTTACTTGCACATTATCAGCGTTGTTTACACAAACCTTATCCAGATATTCGTCAATCTATCTTGGTGCAAGAAAAAAAGAAATTAGATGGTACTACAACGCATGTTTCAAATTATACATTTAATGTTGATACTTCTAGGAAGGATTTGGCTGAAATGATTATTGTGCATGAGTATCCGCTTTCAATTGTAGAGCATCATGGATTTAGGAAGTTTGTGGGAGGTCTTCAACCTTTGTTTAAGGTTCCTTGTCGAAACACCATCAAGGACGACATCAAAAGAATTTATGATTACGAAAGGGATAAAACTATGAGTTTGTTAGCAAAGACCAAAAGCAGAATTGCAGTTACTACTGATATGTGGACATCTAATCATCAAAAAAAGGATTTATGGCAATGACAGCACATTTTGTAGATCAAAACTGGAACTTGCAAAGCAGAATTATGAGGTATATTATACTTATTTAACTATAATTTATACGTACTTATTATTTATATGTTAATATTAACATATATATTTATATATTCTTAAACAGGTTTATTTACGTGCCTTGTCCGCATACATCTGATGTTCTTGCCGACATACTTTATACTACTTTGTGTGATTGGAATCTTGATAGGAAAGTGTCAACTCTTACTGTGGATAATTGTACCACAAATGATGCAATTATCAGGATATTATTAGAGAAACTTCCTCTAAAATCACTAATGATGAATGGTGATTTGTTTCATATGCATTGCTGCGCACATATTCTCAATCTTATTGTCCAAGATGGCTTATCTCTCATTAAATTTGAGATTGAGAGAATCAGAGAGAGTGTTGCATTTTGGTCTGCATCACCAAAGAGGGAGCAAAATTTTGTGACAGCAGCAGAACAGTTGGGAATACCATACTCAAAGAAGTTGATACTTGACTGCAAGACACGGCGGAACTCTACATTCTTGATGTTGAGTGTTGCTATAAGCTACAAAGAGGTTTTCGATCGGGTAAAGACAAGAGACTCGAAGTATACATGTTTTCCTACAGAAAAGGATTGGGAGTTGGCTAGTGAGATTTGTGAAAGATTACAACTTTTTTATGAGGTGACTGTTATGTTCTCTGGTTCAAAGTATCCTACAGCTAATGTTTTCTTTCCTTTGATATGTGAGATTGGGTATTCTTTGCGTGAGTGGACGAAATCTCCTATTGAGGAGATTAAGATGATGGCTGACCAAATGGTTTCTAAGTTCAATAAGTATTGGTCTGTAATTCATGGGGTAATGGGAATGGCAGCGGTTTTAGATCCACGATACAAATTAAAGTTTGTGGAGTTACTTTTTCCTGTACTTTATGGAGAAGAAAAGGCAAAGATTGAATTTCAAAATTTGGAGGCGTTTGTCCAAACTTTGTTTCAAGAGTACGTGTCAAGTAATGCATCTAAAAAAAGGAAGAGTGAAGGTATTATATTCTTCTTATTGTTTGTATAATAAATAGATCATATCTTAAATTATTAACATTTTTATAATAAACATTAGGTTTTTATGGTGGTTCAGTTCCTGGTTCATATTCATTTGGTTCTAGTATCTCTTCCGGTCATCGTGTTGGATTCAAAAAGCTCTTATCGGATATTGCTTCTATTACTAGAGATGATGATGAATCAGGAGGTATGAGTGAGTTGGATAACTACTTGAAGGAGAAATTGTTGCCTAAAGATATGGAACTTGATTTGTTGGCATGGTGGAAAACAAATGGGATTAAGTACCCGACACTACAAAGGATAGCTAAAGATATATTAGCTATTCCTGTTTCCACTGTTGCCTCGGAATCAGCTTTCAGCACTAGTGGAAGATTAGTAAGTCCTCATCGTAGTCGACTTCATCCAAAGACATTGGAGGCTTTAATGTGTGCTCAAAGTTGGTTGTTGAATGAAATTCGAGGTAGTATACTATTTTATATTAATTATATGAAATTGTGATTTTTTTTTTGCATATTAATAATATTAATTTTATGTAGCAACTTGTTCTGAAGAGACCGAGGCATATTGTCGTTCTGTTGAATTTGATTATGATGTGGAAGAGGTAAAACGACACTTCTAAAAATATTAATTTTATATCGTTTCCATGATTTTGTTTGATTTTGAGTTTGTTTAATATTTTGTAGGAAAACACTAAAGAAAGCGGGACAACAAGTTTGGATGATTTTGTTTGATTTTGAGTTTGTAACTTTGTTTTAATGTTAATTGGTAATGTATTATTGTGATGAATTAGTTTTTCATGTTGTGTACTTGGATGTTTTGGTTGGTTGGTTGATGTTACAATATTAGACTATTAGTAATTTCTATTTGGTTAAATGATTGAAGAACTTATTTGGTATTTTAAGCCTATGCAACGTCTTAATTTATCATTATGTATTTGTAGTTTTTCCTTCTTTTTTTTCTGCCATATTTCGGGTTATAGGGTCGGGTTATCGGGTAATTATCGGGTTTCGGGTTTAGGGTCGGGTTCGGGGAAAGTTTCAGCCCCGACGGGGCGCCCCGATAAGAAACCCGTCGGGTATCGGGTCGGGTTCGGGTACATATGTGAAAATCGGGTTCGGGTTTGGGACACCATGCCCCGCCCCGAACCCGCCCCGTTGCCATTCCTACCGAGCTCCTCTTTTGAAAACTGAGTACCTGAAACCAAAAACTGAAACCGTAAGCACGAAGCTTAGTGAGCTCCCCCAAACTACCACATACCATACAATCACATTGCGTACATATTGTACAATCATATAACATACCATACTTGTTAGGCATTTCTGGGGTGCCCGACCTACCCGGTACGACCATTCTGGGGTGTCGTCCTACCCGTGCGGCCATTCTAGGGTGCCGACCACCATTCGGTCCTAACAACCGAACCTCGGGGACTATTTCACCCCTACCACTACTACTAACACATATCATAACATAAAATACTATCAGACATATCTGGGGTGTCTGACTACCCTTCGGTCCTAACAACCGAACTCAGGGACTGTTCCCCTCCTACTACCCCTAACACATATCTCCGATAATCCTAGCATATAATCATCACATCACATACTGTCAGACGTATATAGGGTGTCTGACTACCCTTCGGTCCTAACAACCAAACTCTACTACTATAACACATCAAGCTAGCATATATCATACCAGGTAGTAGCAAAACTAGATGATATCACAAAGACAATCATCTAACACACAACTCCTACTGGTGGGCCGACAGTGTGGTCGTAGACCCACCGCTACTGGAAGGTAACTCACCTGAACTGCTGAGCTCTGCTGGTAACCCTCTGGCTGCTAACCGACAACCCTCTGAGGCGCTTCTCCTCTAGCTCTTCGTGCTATCAATATCAATATAACACTTTCTGACAGTCCTCCAAAAGTCAACTAAGTCAACTCTTGTCAAGGTCAAAGTTCTGGTCAAAGTCAATCTTCCAAGTTGACCATACTCGCCGAGTCAGCCTACTGACTCGCCAAGTTCATAAGCTCAGAAACCCCTTTCATTTGCAACTCGACTCGCCGAGTCTACTGATTTCCGAGTCTGACCTGTCCAACTCACTGGGTCCCCACTCAACTCACTGATCCGAGTCTTAACTCGAAGGGTTTGGGGTTTCGCGACTTGACTCGCCAAGTCCAAGAACAGACTTGCCGAGTCCAAGGCAATCTTCAACAGACTCGCCGAGTTGTTCTTCCAAGTCGTCGTGTTCCTGTCTATCTTCATCCAACTCGCTGAGTCCATTCATGTGACTCGCCGAGTTACTACGCGATTTAAGACTGGTATCTAGCCCGACTTGCCGAGTCATGTCCCAAACTCGCAGAGTACATACGTGCATTCCTATAATCTCTAGTTACATAGCTACTCCTTTGCTCCAAACCATAGATCTGGGTTTCTAGAGTCCATTAGCAACATAAAGTTGCTACCTTTACGTGCTTCTTGTCCCTTAATGCCAAAAACCAAGCTAGAAAGGAACTTAACTCATGGGGAATGGCTTTTGCATAGAAACTAACAGGGCTTTCTGCATCTTGGATCCAAATAGAGCTCAGATCTCGAGTTTCAACTCCAGATCCAACTTGTGCACCAATTTCTCATCACATACTCTTCAAAGAAACCCTAAAACTCCATGAAAGATGGATCTAGAAAGGGGAAAGCCAAGGATAACGATTCATTACCTCCAAAACGTCCTCCTACTGAAAAGGAATCCGAATCTTCACGAATCTCCTTGATCCAAGCTTCTTGATCTTCAAGATTTCTTCACAAAACACTTAACAATGCCCCAATTTGCTTCCAATGGCTTTCACTCACGATTATAGGGCTTCTGGATCTTAAAGAGGAGTAAAGAGGTTAGGGAATGGGTGTAATGTTCCTTTAATAGGGTGCAAACCCCAGGATTAGGGTTTTTTTCTCATTCAGACCAGACTCGTCGAGTCCACTCGCCGACTCACCGAGTCGGTCACTTATTCTACACCCGAATCCCGCTCTTACTCGCCGAGTTCCTCCCTGGACTCGACGAGTTGACCCTTTGACTTAGGGTTTTCTTTCCTTTCTTGGCCTTTCTGATTTTGAGTGTTACAACTCTCCCCCACTTAAACTAAACTTCGTCCTTGAAGTTTGCTATGGTCAACCGATTAAGATAATTAGGTTCACGTTCGCTATTCCTAATTCTTAGAAAACAAATTAACTCAAGCAATGGCTAGTTGTCTAAATTAACGGGTTTCCTAGATTATTGATTCGGGTTAAGTAAGACTTGTAGTGGTTAACTAAATTGGCCCTTCAATTAACCTCTTGCTGATGTTCATCAAACAAGCCCACACATTAACTTACCTATCTTCTAGTTAATTCTAGTTTCACATTCGTTATTCCTAGACATACAACTATGTGGTCACAATAAATCATATGAAATTAATAACTAAGAGATGTTCATACAACTTAATTACTGATTTATTAACAGAAGAATAGTTATTGTCAACACATAAGGTTCTTTAACAAGCTTAACTAAACATAATTACCAATTAAAATTAATCCTACTCAAATAATCAATCCATGTTCACAAAATTGTCTACCCTAACAGAAGAATAAGTTTTTAGCTCATGGTTGCAGTAAACATAAAATCAAAAACGAAATCAAAGTATGTAAACATGATTCAAATCAAAAAGTTACTAAGAATAAACCAAAATTGTCTTGATTCTCTTCACAATTGAATGTAGGGTTGATTCTTCAGTTCCTCACGACCTAGCAGCACTTCCAATCGTTTCTCAACCTCCTAAGGTTTCTCTCCATGCTAGGGTATCGATCTAAAAATCTCTTTATATAGATTTTCACAAAACAGAGGCTACTCGGCGAGTCCAGTGACCTACTCGCCGAGTACATCACTTAAAACCCGTGTACGGCAAGTCAGCGCGTCCAGAATCGCGAAAGTTCGATACAACTCGCCGATTAATCGACTCTACTCGCTGAGTACGTTTCGAATCAGCATTTTGTCAAAACACGAAAGTCGTCCGAAATTGTGTCTACTTTTCAGAACATTTTGAATCTCATCAATCGGAGTTACGGTTCATGAGATATGGCCAAAACACTGACGAGGGGTCAAGCTGTCCAGCAACATCCTTCTTTCTTCAAAATCCAAGATCCAAGCGTCCAATCGCCAATTCCGCTTCCTTTTCCATCCGAGCATGTAATTGTTGCTGAAAAATGAAATTATAAACTAATTAAGTACCTTTTGTTCATTAAATGAGATAAAATCAACATAAAGTATTAAGATAATGCATGAATTCTATAACTAAATATGCCCATATCAAAATACCCCACACTTGACTTTTGCTTGCCCCCAAGCAAAACTGAATTTTAGTACACTAATATTACATAAGACAATCCCAATCGAACCCAGCCATTATGCCAAGACCGCAACGCATGCATTTGTGTCTATAATTTTCCTAATAACCCCCATACTCCAAATACTCACAATCCTCATAAACATTCGCCCACTTTTTTCCGAACAATGCTCATTTTATGCATCCCTCCGAATCCATCCTCAGAAAACCTCTTAACCTCAAGGTATTTTTGGTTGAGCAACCCAAGCATACATAATCTAGAATTACAATTTTTCGATACCACTATGGAGCCCTTTTGAATTCTTCACTTCCTTGATAATTTGATCTTTGATCTCTTTGAATTCACCACCTTTATTGTTTGATTTTTGGTATCTTCAACTTTTTGAATCTTCGGAATTTTGATCTTTTGATCTTCACTTTGATTGCTCCAAAATTCTTACAACTTTTCTTGCAATTCTCTCTCTCTTTTTTTTACATGTACCTTTCTTTTTTCACTCAAAAACCTACATGCTTAAGCAGGGGCGCTCAACTTCAACCTTTATTGGCTAACGATAATAATTTTCCTGGATACATTTCAGGTTTAGGCTGCTAAACATATTGCATCCTTCAAACTAAGCGAGGTCGTGTTTTTGTCCCATGATTTCACTAGAATAAGGAAGCCACAAATGCACTACAACGTATATAGGCTCAACTAAACATTTGGGTTTTCATGCAATCATCAACATAATACTAGTATGGAATCCTAATTACTTTTACCAAAATTTTCTAAATTAGCCCTAGCAATTTTAATGCAAAAATTTCAAAATTAACTAAAATTTCAAGATTTTCGAATTTTAACTAAAATTTTAACTAATTTAACCAACCCCCCACCCCACACTTAATTTATGCAATGTCCCCATTGCATATTATGCATGATAAAGAAAACATAAAAATAAAGAGAGAATTGGAACAAACTCCCCTGGGATAGTAGTTGTGAGGTTGATCTTCTTTATTTAAAGCTCCATCTTCAGCTGAATTTAGACATGGGAACAGCTTATCCATGCCTTGGGTGTCAAATCTCGGTTGGTTGACAGCTCTAAATGTAGACGGAAAAACTCTCGGAAACGCTCGGAAAATGTTCTTCAAACGTGTAGCCAATTGTCGTATCAAATCATCAGCTTGTGAGACAAAATAAGGATCAACTTGTTGAGTCTATAGGGTGGCTCGCCGAGTTGTAGCGTAATACTGGCAAAAGTCGAGTTTTTATACTGGGACTCGTCGAGTAGGTAAGTGCACTCGCCGAGTCCATCGTTGTATGAAAAAAAATCTTTCTACTCCAGGTCCGATTCTGATGTGTGTAGGGAATATTAAATGGATACTTTCCCCATTTTTTCTTCAGTAAATGAGCTCTTAATAACCTCTTTCATCATCAGACTCGTAACTAGACTCAAAACTTCGTTTTCTCTCTCGCCTGGACTCGATTTTTTCCCTTGGTTAACCTTGACTCTAGACTCTCGCATGTATCCTTACACTCGAACTGAAAAGATCAAAAACAAATACCAAGTAATAAAAAAACATCAAAATAAAAATCCTAAATTATCCCTAAATACTAGAAGTTTTGAAAGAAAAAGAAAAGCAAACTCTAATGACGGGTTGCCTCCCGCAAGCGCTTCTTTTTGTGCGAGTCTTTAGCTGGACTCCCAACTTAATAAACTTCTAATAAAATCAATGCCCATCCATCCATTGCATTAAATATTTTCTTTGGACCAATTTGTAAAATTCGACTCTTTGCTTCAAAAATTGGCCAAACGAGCTTGAATTCATAAAACCCAAGAATATTGACAAGGGTTAGGACTGGTCGGGTACTAATCAGAAATGGATCGCGCTTCAGAACTTTCTTCAAAGTTGGAATCGTCACCCCATGCTTCGAAACACAAACCGGAAGAACAGGGGACCATGTCGTGGTAATGGTCAAACCACAGCTTGGTTCCTGCAATTCAGTTTGTTCTTGTTCTTCATCTGACCTCTCTGCTAGCAATCTTTCCAGCTCCTCCAAGTCTCTTTCTGGATTAAATTCTTCATCTTGTAACTCAGATGTCCCTTCTGTGTTGGGCAAGATGTTATCTAACCACCTTCCAAATTTATTCAAATCTTCATCTGAGTCATACTCCTCATCTTCTTGCTTAATTTCCTGTACTACATCCTCAAGAAAAGCATCAAAAGCATCGAGATTTGGAAAATACATAATAAAATTAAAAATAAAAATAAAAATTAAACTATAAAAAAAATCAATAAAAAAAAAGAATACTGATGGGATTAAAATAACCTTTAATCTATGAAGATCGATTAGATCTTGAACAAGTATATGAATATAAAATAGTAAGAACGCAATAAAAAGAACAAGACAAGGTTGAATCAAACGAGTCGAATGATTAAAACAAAATCCTCAGAAGAGCTCGATTAAGAACATCAACTGTAGAGGATTGGTAGGTTACAAGAACGATTAAAGAAAACCTTGAAATTACTATCGTTAAGCACTCTATCGTTATTCTCTGAATCGTTAACCTAAATCCTTAACCTAATATGCATGCAAGCATTAACTTATATACAATACATAAAAGGCTCTCGGTTGGACAGGCCCAAACCAGAGTGTACATGGCTAAACTATCGATCCCAAAAGACGCAACATCAAAACAAAACTTCAGCCCAACAATCTCCCCCTTTGCGTCAATTTGGAGCGAGACCTTTACTTTTTACTTGGGCCGGCAGCTGAAGCTGGTACCTTCTTCTTCACGGTGCTAAACAGACACTTGGTTATGGAGAGGATGGTCTGTCTAAACCGGATGTACCAATTGATCATATCATTGAAGTACTTGATGTCATCAGCCGAATTCTCTCTACACCGCTTGATAATTGATAAGATGTGCTCCAAGCAAGCTGTGGTGTAAAGGTGTTTGTCAGCTAAAGCGAAGAGACATTTCTGTCCTTCGGCTCTAGTGAACATCACTGAGTTTCGCCTCGGATCAATCTTGCCCATTTGCATTTGATTTAAATCACTAGCCGATCCCACAGGTGCTATCTTCGGTTTCTTCTTAAACACTGTGGCGACCTCCTGATCCATTAGGGCAACCTCCATGATATAGCAGGCCAACATCCTTTTGACATGGTCTATGATGGGACCATATTCGGATTCATCAGTCAAAAGGATATTGTATAAGACAATCCAATCATGAGGATTAAGATTCGGCAGATCCGCCAGGGAGATAATATGAGCAGTTCTTGCTGATCCACGAATGAGCTTGAACTTGACGTTTGTGAATCTCCCCACAGCATAAGGCTTCAGTACCCGAACATTGACAATCTTCTGGGCGCTCCAGGTAAGGTATTGAGGGCGAGCGGCCTCCAGATAGAAGTCAATAAGCTCCCTGTCAAGCTCATCGTTCGGATGCGGGACTTCAAAAATGTTAGAGAAGGCGTGGAAGATGAACGCCTTTCGAGTCAGCGGCATATCAAACTGCGAATCGACCGTGTTGTTGCAGTCGAATGATATAACCGGCTCGAGCCATAATATGCTTGGAGTTTCTATGGCCTCTTTTATCATACGATCCCTGGTCCAGGCAGGGAAGAGCAACTTTCGGCTCTCAAGGAGATCGTGGGCTTCTTTTTGCTTACGTTCGGCTTCTTCAGCCTCACGCGCCACACGACTGGCATCGTCTTCAGCATTGCGACTGTTCTTTCTTTTTAACATGTCAGCAATGGTCTCCTTGTCTTCATCTTCATCTTCATCTTCATCTCCTCCCTCAGCTATGTTTTTGCCCTTGTTCTTCACACCCGAACCCGAAGCATGACCAGTTGGAGGTGGTTCGGTTGTGTGAGTAGCTTTGGAGGAAGGAGGTCGTTTCGATCCTTTCTTCTCATCTCCCCCTTGTTTCGGAATGGACACGAAACTCGGTAGGCCTTCAATCTTGCTTAAAAGGTCCATGGCCGGAGAGAGTTTTTCAGCGAGGGTACGCCTCACCGAATGGTTTAGGATGGGGTCGTGTGCTTCCAGGATGTTTGATAACGCTGCGTGGACATCCGAAACACACGTCTTTATCACCTCCCTTTCAGATCGAAGATCTTCCAATTGTTGCTGAGAGTTGGAAAGTTGCGTGCTCTTGACCTTAAGGGCGGTAGTCTTGCTCGCCAAGACGTCCATCAGAGAATTTTCAGCTGCAAGATCCTCTTGTAGCTTTGCCAGGCGGGCATCGATGGAGGCATGAAGTGCCGAGTTGTCATCGCTTATATTCTGGCGTAAGGAAGCGAACGAAGACAGCTCCGTCGAGACAAACTTGGCCAATTGTTGAACAATCGGTTCCAGAGTCGTCTTAGTGGCGTCGGCGCTCTCCTGCAAGGACTTCAGCAGGACAGAAGCGTCGGTGAATAGTTTATCGACTTTTTCGGTCGCAGCCTCACAGGCTCGGGTGGAGGCATCGATAGCAGCAGTTGCTGAGGCCACCGAATCATGTTGAGCCCTGGAGAAGGCGTCAACAATCTTCTGAAGGGCAGCTTCAGAAAGAGATGACTGCTGGTTGGTTGAGGAGGCGAGAAGTAGATCAACCTTCTCATTAAGCTCCCGGAGATGCTTCTTTGTCACTGGAGCATCATCCTCCTCGTCACTCTGAACTTGAAACGGACTATAGTAGACCGAATCGAAGTTCATGTGATCACCACCAAGGTAAGGGTTTTCGCCATCGGAGGCATTTTCTGGAGATGGAGGTGGTGGTGAAGCTGGGGGTGCTGTGGTTGGTGTATTTGGAGGTTGAGTATGGGGTGGGGTAGTTTCGGGTGGTGGTTGAGTTTGGGTTTCGGTTTGTGGTGGTTCGGTTACTGGAGGGGTTTCGGTAACTGGTGGTGTTTCGGTTGATGTGGTGAATATGGGTGGAGGTATAGGGAAAGAGGTTGGGGGAATAGTGGGGTTTATGGTGGGAATGGAAATAGGAATAGTTGGTGGAGGTGAAGGAACTGGAGATTGATGAAGTTCCATCTCTGGGGTTGGGGACCGAGGTGGTGTGTTGCCTCGTTGAGGAGATTCGTCTCCTTGAGATCCTTCAGAGTCCGAACTTCCACCCTCAGATTCGCTTGAAGAGGAGGGAATAACTAGCTTTCGCTTCTGTTGGGTCTTCCTTCTCTTCGGCTGTGGGGATGAAGCAGCCTTCGGTTGTTTCCTCTTTTTAGGAGAAGGACCCTTTGGTGCTTTGGCCGCTTGCTTCCCTTTTTCACCCTTTTTGCCCCTGTTGGTTGGTTTGTCAGCGTCATGGATCGATCTGAGCATATCCGGTGTCAGTTCCCTGGGACCAGTTGGCCTAAACTCCTTGATCGTCCGAATCAATCGGCTGTCAGATGGCACGCTGCCATACATCGTCTCTGGGATGGAGCCAATGAAAGAGAATTTTGATGCATCTGAGACGATGATCTTCTTGGTATGGAATGTACCAACAGAAGACATCGATGCACCGACAGCAGTGGGAACCTCAAACTTGTCCATGGCCCATCTTGTAATTAAGATCCAGAACCGGGCCAATGACACCTCAGAGTGTCGTGATGATGAAGAGAGGCTCTGGATGAGCTGTTGCCATAGGACCATTCCAAAGTCCAGATTAACCCCGTTGTAGATGGCATACATAATCGATAGAAATAGGCGACTAGCACCATCGGACCCTGAGCTCCTCTCCGACAAGCCCTTGAAAAGGACTGTAAATAAGCCATTCCACTGTGGCGGCAGGCAAGACTTCTTGAACTTGGCTACAGAGGTGAGAACCTCTGTGTATCCCATGTTGTAAAACATGTTGAATAGCATCCCAACCGGAATTGTCTCCGGGTTGATTCTTGAAGGGTCAACAGCAAACCCTAGCATTGTGCAGAACCGTTGTCGAGAAACGGAGGTTTTGTGCTCTGCAATTTCGAAAAATACCCGTTCTACGGCCTTATCGTAGTAAGCAGTCGCGTAGACCTGCGACAGGGCCACCATTGGCACAGTTTCAATCCGGGATAGTGCAGGAGCAATTTGGGAGTACTTCAGGCATTCAATGACCGGCGACATGTAGGAGTCGTACGCCAGTGGGTTGAGATCGATGACCAGACATTGCTGAGGACGGATGGGGAGTATTTGAGAGGTTGCATGAACAGAAGAAGATTCAGCCATTGTTGCAGGTGTGGAGAAGAAGATGAACGGGAGAGTGTTTGGGAGTATTTGTGCTTTGGAAATTATGGAGGCAGTAAACAGGTAAAAGGTGGTGTAGACGGCCTTTTATAGTGGGTGATAGGAGAGAGAAAAATCGTTTCAAATCTCTTATGGAAATACAAAGCGGGTTTCTGAGTGACTGATTGGTGACAGTTGGGGCATGCGATGATCACATAGGAGAGAGAGTGTCAGATTCCTAGGATTACGCCGCCCAATAAGCGCCGGTTCAGAGAGAGGAACCGTTTCCATTTCCACACGCGCCTTTAATGCCAGAGAGATGACGCTTCAATATCGCACACGCGTCCATAAGTGTCAGGAAAAGCACGGCCGTTTCAAATTCACGCGCCCTCCTTTTTACCGTCGTTTGAATTTTTTTATCCCTTTAACTCCCGCCGAGTCAGCAACCTTTCGTCTTATCCCTTTTTAAACGGCATCTTTTTGAATTAAACGCCCACGTGGATTGTTTCTGACCACAACTTCATAATTAACCACCGAGTAATAAGTCAGCCTGTAAATAATTAGTAACGGAATTTTGGAAAATCAAGGATTTTCGTGCAAAGAGTGTAAAGGAAAAAAGAAATAAAGTAACTCGTTTAAGGATATTCTGTGATGTCAATAATGACACGAAACTGATGATCCCGGGCACGAATCTCTTCCTTCAAGGTCAAGAGAGACCTCAAAGTGTTAGTGTGGAATCCCATTGAATTACGATCAAACATTTATTAATAAATGTTGAAAGGCTTCTTTTAATAATGCTAAATAAGGGTGGTTTCGCTTTGATTCATCAATTCTATTCTTGATATAAGAAAGAAAGTGAACAAAGTACTTGTGAGACCGGTGTAGTCTGTTGAACAAGTAGGTAGGAATTGATTTTGTATTGGCTTGGATTAATATAAAATCTCATATTAAAATGTAAAACTGGATCCCTTGGGAAGAAATGTTATTGTGTGTAACAATTTCATAGGAATGACACAAAAGAAAATTTGAGATTTCATTAAGGTACATTCGTCAATTCATTGGTGAAAGCTTGAGCAAATTAATTGTTCACTGTCAATGCTTTGGTGTTGAATTTTGGGTTTCACTCAGCTCGTAGTGGCACGAAACTAAGATCATAAACACAGAGGTTGTGTAACCATAAACTCCAGTGGTAGTTTCTGGGAGTCTCAAGGGTTACGATAATGAAACGAATGTAGTGGAGAAGAGTTATGGAGATGGTGTAAGAAAATATAGTACCTCTGCTGCGAAAATAGGACCAAGCAGGAAACTCTTAACTCATGTGAGAAAAGAGTGAGGTAGCTCACGATTAGAATAAATGAATTAGCCTTATTGGGAAGACAAGGTTTGTGTATACCAGGTCATGAAGGCTATTATTCAAAATCTTATGAGGCTTGGGACACATACAGCAGCATGCTTCTAGGGACACTTAAGTAAGTCATCAAATATATCCCCATAAACGAATGAACACACAAAAAAAATTAAATAAAATATTTTTGGAGTTTTTGAAATTTATAATAAAAAAAATAAAGGTAAAAGAGAAGTAATAATAAAAATAAGTAAAAATAAGTAAAAAAAATAAGTTAAAAAAAATGAGACTTAAAAAAACTTTGGAGAAAAAAAAATGAAAAACCGAACCCGAACGTTCGGTTGGTTTATGTTGGGAAAAAGTTGAAAAACCGAACCCGAGCGTTCGGTTGGTTTCGGTTCTAGAAAATATTGAAAAACCGAACCCGAACCTTCGGTTGGTTTCGGTTCCACCAAATTTTGAAAAACCGAACCCGAACCTTCGGTTGGTTTCGGTTCCACAAAATTTTGAAAAACCGAACCCGAACCTTCGGTAGGTTTCGGTTCCACCAAATTTTGAAAAACCGAACCCGAACCTTCGGTAGGTTTCGGTTTTGGAAAATTTTGAGAAACTAAGGAATTTAGATATACAAGAGATAAATACTTTTAACATAAAGAAAAACAAAATTATGCAAGAAATTTACAACACAGAAAAACTACCTTTGAAGTAATGAGCGAGTCAGATGTGTGAACCGAACCCGAACGTTCGGTTGGTTTCGCTTCTTACGTTTGAGGTTTAGAGGTAGTGTGAGGTACTGACTCTGATTCCATCATACCTAGCCCTTGCAATATTTTATTGAATGATGCTTTAGGAAGAGCTTTGGTAAAGACATCAGCCAGTTGATCAGTGGTTCTTACGAAGTGAACTTCGACGTTTCCATCTTCCACGTGATCTTTGATGAAGTGATACCTCAGTGCTATATGTTTGGTTTTAGAGTGTTGCACTGGGTTGTGACAGATCCTAATTGCACTTTCAAAGTCACAATATAGTGGGATCTTCTTCATATTGAGTCCATAGTCTCGAAGTTGACTCTGGATCCAAATCACTTGTGATGTGCAGGATGCAGCGGCAATGTACTCCGCTTCGGCAGTAGACAACGACACACACGTTTGTTTCTTGGATTGCCAGCTGACCAACTTCCCATCAAGAAATTGACAGCCACCAGTTGTGCTTTTACGGTCGAGTCCACATCCTCCAAGGTCAGCATCAAAATAGGCTTGAACGAAGAAGCCTGAGTTGGATGGATACCATAGACCTAAGGAGGTGGTTCGCTTGAGGTAGCATAAGATGTTCTTCACTGCAAGCATGTGAGGTTCGCGTGGGTTTGCCTGAAATCTAGCACAATAACACACAGAAAACATGATATCAGGCCTGCTAGCAGTTAGATACATCAGTGAGCCTATCATTTGACGATAGAGCGTGATATCGACAGCCGGTTTGTCTAGAGATGGGGTAAGCTTGGTGCCAAAAGCCATTGGGACTTTGACTTTTGAGTCTCCCATCATGCCAAACTTCGCTAGGAGAGTCTTCGTGTAAGCTTCCTGATTTATAAAGATGCCTTCGAGTCCCTGTCTTATGTTCAAACCAAGGAAAAAGTTAATAGGACCCATTGAGCTCATTTCAAACTTAGTCTCCATCAACTTTCTGAATTCAGCTGTTAAGCTGGGATTCGTGGAGCCAAAGATGATGTCGTCGACATAAATTTGAACTATCATAAGATGGTTACCTTCCTTTTTGCGAAAGAAGGTTGGGTCAACCGAACCTTGTTTAAATTTAGACATCTTTAAAAATTTTGTAAGCGTTTCATACCAGGCTCTCGGAGCTTGTTTGAGGCCGTACACAGCTTTATCCAGAATATAGCAATGATTTGGATACTTTTCGTTCACGAAACCAGGAGGTTGCTCCACATACACCGTTTCTTCGAGTTCTCCATTGAGAAATGCACACTTGAAATCCATTTGGAAAACTTCAAAGTTTTTGTGAGCAGCATAGGCCAGGAATATTCTAACAGGTTCTAGCCTAGCTACTGGAGCGAAAGTCTCTTCATAGTCTATCCCTTCCTCCTGACAGTAACCCTTGACCGCCAGACGAGCCTTGTTCCTTATGACATTACCTTCCTTGTCCATTTTGTTCCTAAAGACCCACTTGAGACCAACAACCGAAGCATCTGGAGGAGTTGGAATGAGGCGCCAGACTTTGTTCCTTTCAAACTCGTTCAGTTCGTCTTGCATTGCTTGAACCCAATCAGAGTGATCGAGGGCAGTGTTAACTGTCTTCGGTTCAACTTTTGATACGAATGAGTTAAACATACAAAACTCAACCTTTGAAAATAAGGATGTCTGCTTTGCCTTCAGTTGTGATCGGGTCAGAACCTTTTCAGTTACATCACCAACTACATGAGAGATAGGATGATCTCTGGTCCATTTGATAAGAGGAGGGTAATTCGGATCAAAGGTTGGGTCTAGTTCAGCATTGATCATTTCTTCTGGCTCAGATTGGCTATCATAATCGAGCGTCATATCGTCATGCTCCCCCTCAATTGACGAGTCTTGAGAAACATGAGGTTCAAGGGTTTCTTGTGGTGCTGGGCTTTCAGACGTTGAAGCACCTTCGTTTGGAGAGGCATCTTCGGTTGGTGAGGCACCTTCGGTTGGTGAAGGACCTTCGGTTGAAGTTGTAGAGCTTGGCTCCCCCTGGACTTGTGAGCTTGGCTCCTCCTCGACATGAGAACTTGGCTCCCCCTCGACTGAAGCATTGTTAGATGGAGATTCATTAGTGGGCGATTCTCCTTCATGCATTCTTCTTGCAGCCTCTTCGACAATCTGCTTCATATGATCAACTTTGTTGTCAGCTGCACCGGCTTCTGAGAGAGAAGCTTTTTCCGGTTCGTTAAAGAGTTCCAGAAATTTCTCGTATAAATTGGCGATCGAGACTGTGACTTGGCCAGTTTGAGGAAAGATTTCCCCGGCAGTGTCTTCTTTGGCCTGTAGCTGCTTGACATAGCTATCGTCAAAGGTCACATAGTATGTCTCTTCAATCCTTCTTGAACGTTTGTTTAGGACCCTGTACGCCTTGGATGTGAGCGAGTAACCCAGAAAAATTCCCTCGTCGGCTTTGACATCAAACTTGTTGCGGTGTTCTTTAGAGTTAAAGATGAAACACCTTGAGCCAAACACGTGGAAAAATTTCACATTGGGCTTTCTGTTGTTTAAAATCTCAATATGGTGTGAGCGTGAAGCACTTGTTGAGATAGGACCTGTTCTGTGTAAAACAAGCAGCAGAAATAGCGTCAGCCCAAAAATAAAGAGGTAAGGAAGCGAAACTTAGCATAGTTCGGGCAGCTTCACATAAAGATCGGTTTCGTCTTTCGACTATTCCGTTCTGTTGTGGTGTGTAAGGAGCTGAGAAATTGTGACTAATTCCCTTTTCTGCAAGAAACTCTTCAAACTCCCTGTTCTTGAATTCAAGACCATTGCCGCTCCTGATGTTGCGAACGACCTTCTTGAGCTGGACTTCAATTTGCTTGATAAACACTTTCAGCTTTTGAGTCGCTTCAGATTTGAGCTTTAGAAAGAACACCCATGTAAATCGCGAAAAGTCATCAACAATAACAAGAATATACTTGTTACCACCGATGCTTTCGATAGATGAAGGACCACACAAATCGATATGAAGCAATTCGAGTGGTTCAACAACTTTTGTGTTGATTACAGATGGGTGACTTTGACGACTCTGCTTCCCCATTTCGCATGCAGCACACAAATGCTCTCTGTTGAACTTGAGCAATGGAAGACCCCTAACATGACCTCCAGTGACAAGTCGGTTGATATTTTTGAAATTGAGATGAGAGAGTCTTCGGTGCCACAACCAGCTTTCGTCGGATTGAGCTTTTGATAACAGGCATATGGCTGGGTTTCCTTTGATGGGTTTCATGTTTAGAGGAAACATTTCACCCTTTCGCTCTGATCTGAGAATCACTTTCTTTGTCTTTTTCTCTATGATTTCAGAACCTTCATCATCGAATGAGACTTTGAGACCTGTACCTCCAACAAGCTGAGATACACTGATGAGGTTGTGTTGGAGTCCTTCCACATAAGCCACCTTCCTTATAGTGAAGTCTCCATTTGTTATCATTCCATATCCCTTTATGGTGCCGAAAGAGTTATTTCCAAACTTGACGTTACCACCATTTGCAAGAGATCTGTATTCCCTGAGCTCCTCTTTCCTCCCTGTCATGTGACGCGAGCAGCCACTATCGATGTACCATTCTTCGTCGAACTGCTCGTCACTTATAACCTGCAAAAATTAAGCAGATTTAGGAACCCAAAGTTTCTTGGGTCCATGTGAGCTTTTCATGGGAACGGGAATTGTAAGAGAGATGTCAACTAGATATGTTCGTTTTATTAGAGTTGTTTCATCTTTCTTTTTAATGGTAAAGACTTTTATTTTGTTAGGATTGGGTGAGTTCGTTTGGGACTCTGGTTTGGATTCATTGACCTTTTGCTTTCCCTTTTGTTCAGCTGACGGATGAGAACGGATAGAATTTGCTTTAGAACAGGATGGAGACGAATTAGTAGAAGAATTAGAAGAAGCAGAAGAATTAGAATGAGAGGGTTTGGAATGAGAGGACTTCCTGGCTGGTGACTCTAGGTGACCCTTTTGTTTTTGATCATTGGAGGGACTGACCTTAGAGTCTTGTTCTCTTTTGACTTCAGAACCGAACCTCTGCGTTCGGTTGGAGTCGTTCTTGGAACCGAACCTTTGGTTTCGGTTGAAGTCTTTTTCAGAACCGAACCTTTGGTTTCGGTTGGAGTCCTTTTCAGAACCGAACATTTGCTTTCGGTTATTGAAGCATTCAGGCTTTCTTACAGGATTGTTTTCATACTTCAGATTCTTGTCTTGGTGTGAGTAGTATGCATTCTGGGAGTGCCAGAATTGTTTCCTTTCAGAAAGGTTTTTCCTGTATCTTTGGTTCCTTTCTATCTTCCTATCCCTCATCTGCTTAGGTTGATGATGAACATTAGCTTTCGTTTTCGGTTTCTCCTTGGCTGGTTCCTTTTGAACTGAAGAAGTTTTGCTTTGAGCCGAGGAAGCAGAGGGAATGTTTGAAGAAGTTCCACTTTGAGCTGAGGGAGTGGAGGGAATGTCTTCTTTTGCTGATCTCCCATCCTTCTGAGGAATATCTTTCGTACCACTGGTGTTTGGCTCACTGAAATTATCAGGCTTATTCAAGGGTTCAGGTATGTATCTCCCTTTTCTCATCCAGGAGGTTCTTTCAGATAGGCCAACGGTTTCGTTTCCATTATCTATTGGAGCTTCCCAGAAGTACTCATCACAGCCATCAGCATTGTCTTCGTTTACAATATCTATGAGCTCAGCTGTTTGATGTTCGGTTACTCCAGTCACCTTGTATACTTGATTCGGAGTGGTCCTGACCTTTTGATACACAACCGATTTCTCTACTAATTTCGGGGACTTTTGTTGGGACAGTCGAGCGAACTCCACAGAATTTTTAGAAATTAGATTTTTGTGATTTTCAGTTTCGCTTTTAACAAATTCTGAGCAGTCAACCGTGTCCTCTACAGAAATTTCACTCATGTTTTCGTCCTCGTTAAGCTCAGATGAGTTTTCAACATCGATTTTGTTTTCTGAGCTTACATTGGCGTTTAAAGAGTCAAATTTTTGCATGGTTTCGGTTCTCAGTTTAAGTCTGTCATTTTCGTCCAAAAGATTTTGGAGCATGTCCTTGTGGTCTTTGGATTTAATGAAGGACTCAATTTTGTCCAGTCCATACATATAGGTCGGATTGACATCATCAGACGATATCACACTCTCATAATTGTAGGCTTCGGCATCGATTTCATCCTCCTTAAACTCTAGGAAGGGCAAAATCATGCGATGGATCTTTTGGCCTATCTCACAGTCCAAGTGAAGTTGAGTAATATTGGAATATAAACGTTTAGCAATTAAACAAAAAACATTTCATTGTTTTAACAATTTTAAATTGTCTCTCTGCAAATAAATGTTTTCGTCTTTAACTTTAACTAATTCCGACTCTTTTAACTCAATCCACATCCGCCGCTCCTCACTCTTCGACGCCACCCTGCTTAATTGATCAGTCAGGTTAGAATTGGTGACTCGAGTTTGAGTTAAGCTACTATCTAAATGAGAAATTCTTGTGTTGACATTTTTTAGTTCTTTCTCATATGAGGATGGTGGTACTTTAGATGAAATAAAACAGATTGTACCTTCTTTATCAGTTCATCGAGCTCATTGAACTGCTGGCTGAGTGGTTTGGCCGCAAAGCACATATCCTCCTGTACCTTCGGTCCATCGCTTCCTCCATCGGTGTTGTATCCCCTCATTTGAGATACGTCAGTCACCATGAAGCATCTTCCTCCACTGCTTTCCTCCTTAGCCACATACGCCTTTCCATGGGTAGGCTTCCTCACTTCTTCGTCTTCTGAGTCGGTAGACCAAACTTCTGTACTGCCGAACTCATCGTCATTAACCGAACCCTGCACAATAAGAGCATTAATAGAAGGGTTAGCGGTAGATTTCTTCTTTCTCAACTCATCCAGTCTCTTCTGCAGCAGGGCTTCCTCATCATTTCCATCGTCCTTTTCAGCCATCTTCTTAAGAACACAGTCCTTAGCATAGTGGTTCTTGCCACCACAGTAGAAACAGCTTACTCCGGAATCGCCATCTGCCTTCAGTTCCTTCTTGGGCTCCTCAGCCTTCGGTTCATTGTTCACCTTTTCAGAGCTGTAACTCCCCTGCCAGTTTCGGTTTTTGTTGCTGGGGAATCTCTTCTTTATGAACCTCTTAGGATTGGACACCATCATGGCATAATCCTCAGACGTGAGGTCATATTCCTCCAAGTTGAGCTCTTCATCCTCCATCACAGCTTTACTTTTAGATAGGAGGGCCAACGAACCAAGACTAGAAACAACGTTCTTCTCTTGTACCACAATCTTCTCTTGGGACTTTAGAATACCCACCAGTTTCGCCAAAGAGTATGATTTAAACTGCTCATGGGCTTTGACTGTGGAAACCACTGCTCTCCACTCAGACCTCAGTCCGTTCAAGAAAGTAACCTTCTGTTCGATAAGCTTCCTTTCAATGTCGTGTTTGATCATCTTGCTGAGAAGATGATTGAAGCGATCAAACGTCTGGGTCACCGTTTCTTCGGCCCCTTGCCTGAATTCTCCGAACTCAGATAGAAGCAAGGTTTGGATAGAATGTTCAAGATCTTCGTCTGTGGAATACAGTTCGCGAAGTCTATCCCATACTTCCTTCGCCGTTGTGCATGAGCTGACCAATCTGAATGTGTTGGACTGAAGGGCGAATCTTATCAACCTTAACGCCTTAATATTGCACTGGAATTTGTCTTTTTCATCTTGTGCAATATCCTTCACGTCCTTTAGCAGATCATTGTACTCCTTTTGAGTCTTAACGATTCTGGACGTTGCAGAATGAGAGAACGGTCCATTGATGATAGCTTCCCATATGAGGTAACCATTGTCCTCCGATCCAATCACGTAATCTTCAAAATGATGCGCCCATACTTCATAGTCATGGGTGTATAAGATTGGAATCTTTGTCGTCAAACCGATGCTGTTGGAAATATTAATAGGGTTTGATTGCGTCGCGTCCATTATGATCGTAAAACTTGTTCAAAGATCAGACTTGTAATAAAGCAGATTAGGGCAAAACAATAAATATTAAGATACGTCAATTAAGATGACGGCTCAATAAATATCGATGATTGCGGAAAACCCTAATGGAAATCTTTTTCACAGAAAAGATGTGTATCAATTACACAGCCTCCTGCTCTGATACCAATTGATGGGATTAAAATAACCTTTAATCTATGAAGATCGATTAGATCTTGAACAAGTATATGAATATAAAACAGTAAGAACGCAATAAAAAGAACAAGACAAGGTTGAATCAAACGAGTCGAATGATTAAAACAAAATCCTCAGAAGAGCTCGATTAAGAACATCAACTGTAGAGGATTGGTAGGTTACAAGAACGATTAAAGAAAACCTTGAAATTACTATCGTTAAGCACTCTATCGTTATTCTCTGAATCGTTAACCTAAATCCTTAACCTAATATGCATGCAAGCATTAACTTATATACAATACATAAAAGGCTCTCGGTTGGACAGGCCCAAACCGGAGTGTACATGGCTAAACTATCGAGCCCAAAAGACGCAACATCAAAACAAAACTTCAGCCCAACAAATACAATTAGCAAGTAAAGTTAACTATTTGAACCGTTCCCCGACAACGGCGCCAAAAACTTGATGTGTGTAAAACCAACTAGTTTTAATCCTACTAACTTAGACACAAAATAAACACACGAAAGGCAGTGTACCTATCGATTAGTAATATAGTTCAAGCAAGTAGGGTATCGAACACAGGGAACGGTAAACAATTAAAATAAATGCT
The DNA here is from genome assembly GCF_051521515.1 of Lactuca serriola. Lineage (NCBI taxonomy): Eukaryota > Viridiplantae > Streptophyta > Magnoliopsida > Asterales > Asteraceae > Lactuca > Lactuca serriola. Next base: position 40,435,980 of record NC_136412.1, on the reverse strand, counting down.
AATATTATCTACATAAAACAAATAACAAAAGGGGGGTTTTATCTAGTTTTACAAGACTAGGAACTTAATTAGAATAACCAACACACAAATTAACTAACTAGCAACTAAAACAAGTAATTACCAAATAAATTCAATAGTAAAGAGGACGTCTGTTTAGGTACGACTCATTTGTTCCCATGGATGATTTTAATGTATCGGATTAATTCTTCATTGGCTACCGATTAAGATAATTAGGTTCACGTTCGCTATTCCTAATTCTTAGAAAACAAATTAACTCAAGCAATGGCTAGTTGTCTAAATTAACGGGTTTCCTAGATTATTGATTCGGGTTAAGTAAGACTTGTAGTGGTTAACTAAATTGGCCCTTCAATTAACCTCTTGTTGATGTTCATCAAACAAGCCCACACATTAACTTACCTATCTTCTAGTTAATTCTAGTTTCACATTCGTTATTCCTAGACATACAACTATGTGGTCACAATAAATCATATGAAATTAATAACTAAGAGATGTTCATACAACTTAATTACTGATTTATTAACAGAAGAATAGTTATTGTCAACACATAAGGTTCTTTAACAAGCTTAACTAAACATAATTACCAATTAAAATTAATCCTACTCAAATAATCAATCCATGTTCACAAAATTGTCTACCCTAACAAAAGAATAAGTTTTTAGCTCATGGTTGCAGTAAACATAAAATCAAAAACGAAATCAAAGTATGTAAACATGATTCAAATCAAAAAGTTTCTAAGAATAAACCAAAATTGTCTTGATTCTCTTCACAATTGAATGTAGGGTTGATTCTTCAGTTCCTCACGACCTAGCAGCACTTCCAATCGTTTCTCAGCCTCCTAGGGTTTCTCTCCATGCTAGGGTATCGATCTGAAAGTCCCTTTATATAGATTTTCACAAAACAGAGGCTACTCGGCGAGTCCAGTGACCTACTCGCCGAGTACATCACTTAAAACCCGTGTACGGCAAGTCAGCGCGTCCAGAATCGCGAAAGTTCGATACAACTTGCCGATTATCCCTACTCGCCGAGTACGTTTCGAATCAGCATTTTCTCAAAACACGAAAGTCGTCCGAAATTGTGTCTACTTTTCAGAACATTTTGAATCTCGTCAATCGGAGTTACGGTTCATGAGATATGGCCAAAACACTGACGAGGGGTCAAGCTGTCCAGCAACATCCTTCTTTCTTCAAAATCCAAGATCCAAGCGTCCAATCGCCAATTCCGCTTCCTTTTCCATCCGAGCATGTAATTGTTGCTGAAAAATGAAATTATAAACTAATTAAGTACCTTTTGTTCATTAAATGAGATAAAATCAACATAAAGTATTAAGATAATGCATGAATTTTATAACTAAATATGCCCATATCAAAACTACTCGAGCAATTCTATCCTCATATCAAGAAACTGCACTAGTATACAATGTTGAACTCATACTATCAGGTATAACCTAAACAGGCTATCCTACTGCTATCTACTCAATTTATAGCATGCAATTCTCATAAGGTTGAAACACATAAAGCAGGCACATAAGGCATCCTCCTAGATCCTTAGCCCTATACTAGCATGTTGTTCTACTGAAACTGAAACTGGAACTAAAATTGAAACTGAAACTGATAATCATAACTTGTATGGGTAATTTAGGAGTACTTACTTGAGCTCGGCTGATTGCATGCACCACACCCTTTTTCTCTTTCCAAGTTATTTTCTTTCTATATATTCTTTTCGCTTTTTCTAAAACTCTTTTCTTTTCTCAAACTTCTTTTTACCAAAAATTCCTTTCGAAAATGTTTTTCTTTTGAAAACCCTCGTTTCCTTAGTTTGAGTCCAGACACACTCTCAAGTGTGTCTGAATCCCTTAAACCAAGGCTCTGATACCAACTTGTAACAACCCGAAAATCACGACTAAAAATTTCTTTTAAAATCATTACTAAAACCATATTTATAAATAAAAAAACCGCATCATAAGTCATAACATAATTTATGAGTATTAATCCAAAGTATAATCTTATTATTAGAGTAAACATTCCTAGACTAACTGTCTATGGTGTGTGCATGGCAACCTCTCCGAGCTCCTCTTTTGAAAACTGAGTACCTGAAACCAAAAACTGAAACCGTAAGCACGAAGCTTAGTGAGCTCCCCCAAACTACCACATACCATACAATCACATTGCGTACATACTGTACAATCATATAACATACCATACTTTTCAGGCATTTCTGGGGTGCCCGACCTACCCGGTACGGCCATTCTGGGGTGCCGACCTACCCGTGCGGTCATTCTGGGGTGCCGTCCTACCGTTCGGCCATTCTGGGGTGCCGACCACCCTTCGGTCCTAACAACCGAACCTCGGGGACTGTTTCACCCCTACCACTACTACTATCACATATCATAACATAACATACTATCAGACATATCTGGGGTGTCTGACTACCCTTCGGTCCTAACAACCGAACTCAGGGACTGTTCCCCTCCTACTACCCCTAACACATATCTCTGATCATGCTAGCATATAATCATGATATCACATACTATCAAATGTATTTGGGGTGTCTGACTACCCTTCGGTCCTAACAACCAAACTCTACTACTATAACACATCAAGCTAGCATATATCATATCAGGTAGTAGCAAAACTAGATGATATCACAAAGACAATCATCTAACACACAACTCCTACCGGTGGGCCGACATTGTGGTCGTAGACCCACTGCTACTGGAAGGTAACTCACCTGAACTGCTGAGCTCTGCTGGTAACCCTCTGGCTGCTAACCGACAACCCTCTGAGGCGCTGCTCCTCTAGCTCTCCGTGCTACCAATATCAATATAACACTTAGTCTGACAGTCCTCCAAAAGTCAACTAAGTCAACTCTTGTCAAGGTCAAAGTCCTGGTCGAAGTCAACCTTCCAAGTTGACCCTACTCGCCGAGTCAGCCTACTGACTCGCCAAGTTCATAAGCTCATAAACCCCTTTCATTCGCGACTCGACTCGCCGAGTCTACTAATTTCCGAGCCTGACCTATCCAACTCACTGGGTCCCCACTCAACTCACTGATCCGAGTCTTAACTCGAAGGGTTTGGGGTTTCGCGACTTGAATCGCCGAGTCCAAGGCAATCTTCAACAGACTCGCCGAGTTGTTCTTCCAAGTCGTCGAGTTCCTGTCTATCTTCATCCAACTCGCCGAGTCCACTCATGTGACTCGCCGAGTTACTACGCGATTTAAGACTGGTATCTAGCCCAACTCGCCAAGTCATCTCCCAGACTCGCTGATTCCATACGTATATTCCCATAATCTCAAGTTACAGAGCTACTCCTTTGCTCCAAACCATAGATATGGGTTTCTAGAGTCTATTAGCAACATAAAGTTGCTACCTTTACGTGCTTCTTGTCCCCTAATGCCAAAAACCAAGCTAGAAAGGAGCTTAACTCATGGGGAATGGCGTTTGCATAGCAACTAACAGGGCTTTCTGCATCTTGGATCCAAATAGAGCTCAGATCTCGAGTTTCAACTCTAGATCCAACTTGTGCACCAATTTCTCATCACATACTCTTCAAAGAAACCCTAAAACTCCATGAAAGATGGATCTAGAACGGGGAAAGCCAAGGATAATGATTCATTACCTCCAAAACGTCCTCCTACTGAAAAGGAATCCGAATCTCCACGAACCTCCTTGATCCAAGCTTCTTGATCTTCAAGATTTCTTCACAAAACACTTAACAATGCCCCAATTTGCTTCCAATGGCTTTCACTCACGATTATAGGGCTTCTGGATCTTAAAGAGGAGTAAAGTGGTTAGGTAATGGGTGTGATGTTCTTTTAATAGGGTGCAAACCCCAGGATTAGGGTTTTTTTCTCATTCAGACCAGACTCGTCGAGTCCACTCGCCGAGTCGGTCACTTATTCTACACCCAGATCCCGCTCTGACTCGTCGAGTTCCTCCCTAGACTCGACGAGTTGACCCTTTGACTAGGGTTTTCTTTCCTTTCTTGGCCTTTCTGATTTTGAGTGTTACATGTAATATCATCATAGTGAATATAATTGAAACAAGGCAAGCATCATCATCACTCGTACAATAATACAACAATACTGAGTTTACATCATTATAATTGTTTACAAGAGTTACATCCCAAAATATAAATGTTTATAATAGCAACAAAATGCAAAAAATTTCCACATATTCTTGATGCCCACCTGCTTAACGATTTCCTAAGAATACAAGTTATTTGAAAACGTCAACATATATAATGTTGGTGAGTTCATAAGCATGTTGCATGAAAAGTTTTGTATTACTTTGTAAACACCAGAAAATCTGATATTTTCTAAAAAAAAAAATAGTTTGAAAGCTTTGTGTCAAATCCCGTGTTAAGGCATGTGTGTTTTTGTTTGAAAATGTATAAAGAGTATTTCAGAAAATCATATACTTCCTGTTAGCACACCACATAACAAATAAGCACAAAATATGAGCAGACAGTCTGATTGGACCGCCTCGCAGGGCCTACAACCTCTCTAGACCACTCTACGAGCCTTTGGCATGACTGGACTGGCTCACAGGGCCTACAACCTATCTAAACCGCTCCATGGTTCGTCGGCCTGACTGGACCGCCTCGCAGGGCCTACAGCCTATCCGGTTGTCCCTCGGTGTCTTGGCCTGTAGCACGAAGCATGATCGTCTCAAGCCAACACAACATGTCGACATATGCAACAAACAAACATATACACAGATCCAATAAATATAGATAATTATACGGATCTACTGAAAAACTATGAACTATCATATCACTATCATGACCAAGATAAATAATCTAGTGGACCGGCATTGGTGCCTTCGACCCACAAGTACAGTGAGGAAAACCCACCTCTCATTCTGAATACAAGTTGAATAAATCTTGATCCCGAAAACCGGCTCAATGATCACTTAATCAAAATTAAGGACCTAATCTCAATTAATCAGCTCAAAATACCTAAAATACCCATAGGTCAATTTAGTCAAATGTCAAGGTTAACAGGTCAACTCGGTCCACTCAGTTGAATATGTGAAGCGTACTCAGGCTTTGACTGAAGTCGGGTGGTTGACCCCGTACGCGCGGCGTATGCTGGGTTACGGACAACGTACGCACAAACTCCATTTTTCCTCGATAAGACCTTAATGCATTAAGCTCTCACATCCCAATTTCAGCTCTAAGACCAAAATACCACTAGGATTAATGAAGTTTCCAATTTTATGACTTTTCATGCCCGTTAAGTGTTTAATACATAAAATCCCAACTTCTTAACACCTTAAGACCTTCTAGAGCATGGGTGGGCAAAAACTAAGCATCAAGACCACATTGTTATAACTCAAGACCCCTCATTAGGTCTGAAAGGACGACTTATTCGACTAAGAGCATGTCATGCACAAGAATCATCTTAGTTGGGACCAAAAATGTCCTAAATGAAGAAATGGATAGATCTATAAGATAAGATGATCAAGCTATGAGCTTTTTGCCTCATGGAGGTTGCTAGCAAGGCGAGAATCTCAGATCCAAGTTGCTTCCAAGCTTCAAACTCTTTCCACCACCTTCTACTTCTTCAAGAATATCACCAAAATACAAAATGAGCTCAAGATGCACTCTTCTCACTTAGGGTTAGCTAGATGGACGTTTTCTTAGGTGGAGGCTGATGAGGGAATGAGAAATGAGGAGTTAATGATGATTATATATGGGTTAAACCCTAAAAATTAGGGTTTAAAGATCCTTCATGTATGCCTGGCGTACGCGGTGTATGCTTATTAGCGCATGTACATCCAGCATACACAACGTATGCCCAGCGTACTAAGCTTTGGCCAGGATTTATGAAATGTACCACTATGGGACCAATTTGCAAACAAAACCCACTCCAATGGCTAAAATCACAAACATCCATACTTAAGAGTTAATTTTGAAAATATCTCATTCCCGGGATGTTATAGTATTGTATTGACATTTCGGATTCCGTGCCATTGTGGATTATTGACAGAAAAAAAAATATTTTAGAATTTCAATAAGCTTGAAATCCGATTAATAGTTCTAAAATTTGAAAATATGGTTCGTTTACTACTAAAACATGACAAAATGTTGAAAAATATAACTAATAAGAAGTAAATTAAATATGATAAAAGTACTTAAAATGTGACATCCGATTGAAATGGCTAATATTATTATTCACTTCAAAGTTGTTATTTTGAATAGACAAATATATTTATGGGAATGGAAAAAATATATATACATTACCCATTCCAAAGAAAATGATTATCAAAAAAAAAAATCATTTTTTTTTTAGTTAATTGGTTTTGTCAAATGACAAACGTCCAACCATATTCAAACAGTATTTATCTTTATGAAATAAATGTTCTAGGAGCTTCTAAATATTACTTGTAGTCTTGTACCCTGCCCTCCAATACAAGTAAATCGAGAGATAAAACCGACTAGTGACCAAGTCTTTACTTTACACCCTTTTCTCTTTCTACCAACGAGAAATCGACACACACTACCTTAAGACGCCGTCAACTGATCTATCCTTCATTATCCACGCGTAATCACAACACTAATCCTACCACCCGACCACACCCTGTCCCCCCAATAATCCTTCCTCTATATATTCAGTAGACACAATTAAACACGATACACATTCTTTTCATACTATAACACACATTTCAAGCAAGTAGAAGATGAGCGACTTAAGCAAGCAACCCACCGGAGGAGGAGGAGGCTGCCGGAAGGCCAATGGACCTTCTTTTGACAAGATTCCGACCAAAAGATGGGGGCGGATCAAGAAACGAATTGTCAAAGAACTCATATTTGGAGTCGGAAAGCAACCAACCGAAGGTGGAAGTGTCAAACTTCCGGCAGACAGACGCCAGATCAAGAAACAAATTGCCAAAGATTTCTTTTCAACCACCATTTGAAGCAACCGATTCATGGATTCAAATCCCAATTACACTTTTAACATCGTTTTTTTTTTCTACCAAAAAAGAACACAAAAAAAAAAAAAACAAAAAAAACAAAACTATGGAAAGGCAAATGCATAAACGCGTTGTATTTCATGCTTTCTTTTCCAATATAGCTCCTTCGTTTTAGAGCAAATTGTTGAAGCTTTTTTTTTTTTTTTTTTTTTTTTTTTTTGCTTTTGTAGTTTCACATTATCGATGGATTGTTTGTAGTGAAAAGAAAAACAAACAATATGGTCGAAAAGTCGATCCAACACAATAAGAACTCAAAGGGGTTCAAATGTACAAAGTATGTTTGTTTCATGTACTTGTATCATATGTTTTCTGATTGATAATATAAGTTATCAATTTCATGTGTCACTGTATCTGTACGGATGTTGTATACAACAAAACTCCAAACTCAAGAAACGCTTTTAAGTCGTATCATTAAACTTTTTTTACAATACAAAAACCCACAATTCCATACTCACCATATTAGTCACTGATTGCAGCATCAATCATCCAATTTCATTCATGAAAAAAGACACATACAAAATCAAAGGAAGATCAAAAAACAAAACTACAAGAAATCATAATGTGGATGAATCTAACAACTACAATATAATATCATAAAGAATGATTACACAAACCACTAAACTACTTGAAACAAAACGAATCAACTATTTTCCCACATATTGTGTAATCTCTTTATGAAGGAAAATGCTCAACATCCATTGAAGGGAAACCAGATTGTGCATATTTAATCGCTTGAAGCAAACTTTTGGCTGTTTCCTTCTCCTACAATATCACAAATTCAAATTTCAATAAAAACCTTTAACCTTTTTCCAAAATCTTTTTTAAAAAAAAAAACTTACAGGGCCATTATAATCAAGAAGACGAGTGCAATAAACTTCAGCTTCTTCAAATCTTTTTTGAGCCCTACAATAATTCGCCAAAAACAAAAGAGCTTCAACCATATTCGGCCCTTCTCTCTCCTCATCTTCCATTCTCTCCAAATCTTTCTTATAATAAAACGCAGCCTCTTCAGATTCCCCTAATTCACTATGCAACTTTGCTAACCTATGAAGAGCAATAGCTTCCCTATCATTACAATTAGCAGCTCTTCTATAACACTTAATCGCCTCTTCAAGCATCCTCAATTGATCCGTTTCATAACACTGAGCCATAGCTATCCACAATCTTGAATCACTCGGTTGCAAAAACACTGATTTCTTGAAATAATGAAGGGCATAATAGGGCATTCCCATCATTTCATAAGCTTGACCTAACCCATACCATGCCCTGTAATCACAAGGGTTTATATCAACAGCTCTTCTATAAGCATCAACAGCAGCTGGAGTGTTCTTCATTTCCACATACTCATGTCCCATTAATGTCCATGCGGATAAATAGTTTTTATTTAGTTTCAAAGCGCGTCTAAAATACATAACAGATTTTTCATGAAGACCCTTTAAGGAATAATAGTTCCCGATTATACAACAAGATTCAGGTCTGTATTTATCTGTCATGAAAACTTGTCTTGCGAGGTAACTTAAGCCTGAAAAACATTCTTTTGCATACAACACATTGGAATACATGTCCATGTCATCAACACGATAAGGGTCGATTCTTAGAAGCTCTTCAAAAATGGCTTCCACTTGTTCAAATTCACGTAGGCTGTATTGGGCTTTGGCTATTTGGGCTTTGATGTAGTTGCTAAAGCCAAAAGTTGATTGGAGGGATTCGTATCTTGATAAAGATTCGTTATGCATACGTAACTCATGATAACAGCTTGCAAGAAAGAAGTCTTTCATCCAATGGTTGTTGAGTTTGAGAGTGTTGAGTGTGTCGATTGTGGTGCATAAAGATTGGAGCTCTAACCATGCACTCCAGTTCCATGGATAGCTGTTGACTGATTCGGTTAATACAGTTCTTGCAAGATTTTGGTCGCCTTTTTCTTTGAGGACAAGACCATATAAGTAAAGGCCAAAAGAGTCAATTGTGTTGTTTTTTCGGACTGTTGATAAGTCTCTTTCTATGGAGACTAGTTCACTGTTGACTGCATCACTTTTACCTAAAGGACCTTCAAGTTCGATTGTTTCTTCTTCTTTTCGTTTTTCCCCAGCCTGGAAGAACAATCTGAAAGTTACTAACTTGGGTAATGAGATATTGTAGCTGTTTTAGGAAAAATCATGGCATAATGTGTTGTTTGCATTTAATCGAACACCTTGTGGACATGAAAAAAGAATGGCATTAAACGATTCACCGGATAATATAGAATGCCCTAGGTGTTTTTGCTCATGACAACTTGTGGTGTACTTAGTGGATCCCGAGTAAATGAATAATGGACATGAAATCTATGGAAAAGGAAGGAGCAGAAAACGAACCAGATAAAGAGCATAACATCTCAAGAACAAAGCTTTTTTGCCGGTCTGGTCAGATAAAACATGGGCAGCCCTCCTGTACTCTCGACAATTAAAGTAGGTCTTTGCAAGAAGGTAAAAATCGGAGTCCGCGGCTTCGCTTTCCTCCTCCGGCACTGGAGTAGAGACGTATGATGTACCGGCGATAGGGGTGGAGATTGTTTCATCTGTAGAGCGAAATCGGCGGCGAATGCTGGAACAGTCCCGCTGTAATCGAGTATGCGAAGGCGGATACTTTGCCGGATCTTGCTCAATACCCACCAATTGTTCTGCAGCCCTGTTTACATAAATCGAACATATTCAAATTCAAAATTTTCGAGGGTTTTAAAATGAAGAACTAAAACACAAAATAAGGGTTTGCTAACCATTTGGAAGCGGAATAGAGGCAGCGATCTGTAAGTTGACGGATTGCAGTTCGGAGCTCGTTTCGGCAATTTTCCTTGGTAACACCCATCGGAGTGTATGGATTTTGAATGAATGTGAGTGTTTCAGTTCAGACTGGGATTTTTTTGAAATGCAAAATGCGGACTTGGCGTGAGTTCAGGACTATAAATCGTGTTCACATTTTTCAAATTATTTGCGTATTTGGGAAATAAAACAGTACTACTTTGGCCACCTAACTATGATAATTTTCTCTTGGGACACTTGAATAATGAAATTATAAACCGGCGACCAAACATCTATAAATTAACTTTAGGGAAAATATTTGATGGTAACATACTTTTTAAAATGTATACATTTAATACTTATTCTCTTTTTATGTAAAATAAACCCTTATACGATATTTTTTGTAACAATGCAATCATCGTGACCGGCTATCAGGGGCGGAACACGAGCATCGAGTTTAGGGGGGCCAAAACCGACACTTCCAAACACAACCACTACAAGAATTTTTTTCATTTTGTATTAACAATTTCCGGAGTAGTAAATTGGTATTTCATATTAATATATATTACATAACAAAAATAAAATAATAACTAACAACTAAAATTGATAAAACAAATACAAAATACAAATAATCAAATATTACATAATCTATTTTATTTATATTAACAATCTTAAAATAAAAATAACAAAAAAGAATTCTTCATTGTTTGGAAAATAGGGTCAATACACCTGTATTAATTTAGTTTATTTTCTTGTTTTGATTTAAACCTTTGATAATTTGTACATAGTTAGACCATATATACTATTTGACATAGACAACTCATGGAGTGGCTAGCTCTACAAGTTATAAGAGTTCAACTTTCTTTTATTTAACTTACTTTGTTAAACTTTCACTTTTAAAGAGAGAAACTAAGAAGGAATGAGAGTGCGATGCCTTTTAGGGACAAAAATAGAAATACAAGAGGGGGAGTGCCTACCTGCTTTTCAGCAAAGAGGAGAGCTTGAAGAAAACAAGATGGTTGTCCTGGAAACTCAACTAGGAGACGAAGAACAAGAAGTCATAGCAATGGCGAGGAGAATTTTAGGTTTTTTTATTAATTATTTTTAAATGTAACTTGATAATTGGTTTTTTGACATCTTTATAGAGTTAGTTATATAGTTTCCAAATTTAATGGATTTCCCATCGGATAATTTTGTTAATCGAATATGTTAGTTTTGATTTTTCTTTTAAACTGATATTTAGCTTCTCATAAAATCTGGAGAGGCCATTAGTTTGCTTTTAAAAAAAAACTTAATTTATACACTTACTGATTATATGATAACTAGTATATAGTAGATAAAAAAACAGGGGGGCCATGGCCACCCCTGGCCTCTTCTATGTTCCGCCACTGCCGGCTATACCCGGTATACGATCATATACGAATTTTCTTTTAGAGAAAATGACTTGATGGGTAAGATACTTTTTGAATTGTACACATTTAGTCCTTATTCTTTTTTTTTGTAAAATAAACCCTTATACTTTATTAATATGTACACATTAGGTCCTTTTCACCGGATTCTACAGGTTTTGCTGATGTGGAAGCACAAGTGGCACTAAATAGCAATTAATTAGCTTAGTCACCGGATTCTACAGGTTTTTTCATGTACTTCTTCAATCTATCGCATATCATATTGTACAAAAGATCAAACCAAAAGTCTTCACAAGATCATATATTTGTTGCATTCGATCATTCTCACCCTCTCATTTTTTTCTTCTGTGTTTGATTGTTGCCAAGAACACACCATAGGTGTGTTGCTTTTTTCGGTGAGCAAATGGGTAGCAACCCCCATGTGTCTTCCTCTCTAGTCGTGATACACCACCCACAACATCCGTAAAAAAATCATTGTCGATGCCATACCCATTCCTTCTCCATTTTCTATCTGGAAGCACCTCCCACTGGAGGTGAGTGATCCTCCAGCAACAAGAAAAGGGCGGCGACCCTTCTCTTTCTCGTATCTCTTCCTTCCGGTCGAACAGCAACAACCAAACACCCTTTATCTATTGTGTTTTGTGACATCCTCAAATTCACGGCCAGAAAATACCGATTTTGTTTATGCTTTATAAAAATCAGAGTACTTCATTTTATAAAAAGGTTGCGGAATTTGTTCCCAGAAAAACATGGTAAATACGTTATTAAAACATTTTCGAAGAAACGTATTTATTTCATTTTAAAATGTTTGGGATGTCATCGTTAATACCGAACCATAAGCATAAACAAAACTTACAATGATTTACACTAGTGATCTACATCTCTTTTAAATCTCTCAGTGTAATGTCACTTCACTTCGTCACCTGTGATATACATAAACTGAGTGGGTCAGGTTGGGAAACCTGGTGAGTACATAGGGTTTTCAACCCACAATAATATAATTATTATGTTCAATCAAACAATCAACCCAATTACCCATCCCCATTATCTTCTTTACTCTTTAAGGATTTAACCCAAGAGTCATCTATCCCGCATTCGTTTATTCCGAAGTCCCTTACTTCCAGGGTTATGGGACTGGCACTAAATCCATAGCTGCCAATATTCGTTCATAAAGCACTAATTCCATGGCTGCTATAGTCTATTCATCGGGTACTAAATCCATAGCTACCAGTCTTTATCTAATAGGTACTAAGTCCATAGCTACCAATGTTCAACATGTACTAAGTCCATAGCTACCAATTCCTACAGGTACTAAATCCATAGCTACCAACGTCTAAAAGGTACTAAGTCCATAGCTACCGGTGTTTGTCCCATAGGCACTAAGTCTGTAGCTGCCAATGTATACTTACGTCATCTTCTATCTCTCATCATTCATCTACCCATCTCATACCCAACATTTTCGTATATATAAAATACGTATACAGTTTAAGTCCTTTAAAACATGTATAAAACGTTCAACCAGCATAAACAGCAAGTATTCAGATAATGTGCACACATAGCACGTAGTTTATATAAAATACTTCATATCTATGTGTAAGATGAAAGTAACTATGCACTCACTTGAGAAGGTGGTGACTCGGTACTCGGACAGCGCTTCGTTTACTTTAAAATAATTTCCTTCGACGAAACCTAGTATTATTACCACTAGATTTTAGTCTAATATTTACCGTGACTAATTATTAGTCTTATTATTATTATTATATAAGCGTTTAAACAATACTTTCCAACCACTATGTACAGACAGGGGCCAGACATAAAACACCGGAGGGCAGGACCATTTTGGCATATAGCACTTCTGAAATCCAACAACCCTATGCGGCCCTTTAAACGAGATTCCCCGTACCGCGAGTAGTTAAAAAGATATTATAACGACACTTATATAAGTCATAATAATAGCTCAAATATTTATTATAAATTTATAATAACAATACTAATTTTAAATATAAACTATATTTAAAATAGGGTAAACATAACTTACTTACAAGGGGATTTTAGCTAGGAGTCGGGCTCTGCAGGGGCAGAACTTCGTCGCTGAATCTTTCTAAGAAAGATTCGTGCAGCGCTTCAGCGCTCACCTTACTATACTAAAACTACAGAAAGAGAAGTCGAATCACAAGGGACCGAAAAGCTCGGGGGATAAGGAGAGAAAGACTCTTGAATCAAGAGAATGGTGCAAGAAATATGAGAGTCTAAGCCTCTTATTTATAGTAATTGAATTTACAAAAACTACCCCCCATAATTACTTAATGACTTTATAGTTATATAAACAACTAAACACCCCTTTATAATACTATTTTAAATAGATTTAATGATATTTGCACTAAACTAATGTCGAAAGAACTCAACATTAGTCTTATAATGACCGCATCGTCGATACCTTTCTAATGATATATACATATGTATATATATGTGTACGTATATATGATTTATACTTTATTTTAATACGTAAATATGCTATTATAATTTGTAACTCGTTCATACGAACTCCGTTTTTGACGTTATTTATATCCACGCGTAGGTGGAGACGTACTCTACAACTTTCGTTTAGACTCCTTCGGCTAATTTTGAATTTATTTTTAAAGTTATATTTTTAACAGGCGGGGACAGGATTGGTCCGTTATAATCTCATAACTTCTTCATCCGATGTCCATTTTCGTCCGTCTTTTTATTGTTACGCTACTAATAATGAGATCTTCAATTCTTGTTTAGGTTGTGTCGGCTAAAAATCGCTCGATCTAATATTCGAATTTCGGACTGTACACTGCTAATCCGAAACTTCGAAAAATCGTAACTTCTTCATACGAAGTCAGATTTGGGCGTTCTTTTTATCGAAGTTCTTAGTTTAACATATTCTACGACTTTCGTTTAGAGCGCTAAATCTAAATCTCGCTCTATCATAAATTTACTATTTACGCTTCCCGGCGTCGTGCCGGTTCCGACGCGAAACTTCGACGGGTCATAACTTCTTCGTTATAACTCGGATTTTGGCGTTCTTTATATGTACGGAAACCCTGTGACATATTCTACAACTTGGTTAAGATTATTTATTCTAAATAATCTTTTTGTCGATAAGTCGTTTTCGACCCCTATTGCCTCTAAATTGACTAGCCCGGATCTGCAGGTGTTACAATTAAGTGGGTTAGATCTGATCCCACATCGGCTGGGAAGGAGAACTAAGCATTCCTAATAAGGGGTGTGGATACCTTCCCTATCACAACGCGTTTTAAAGCCGTGAGGGCAGCAGATCCCATAAGAACTCTGCAGTTAAGCGTGCTCGGGCGGGAGTAGTACCAGGATGGGTGACCCCCTGGGAAGTCCTCATGTCGAGTGGCCCAAAGCGGACAATATTGTGATACGTGCCAAAGGGGGATGTTACAAATGGTATCAAAGCCAGGGCACGGGTCGATGTGTTCGACGGGGACGTCGAACCCTATAATGGGGGGTGAAAGTGGGTTAGATCTGATCCCACATCGGCTGGGAAGGAGAACTAAGCATTCTTAATAAGGGGTGTGGATACCTTCCCTATCACAACGCGTTTTAAAGCCGTGAGGGCAGCAGATCCCATAAGAACTCTGCAGTTAAGCGTGCTCGGGCGGGAGTAGTACCAGGATGGGTGACCCCCTGGGAAGTCCTCGTGCCGAGTGGCCCAAAGCGGACAATATTGTGATACGTGCCAAAGGGGGATGTTACATGTTTCTCCGATCTGTCTCTCTTTGCCTCCATCTTTAAGATATGCTGCCAAAAAAAGAAGAAAGAACCGACGAGGGGGCTACTAGAGCAGCTCCTCGCCGCCAACTACCGTCTCTACTTCCTCCTGCCTCCCCCTTCGACCTTTTTGTTTTTGCCATCATTCCTCCTTGCTACCAGTGATGTGTAGGAACACACAAAGGAGTTGCGCGGAGATCGGGGTTCTCCCTCTTTTTCATGATGAATAAAAGTTAGAAAAATCTCGTTGTGGATATATATAGATGCCACATGGGTATTTCATTTCAACAATATAAAAGAAAGGGAAAATGACTTGATATGGTAAGATACTTTTTGAATTGTACACATTTAGTCCTTATTCTTTTTCTTTTTTTTGTAAAATAAACCCTTCCACATCAGCAAAACCTGTAGAATCCGGTGAAAATGACCTAATGTGTACATATTAATAAATTATAAGGGTTTATTTTACAAAAAAAAATATAATAATAAGGACTAAATGTGACATCCCCAAAATCATAGCCATAAAAGACCGATTTCATTTATGCTTTTTAAAATAATTTCAGAGTAAATCCTTTTGATTTAAAAGTGTTGCGGAATTTGTTCCCAAAACAAAACATGATAAAATAATATTTATCAAAACATTTCATCAAGAGATGCATTTTCATTATATAATCAAAACCCAGGATGTCATGTTCCAATACAGACCATAAAGCATAAACGATAACATTACAAGTCATTAAACAAATATATACATATACAAACTTGTAAACAAAACAACTCGATGATTTATCCATCTTACGCCCTTGCGCCACTTCCTGTAATACAAATAAAACTGAGTGGGTCAGGCTTGGGAGCCTGGTGAGCATATAGGGTTTTCAACCCACAATAAATAAATTATATTTAATTTCACCAACCAATCACTATCCCGATTACCCATTCCCGTTATCCTCACTTTACGTCCCTAAAACAACATCTATCTCAAGGGACCTAATATAGGATTTTCATCGGGACGGACATTACTGCTAAGGGGTTTCCTCAACAATAGATATCCTAAAGGCAACCATGAGGGGGATAGAGTACACCGGTGAACACATCGTTCACAACACCTACAGGTTATGAACCTGCTAGCGTTCCACATGACTGTCTAGAAAGAGTCCGTGGTCGTTATCCATACTCCGTTGAATAACCAGATCAACAACAGCAACAACGAGGCCTCTCATCTGTTTATTACACACCAACTATCTACCCATGTTCTACCCAAAATATTAGTAGATAAAAATATACATTTTTATACATAGTTTAAAACTTGTATAGCATGTTCAATCAATGTCTATTCCACACAACAGATGAGGCACACACACATAACACGTATTTCATAGAGAATAAATCATATCTATGAGATAGAATAAAGTGAATATACATTCACACATATAACAACAAAATATACACGTAACACGTATATCGTATAAAATACTTCATAGTTATGCGTTAGAAGAAAGTAACTACACACTCACGCATATAAGCAACAATATACTTAATACACTCAAAACATACTTGTATTATTATCATGTTTATGAAAGGTAGTATACACTCACTTGATCAGAAGATGATCAGACAACACTACGGATTGTAGAAGTAGTATCTCTCCGCAGATCTGGAAGATCTTCACAAAAATCGAACTTCTTGCGGGCAGAGCTTCGGCTCGGGAATCACGCTCTTTGGGATTCTCGGGGCTTCGGATCTTGCTTCGGGACTCGGGAATGATACCGGCGCTTCGGGATACTTCTGGAATGCAAAACGAGGTAAAACGGGAGAGAGAAGAGAGAAAAATAGCAACCCTAAATGGTTGGCCCTTCAAAACTATTTATAGGGAAAATTTGGCCCTTGCCACGTCGTGGCAAACTTTTTCCACGTCGTGGGCTTGGTCGTCATTGCATGCGTCATCCCAAGTTGCATCTGGGGGCCTCTCGGAGGTGTCGGGAGACTTGTCACGTCTTGGTCTCTGACACAGCTTTGGGGTTCGCGCCCCGAACTTCAGAAATTCATAACTTTGGCATACAAACTCCGTTTTCGACGTTTTTTATATCGACGCGAAGGTGAGATTATGCTTTACAACTCTCGTTTAGACTCCAATGGCTAATTTTGAATGGATTTTTAATATATTATAAGTATATTACTTATATAGTATTTTTAGTAGGTCGGGACAGAAAAACTCTGTTCGAAATTCATAACTCCTTCATCTGAACTCCGTTTTCGTCTATCTTTTTATCGTTGGACTACTATCAATGAGATCTTCAATTCTCATTTAGAATTTTTTTGGCTAAATATCACTCGATCTCTATTTCGAGTATTTGGGCTGCATACCGCTAAGTCGAAACTTCGAAAAATCATAACTTCCTCATATTTGGGCGTTCTTTTCATGCACGCTCTCGGTTTAAGGAACTCTACCACATTTGCTTAGATCACTAAGGCTAAATATCGCACTAACGTAAATTTCACTTTTTACGTCATTCAGCGTTGTCGATTCTGTCGCGAAACTTCGACAGGTCATAACTTCTTCGTTATAACTCGAATTTTGGCATTCTTTATATATTCGGAAACCTCATTTTGACCACTAAAACTTTATGTAAAGATATCGGACTTATCTCATACTTTAATTTTGACGCTTATTTTATTCTTAATTAATCAAATCACATAATTAAGCAATTAAGCACAAAGCACATAATACTCAAATAATACATTCTTATTATTTCAAAATGGGTTACAAAGGTTAACCTAGACTATTATATCAACATTAACGACAAGCCCAGAAACATAGGCGTTACACTAAATGTGTACATTTCAAAAAGTATCTTACCCTATCAAGTCATTTTCCCCTAACTTTAAATCACTCAACTAACGTTGGGGGAGTGCCTTAGCACCAACCTTCGGCATTGATGAGGTGGCTCGGTGCACATCGGCCCCGCTTTTTTTATATGATCCCAAGTTGGTAGCAGCATCCTGAGTCTCTCTTTTGACCATCCAATAATAACTATTTTTTAAAACATTTTTTTCAACTTCTATTCACTATGATTATCGATTTAAGATACTATTTTATACCAAATCAACATTGTTTTTTAATGTCTTTGTCATCTTCGGGAACTTTTCACACGGTGCTACAAAAACTAGAGGGCGTTGCTAAAACCTTGTAGAGTATGATTGAAGAACAAGGCAACAAGGAGGCCGAAAATGCGAGACAACTAAATAAAGAAAATATATATGGAGAAATTGTGAAGTTGTCAACGAATGTCAAATGCATGATTATTTTGATGGATATGAGATTTTTCGGGGGTATTTTTTCGTCGACAATTTCGAATGCATAAACATTTGTTTCGACGTACTGTCGAAGATGTGATGGAAGCATGTTCATTTTTCAAACAACGACTAGATGCAAGAGTTACAATAGGTTTAGTCTGTTACAAAAATATATAGTTGCACTTCGTATGATAACATATGGCACCCCAACCAATGTAATATATGAGAATCATAGGAAGTCTCCACATACCGCACGAGAAAGGCTTCATAATTTTTGCAAGTATGATATGAAGTTGTTGAAGGGTTTTCTATGCATCTATACACGAAAATAAGGCAACAGAAGCATTCAATAAAATCCTAAGTATACATTGTGCACCATAGATTTAGGCTTTACTATTATGACAACTTACTTTCAAACTATCAAAAGGGAGAGTATTACTAACCTTTCAAGTATAATCATATATACGTGTGATTTTTTGAATATATTGAATTTATTTGTTGCTCTTGGAAGATCTAGCACCCAAAGTAGGAATGTATCTAATGGTTCACACCCAAAAGGTCAAAACTCTATAAACTTTGAGAGGGATAAGAGAGGTTATGAAATCCAAAAATTCCAACCTTGTGCAGAGTAAAATCGATTTTATGAAGGTCTGTAAGGGTCTTTATATAGTTGTGGTAACTTGCAAATAAACAAGCCTAGTCTTTGATGCCACTGAAGGGTTTTGAGCATTCTAACACTCCTAAGGTGTACATGCAATCCTATAAACCTTTGATCTATGTTTAAATAAGATACATGCAAATTTGATTTTTCAAGGTTATTATCCTAACTAGCATGTCATGGGAAACTTTTAAACATATTAGCTAGTTGAAGTACATACCTTTTGATGCTTGGATTCCTTGAAAAACCCCATGAGCCTAACGCCTCAAGTGTGATGCCTCAAATGTCTTACACAACACCACAACACTTAGAATGACTTTGAGAGAAGTACACTTACACCTAAAAATCGGCTAGCCCTCTATTTCTTAATTGTAGTGGCCGATTTTGGTTAACAAGGGGTCTTTATATAGTTGTGTCACAAATAGGGTTACACCATGTAAACCCTAATTGTCATGGCTTTCCATATTCCATGATCCATGGGTTTGTAACCTCCATGGACTATCCATGGAGCACCTTATGGGTTTTAACCCAATCCATACAAACCATGGATCATTAGCCCAACCATACAAGAATAGATGATTTACATAATTAACCCCATATAATAAACCTTAAGTGTTATTTCTCTCATTTAGTCTATCCAAGTGTTGCAATGTCATGCAACCCAAATGGACCATGATAATCGGGTCAAGTACATTCTAGGAATAGTTATTAACTTAGACACCTAATCCAACAATTTCATCAATATATTGGTTGTGTTTGCTTTGATTACTATTATACAACTGTTGTGATATTGTACATGACGTCTTCGGCCCCCGAACGTTTCTGCCGTTTCGGTTTGGGGGTTTGACAATAAGCTTCAACAACACAAGGGTTTCTTGTTATTCATCAATAACAATCAAATGTATGTTTTCTAACCCTAGATGCTAATTTCGAAAATAGTATAGGATTCCTAGGGTTTCCCAATTGATGTTTAAATGTTATATGTGCAATTAGAGAAAACATAGATCTTCAATTAGGGTTGCATGCATACATAAGTTTTTTGTTTGTTATGCTCAAAAACCCATCAGCTTGTGCCTCTTGAAACGAAGTTTGCGCTTCAATCATTTTTCATTCCACCCGAATCATAATATCGACCTTGTTCTCTTGAATTTGCACATATCGATCAAATTTCTCTCCAAAATGATCAATAACACTAGATCCCGTAGATGTCCAACCCAATTTTGTTTGCTTTATTTTTTCCAACGGGGCGATGAAAAAATTGCGTGTTTTCAAGATCCGGTGGATCATCGTTGATATCGATGTGTGTTTGTTCGCCCGATTGCTGGGAAGTGACATTCAGGTTTCTTGAACGCATAAGAGGTTTGTGAAGTTCCTTCCGTTTGTTGTATCAATTTTGGTGCGTCTTTCAATTTTAGTCACACTTTTACATACATAAAGACTTTGAGGGTTGACGTTGTTTTTTCAAATTGGTCCAAGGCGCCCTTGAAGAAATCAAAATCGTTTGACCCGCTTTTGCATATATTTTGGAGGTTGATGTAAATTCCTCAAAATTCCGTGCATTTTAGTCGAAATTGTTTGACCCTTTCTTGGCTAGTAATGGGTCGCACTGTTTTTTTTTTCATTTATTCTTTTTTGCTTGAGGTGGTGGTGAATGTTGTGTTTCCAAAATGAAATCTGGCGAATGAGGTGATTGTGATTGCTGTGGTTGTGAAAGTGGTGGGTGTGACGATTGTGTATTAAATTGTTGTTGGAATTGTTGAAATTGATGTTGAAAGGCCGGATAGGTTGATATTGTTGTCGGAAAAGTGATGTTTGTTGGATAGGAGAATCGGTTTGAAGCAAATTGACAAAACCACCTTGAGGTGATTCAATGGTCGGGAATTGACGAAGAGTAGTATCTAACACATAAGCGTTATCGGGTTTGCGATTTTTAAAGTCTGGGGGGTATTTTGGTTCGGATCCATTTTTGATGGGTGTTTGTATTTTATGTATAGAGAAAGAAAAAGAATTGTGTAATAAATGAGGGTTAAAAGTTTGGTATTTATAGATATAAAATGTTTGTTATTATTATTATTTTTAAATAGCGAGCTACATCCCATTCCAAATCGAAGGAGAGGCCTGATTGACCGTTTGCGTTCGTCGTCCGAAACACGAGCCACAACGACCACACCCAACTACGTTTGACCCTATATTGATATAGAAGTAGTTATCAAAGCTGATGTGACTAACAACCTTATAACAAATAATTTTCTTTTGGATAAGTAACATATATTATTTATAAAAAGATAGTTTATATGTAGAGAGATTTTATGTAATGTCCAAATTCGAGTAAAATATTTTTACAAAGATATTTTAAATGTTTAATTTGTGCTCACCCTCCTACTATAATATAATAAAATAATATTTAAATAACTAATTAACTATGTTCTTCAAATCGGAGCCGTAGATTAACAAATGACACGTGATATGATTGGGCATCCCACGTGATCCGAAGCCACCAATCAGGTTCAAATGAAAAGCAGGGGCAAAACCGTCCACTCAAAAGAGCAACTGAAATCGAAAGGAGTTCCCGCCTGCAACAAGAAACAAACCCTCCATCGACTTCAGCTAAATTTTCAAAAATTTCAAAACCCTAAAACCAAATCCCTCTCAAATCCAACATCTTAAACCCCCATATCCCGCCATTGTCAACCACCTTGCATCTCTCTGTGAACCACACGCTAGATCTACATACCGTGCGAAACATGGCGATTCCTTCGCCTTCATACTCCTTAGCTACGAAAGAACCGGCCTCTGGATCTACTACCTATTGCCGGAAGCAGAAATCTCTCGGTCTTTTATGTTCCAAGTACTACGCTTGTTCTATTGCATGAAACCTTCATTCCGATCTATGAATTTATAATTTAGCTAATCATGTTCACGTATTGCTGTGTATAGTTTCTTGAGCTTGTACAATCGAGATGGAGTTGAAACTGTTGGATTGGACGACGCAGCATCAAGACTAGGTACTTTCACGTTTAGGAATTGTATGCAGTAGATTTACTTTTACACCTTTTGTTGGTTCTTGTGAGAAATTTATAGATCTAACATCTGATATCAAAATACGGGATTTCAGGTGTGGAGAGACGACGGATTTACGATATTGTCAACGTTTTGGAAAGCGTTGGTGTATGATTTCTTCCCTTTTTTATAATTCTATAAAGTTTTATGACAAGAATTTGAGTAAATTTCAGATCTGAGTTCTTGATGTTTCAATTGAATAGGTTCTTGTAAGAAAAGCAAAAAATACGTATTACTGGAAAGGACTTGGAGCAATCCCAAAGGCGTTAGAGGAGCTAAAGGTGATTAGTTTTGTATTCGCATAATCTAATACAAAACCATATCTTTCATCGAACCTTTTCTTTATCGTTTTACCTAATTGCGTAACAGGAAGAAGGTTTCAGAAACAACGATGAACCGATTGATTGTAAATCTGGAAAGGTAATTACACAATGAATTTACAAATTAATTACAGTCATCCTTTCCATAACCCAACTTCAAAGGAGAACTTGTGAAATGAAATTAGGGTTGTTATTTTTCCTTTTAGGTTTGGGAAGACGATGAAGATGAAAGATTCTCCAATTCTAGTGCTTCCTTCCAGGAAAAAGCAGATCCAGATTCCATGCATAAATCTCTCGGATTGTTCAAATCAGGTTATTCCATCTGTCATAAACTGCAAGCATTACTATCACCCTTTAAATTTTCAATAAAAGATGGATATTTCAAGATTTTGAAACATGTTTGCATTTGTTTTTAACAGAAAACCGAAAGGAGAAATCTCTGGGACTTCTCACTAAAAACTTCCTCAAACTTTTCCTATGCACACCTGTAAGTAAATTCCACAATCACTCTTTCATTCTATAAAATCTTGACTACCCTTTAATTATTTCCTCAATGTTCTTTTAGTCTGATACACTTTCTCTTGAGGACGCTGCAAAAATATTACTCGGGGATGCTCGAAATCCATCATTGACAAGAAGTAAAAACTCTTTGACTATCCTTTCAATTCATTAACACGAAAGAAAATTACTCATTGTAGCTGATGGCATTTTGGTAATTAATCATTGCAGCTAAAGTCAGACGGCTATATGACATTGCTAATGTGTTATCTTCCATGAACTTCATCGAGAAGATTCATCACCCAGAAACCCGAAAGCCAGCCTTTAGGTGGTTGGGTATGAGAAGTCAAAATCAAAGTCAAAGTCAAACAGATAGCAAAACAGGATTAGTTCATCCGGAATCCAAGAAAAGAGCATTTGGGACTGATCTTACAAATACAAACATTTCCTTCAAAAGAAACAAAATGGTTTTAGATGTGGGTGTGGACCAGAGTGTGAAACTGGGAGTTTCACACTTTGGGTCAGACCGGTTGGATCTGAAAGATCCAACCGGACTGGTTCATGGTGAGAGCAAGGAAGTAAAGAAGAGTCAAGATTGGGAAAGTCTAGCATCGACTCATCGGCCACAATATCACAATCAAGGTAGATTTTACATTTTTAATTGATATGATGAATTGTTGGTAATGTACTTTGACTTATAGTTTGACTAATGATGCAGCGTTGAGAGATTTGTTTGTTCATTACATGGATGCATGGAGTTCATGGTATTCTGAGGTTGCGGAAATGGATCCAATAGAAGCGGTTTAGAAGGGCAGATAAGTCAATTCATTGATTGAAAATTGATGAGAAGAGATGGCTAGAAATGGCCATCCTCAAGAGTTGATAGTAGTGCATTGCCATAACTAGAAAGAATGATTTCATGTGGTGTTGTACCTTGTAGTCCAAGCCCTATTTTGGTTTGGAAGTGTTGATACTTGATTGTAGCTTTTATTTTCTTTGAAATCTCAAAAGAAAATTTTATGAAGGGATTTGAAGAATGTGGATAGATGTCCAAGATGCATCACAAATAAAAAGTTAGTTTGATTGAGTCAACTCTTATATTTATATGTGATATGTGATAGAGTGGATGGATTGAACGAGTCAAAGGGTAAATTTCACATATATTTGAAAATTTAAAGACAAATTATATAAAAACAACACTAGTTTCAGAATTTCTTGATAAAATCATTCAAATTTAGCCATTGAGATTTTGATTTTTGTTTTCAATACAACCCTGTAAAGAGTTTTGTGGTAATTTTATTAAACCACAGAACCTTGAACTCTAAAAATAACTATAATTTTACACTTTTTTTTAGTTTAACCTTCTCAAAGTTTTTTTTTTTTTTTTATGACTTTACCATGATAACTTTATTTCTTAAAAAGTCACTTTAATTAGGTACAAGGGGCTTCCCCTTTATATTGATGATATCAAAAAATAATTAGATTACTAGTGTAATAATTTTTTTTTATTAAATAGCTTTTAGTATAAAGGTACAAAAAGTTGTATGAAACTATAACTAGAACAAAATATTCTTGAAATATTGGAATCCAAATTGGAGCCAGTTATGTTGGTTCTTAGGAGATTGGAACAGGTCCTAGAACCATTTATCTGATACTATGTTCCATTTTTTTGCAAAAATTTCTCATTGCAAACCATCAAAACTAACGATTACAGCCCTTAAAATTAAAAGATTGGAAACTACAAAAACAAAATCCTTAAGAATTAATAATTACAAATCATAGATTTTAATCATTACAAACCGTAAAAGCAAACAGTTCCTCGTTTGTTTTGTTGAAATCTTAACTTGAAAATTGTAGTCTTGACAATTTATTGGTGTTCATAATTGGATATCCAATGTTTTTTTCTAATCTGATAAATGGATATTGTCAACCAATCCAATTAACCTTCATCAATCGAACTGATCCAATTTGATCAGTTTTATCCATTGGATATTTAATTTGGTCGTTCAACATATCCAACTGGATCCATTCAATATTTCAATGGATATCCACCTTTTCATCCAATTACAACCCACCAAAATACCATGTATAACTTTAAAAACAACATTCACTTGAAAAAATAAAATTTAAAGATTCAAATGCAAATTTACAAAGTGACATTAGTTTGAAACTGAAAAGCATTTACTAGACGGTAGATACAAAATACATTCTATATACACATATACGCAATAAAGAAACCAACACAACACATAGTAATATTATGGGTAAAACACCAAGGAAGATCACATATTCACATGCAATAATGCAAAAAGTAGTTATCATATCAATATCATTCACATGTGATAAGAGAGAGGTTACAAAATTCCATCAACCGAACCAAAAACAAATCTTTATGTTTTTAGCCCACTTAACAAGCTTCTCTAAAAACTCCTCACTAATACTTTCCTGAAACAAGTATCAAAATTATTTTATTCCACTTACACTTTCAAAATTCAAATTATTTTTTTATGACTTACATGTACTAGAAGCCGAGATGTTGCACTGCATATTTGACCATTTGTCCAGAAGCAACCAAACAGTGGCCACTCAACAGCTGTTTGTATGCCAATCAAGAAAGAAAAGAAAAAAAAAGTTACTTTCTTTTTTTCATTATAATATCAAATTAACATAAAATCCAGAAACAAGAAACCTTTATCAATGTCCACATCATCAAACACCACTATTGGACTTTTCCCACCTAGTTCAAGTGTAACAGGCTGAAAAGTAACCATTACAAAAATAAATTCAAAAATGAACTGAAAGTCTGAAACAGAGATCATGGGAAAGAAATTGATTAATACCTTAACATTTTGAGCAGTAGCTTATATATATAAGAAGAGTATCCAACATAAAATATACAGAAAGAATTAAGAAGCTTACTTACAGAGATGCTAATTCTGATGGTTTGAGAATGGCAGCACATCCAGTTGCCATGGCAGGAGCAACTTTCCAGGTGGCCATCAGCAAAGGGTAATTCCTATAGGTAAAATGAAGGAGATGATTGTTTGAACTTTGAACTTTGCATTACACCTCACTGAATCAGAAGAGAGAGGAGGTATTAAGTATACCATGGAGTAATCAATCCAACAACACCAATAGGTTCTCTGATAAGATGACACTTAAATGTATCCATTGGAAGACTAACAGATGCATTTTGATTTCTATCCAACTCTTCAGCAAGATCAGCATTGTACTCAAAGCATCCAGCAACATCATTCTAAATGATTCAATGTCATATAGATATACTAGCAAGTTTGTTAATGAACCTAGTTATGTCATTATATGCAATTAACATACCATATCCCAAGCTGCTTCTTCAAGTGGTTTGCCACAATCGATAGCTTCAAGTTTTGCCAATTCAGATTTTTTCTCCACTATCTGTATATAGAACTTATGAATTTGAGACAAAGAAGATGAAGTAACAGATAACCACACACACACACACACACAAACCTTTGAAGCAATAGCACGCAAATACTTGGCACGATGAGCTCCTGATGCTGATGCCCACTCTTTCCCTCCATTACGTTTAAGAGCTTTGTGAGCAGCATCCACAGCAACGTTAACATCTTCTTCTGTAGCAGCTGGAATATCCCCTGAACACAATATTTCGAACATAATCAAGTTAACATACAAAAACCCTAACAACTTACACATCCATGAAATCAATAACAGATGTGCAAATCGCAAAAACATAATCCGCAGCGTTCTAAGTTGTAATTATTTGGAGAAATGAGGCCAGAAAGAACATTTAGAAATCTGTGAGCTGCATACAATATGCACAATACATAATTACATATGCATAATCCGCGAATAAACCAGAATAAACATCCAGAAGCAAGTGAATGTAAACGGCAACGATTAGAAAGCAGGATACAGATCTATAATCTGACAACTTCCAGTGTGAGTGTTTGGAGTGACGGGACTAGGAACTAGGAAGAGGAGATTAGGTATACCAAATTACCAATGATCTGCTCGGTGGCTGGATTGATGACGGGCATGCGGTTCTACCTAACAGGTTCTCTCCACTCGCCATCGATGAATAACTGACGTGATGGTATTAGGATCGACATGCCAGATATACGGCTGATCGATTAAAGTGTGTCGGAGAGTTCGACGACTGAGCTGTGGTTGAACGACAGTAGTTAACGGCGGAATAAAACACAACGACGGATGCGAAGAAGGTCTCAGAAACGAGCAGGCAGAGTGTAAAAATCGACTGTGTTCCGATGCAGGTCCATAGTAGACAAAAAAATGTATGGAGGTGCGGGGAATCGAACCCCGTGCCTCTCGCATGCGAAGCGAGCGCTCTACCATATGAGCTACACCCCCGAACTGTTTGCTATTTCCCCGTTATCTTTAATATATATTTCTCTCGAACAATATTCGGTTCGGCTTTTAGTTTTGTATTTTGGGCTTATTAGGTTATGAAGTATTTCGTTCCGTTTACCTAAATAAATGCTTAATCGGCTCTAAATGAACCGACGGAATAATCTATCATAAGTTTTTTCTATTTACTCTTATCACAATGTATACATACTTACTAAATAACGGAAATACAAATAATTATTGTACACATTAAAAGTCGTTGTGTCGTTGCGTCTTATGAACATAAACAAGTATTGAGCCGGCTCCAAAACTAGGTGGTTTGTAGCCGAGGGGATTTGAAGTCGCCGTTCTTATCTTCCAATGCATGTATTCTGGTTGTTACAATAGCTTTCCTTCATCTATGTAACACATGCTTTTCTTCAATAAACCCACATATTGAAAGTATCATCATACTTTCCATCTCTCTCTGCAATTGCTTCCCACCACCACCCATCAGTGTTGCCGATGGTTTGCCGCGTACTTCGTAATCGACCGACATGAGCAACTTTTTCTTGGGGATTTATTGCATCAAGCACACTATCTAAAAGTAGCGGAATAATCAAAAGATTTACCTAAGTGTATATGTATCCATGAATCTAGGTTTTACTAGTTTAGGCAACATACTTTAAAACCAAACTAAAAGAATAGAACACTTACATCTTGATCCTTAGATCATGTGATTGAAAACTTTTTCAATGGACAGAGAGCCCAAAGTAGAACTCCTCTAATGTAGTCAAACCCAAGACTCCAGAAGCAAACAGGGAACAAACTCTATTAGGGTTTATGCGAAATTCACCAACCCTATGAGAGAGTTATGAATTTTGTCCATATTGAGAGAGAGAGAGAGAGAGAGAGGGGGGGGGGGAACAAAAATTTAAAGAAAAGCTCATCTAGGATTGATCTCTAACATCCTAGCTATTTATAGGTAACAGATAAATCCTCAAGAGATTCAAACTCTTAGGGTTTATCATTTCCTTATCTGAAAGCTGCTTTATCCCTATCTGGGATATAGTTAAAATTAGGCCTGACAATCGGGTTGGCAGGTCACGGGTTTACGGGTTGACGGGTCAGAAAACAAAAACTCAACCCAACCCATATAATATATGGGTTGGCGGGTCACATGTTGGTGGGTTGGAAACCTCAACCCAACCTAACCCATATAACTCGTTTAAGTATATGGATTCGCGAGTTTACAAGTTAGCAGGTCAAACCCAACCCATATAACCCGTTTAATAAATAAGCAACGAACTTTAAAAAATGATGAGTTTTTTTTTAACATAAAGTCATAAAATGATTAAAATAATTAACATAAAAAAATGTTTTCAACATAAATTCATAAAGTCATTAACATATAAATAAAATTGAAAAACGAAAACATTCTTACAAAGTGGATGCGTTCTTCATTCATGACTTATGAGTATCTAATAATGATGACCTGTGTTTTTTCTTTTTTGATTAGGGCATTGCAAACACAGACTAGACACATACACATATGTAAGGAATACAATGATACGAAATATTACGAATACGGAAGGAAATCAAATTTCATTAATAAATAAATATATCTAATTTTTTTGAAATGTAATATATATATATATATATATATATATATATATATATATATATATATATATATATATATATATATATATATATGGGTTGGTAGGTTGACTCGTGAACCCAAACAGGTAACCCTACCCAACCCATAAAATAAACGGGTTAGTGGGTTGGCGGGTCAAAAATCTCAATCTAAACCCATCTAATTTCAGGTTAGGTCAGTGTCGAGTTACGGGTTGGGTCGAGAGTTGTCACCCTTAGTTTAAATCATCCACCTCCTCTTTCTGGATGGTTCTAGAACTTATTTTCTCCATTTCCTTAATGTTGTTTAATTAATTAGAACTATTTCAACCCATTTAATTAATTTGAACTATTTAATTAATTACCAAAATAATTTTTAGTTAATTTATTAATTCATTAATAAATTAACAACTTATTTTCTCCATTTCCTTAATGTTATTTGTGTCATGAGGCCAACCCAAAAGGACTTTATTATTATCCAGAAATATTACCAACTAGTTAATGACCTTAGACACTATTTCCAACAGTCTCGCACGTAAATAAGTCGTTAAATTTGTAAGGTCTTAATACTTCTCAAATAACTAACAGAGAGTTAATCATCTAATGCAACTGCCAAACACTTGATCCTAATTAGGTTTAGACCTTAGATAAGTGATCAATTATTCCTTTTTCTAGATATCCGTATGAACTTGAGACATGAATAATGTACAATCTTAGAGTTCAAAAATTTGTTTCCCGATAAAGATTTCTGACAATCACATTTGATTTTTAAATTGAACAAATCAATTTAGTCAGGACCCAACCAGGTACATCCGATGTCGGTACTAAATCATCATGGGGCCCAAGGATAGATCTTCTCCTGTTAAGGAAGAAGTAACAAATAAACTTTGACTACATAGTATTTGTCTACTAGTCTAATCATACATGGACATACCCTTTATGACTACTAGTTACAAATAGCGTTGGAGTACACTTATGCACAACATATTTTGTAAGCAAAACCCCATGTGCATCTTGGTTTGAAGATAAATGATGTTATCTTCTTCGAATTACCCGTAACAAGATCCATGAAATAATCTCTAAGTGCGGGTTGTTCCAATACTTAAAATCCTCATTTCAAGTACTCATGCAGTGTTAGCGTAATTTCTTATGCAATGTCCAATCTCGTATGGTCCAGTCAACCAACACTTATGACAGTCTTAAATTCTAATACTCATTCCTGAGAGTACGACAAAATGTGGAGTTTTGAACATAATTAAATATCCTGGAAGTGGGTTCTGCCTCATGCATATATTTATAATCTATAAAACCCATTAGTGTTATCAGAACCATTGTTTTATGTTGATTGTGTTGGATTAGTGTCTAAGTCCATAACTATTTTGGTATGTACTTGACCCGATGGTGCATGGTCCTTTTGGGTTGCCTTCACCAAAGCAACTTGATTGGAGAAATAAATAGAGAGAGAGGTTATTATGATTTATTGATATGTTATAAGAATAATATATTAAAGGAGAAATCGTATTTGTTTAATTAATATTGGTCAATAATTAATTAAAAAATTAATTTTGTGATCAAATGTAATTAATTAAACTAGAGGGGCTGAATTGTAATTATGTGATAGTTACAAAATAGGGCAATGGTTATCCTTGTTAAAGGATGGACGAATTCAAGGATAAGGATATCCTTAAAATCGTCCAAGGTCCAAGAGATAGGGATTTTCAAGGCTTATCTTATGGTTGCTTGATGGGCAAGTAACTAGATAAGGATAAGGACTGAAACCCTAATCCCAACCCTATATAAAGACCCCTAAGGCCTTAGGATTTCGTGCACTTGATCCCTAGAGCATCTAAGGACAAATTTCTACCTCTCTCCTCTCTCTTTATACCTTCTCCACTTGCTTATGGTGTTTGTAAGCCATTAGAGGCACTAAACTTGTGGTGCTTGCTTTCAAGACTTTGGGTTTGAAGATTTAAGTTGTTATTACAATATAACAACAAGAGGTATGTAATCTAACCTTCTTGGTTAATTTCAAAAATAGAAATCATGATTAGGGTTTTATTATATGTTCATAATGTTGTGTATCTAATAGTGAAAACATAGATCCAATGCTAGGGTTGCATGTACACATAGGATTGTTTGTATAAAACCCAACAGTGGTGTCAGAGCCTTTGGTTAACTTGTTTTCAATTAGTTTATTCAGTTGTATGAACTTGACATATTAGGGTTTATGGCCAATAAACCCTAGGTGGCTAGGATTTTCGAGATTAGGGTTTGCAAACCCTAATTTGCAAGAGTTTGAATAAGATCTTCAAATCCTTTCCTTAAACCCTTAAATTTCGAAATATAGGGTTTGGTTTAATCCCTTGATTTTAGAAATTTGGCCTCCTCCCCAAGATAAGATCCTAAATTTTAGGGATTTGGATTATCCCATATCTTGTAATTATCCTCTAATTGTTATATATGGTAATTAAAGATTTTCCATCCTTAAATTTCGAGATCTAGGGAGATTTTTTTAAGGGATTAGGATATCTTAAATGTATAAATGGTAATTATCCTCATATTTTAAATAATCCCTTATGATTTAATAATTAAATTAATAGTCTAATTCAAAATAATTATTAAAATCAAGAGTTTTAATATTTAAAATTTTAATTTATATGTCATAAATTCGAAAATTTTAAGAGACATTAAAACTCAATTGTTTTTGAAAAGTTTCAAAACTTGCCCTCAAGTTTTGGAATTTAAAAGTTGATTAAAAAAGTTTAATTAGGAATGTTAAATTCTAAAACCCTAGTATTGTTTTGAAAAGTTCAAATCACACCCTTATGGTTTTATTAATTAATTAAGGTGTATAATTAAAAGAGGTTTAATAAATCCATAAAGTTTTTGGTTTAAAATTTAATTGAATTAAAAGTATAATTGTTAAATTTGACCACCTAATATTTTAAAAGTGTAAAATACACCCTATACTATATATAACATTAAAAGTCTAACATTATATATATGTATGAGTAAAAGTCAGTCTTACCGTTAGTAGGTCTCATTCACGAAGCTGGTCTATAAAGGGTGTTTAAGGAAATTGCCTATAAAATGGCGATTGAATGGGTATCCACTCTTACCCACCGCACTCTTGACTAGTGGAGGGTCGTTAGCCGAACGGGTAGGATAGGACAAAACCTTTCATTATAAGTATAATAAGGTACAAAAGTAACTAAATGTTTTAAAAATTCCCAATCTTAGTTACTTAGGCAAAAGTGAATTGATGCAATTCCATGAAATTACAGTTTGTGCCCTTGCGAAGACGTTAGTGGAGCGTGTGTGGTTAACCGACACACTAAATGGTTCTAAGCAAAGGTAGCAAAGGGTGACTCAATGTTTGTCATAGTTCGGTGGAGCGTGTGTGGTTTACCGGCATATCGAATAAATGACTGTAACATGTGAGGGCACCATGTAAGTTTGCATGGTTATTCACACCCGCTTTGTGATCCTCGGCATCCCAGTCACAAACAAGAGGGGCATATCGAGATTTAAACATGCCATTGAAAGTTCAATGAATCTCAAAGGATCTAGGAGTTTTCATAAGTTTAAAACTTAAATTTCTTTTTCGTTTTTCGTGGTGGAAATTAGTGAATCGTCATTCACTTACCTTCAAATATTCTTCAATTAGGGTTACGGCATCCCTCTCCCGAGTTGTAGAATATTGTGTTGGGTCCTAGCCTTAGTATTTCATTTGGGTGATTTACTAAGGACTCAATCTATCAACTAACTTGAATTCGTTTTCTCCCGTTTTGTAGATGTCAAAGTTCGACAACTATGGTCTTCCCAAATCCCGTGGAACAAGCATTCCACATGAAGATGATATTCCACGATTCGATCGAGGAATAAGAAATCATGCTTCGCTTCCTCCTCCTCCTCAAATCGTTCTCCCTAACCCACAAGATCGAAATATTGAAAGGTTCAATATCACTCAAGCCCTTTTGGCAAGTAAACATAAAGAAGGAAAGTCAGTGTGTGCACACGTCCTAGGGATGAAGTCACACATTGATAGGTTAAGAATGATGGGATCCGTTGTCGGTGAGGAGATGGCTGTTAATTGGGTTCTTCAGTCACTTCCTAACTCGTGTAGTGAGTTCGTAAGAGAGTACTATATGATGAACCACGACGTGACCCTTATAGATCTCACCTATATGCTTATTGCTGCTGAATCAACAATGGTTTGGCGCAATAGAAAAGCAAAGTTGATTGGTGAATCTGCCTTCATGGATATAGACAATGGCAACAAAAGACATGCTATGATCGAAAAGTCCAATCATAAGAGAAAGACAATGTCTGAAGTAGTTCCATGTCCTATTCCAAGAGAGTCAATTTGCTTTTATTGCCAAGAGAAGGGACATTGGAGACGAAGTTGCCATATTTACCTAAGAGATCTAAGAGATGGGAGAGTCAGAACGTATGGCTCTACTTTAGGTAAAAATCCACTATCTAACTCCGTTAAGTTCCTATTCATTGATTCTTAATACATGCTGTGATAAGATTGCATTTGAATGTTTCGCAGGATCGGTGAAAAGAAAGGAAGCTTGATGAGAGAGAAAGATGAATCTAATCACAAGAAATGGATCTTGATCGCATGGACTTGAAGATTAGATTTTGAGCTTAGATAGTTATGAAAGAGTTGTTAGAAATTTTCTTTATGAGATACATAGTTTTCAATGAATTTTTGCATTGTAAGGACAAATGTTTTCCGCTGCTTTTATAAATAAAATAAATTTTGTTTGACTTATTTATTTATTTTTTTATTTCCTTTCAATGAAATCGTTATGAAAATTGATGTTTGCATATTTCTACAACGAATGGATATGATTCTTATTTATGTTATTTATGGAAATATCAAGAATTTACCAAATAGGGAAAGTTTCTCATCGCCTAAGTTTCAATTGGACAGAAATTTGGAATCACGCAACTTGGTTGCATGATGAATGAGAAATTTCATATTTGGAAATTAGACTAATTCGTTGACAAAGTGTCAAGTGAAGGACTAGGAGATCGAGTACACAAAGTTGTGTGTTGATCAAGTTCACCATAAGAGTAACAAAGATATTCGTCATGATTTACTAAGGTTTAGTAAATATGATTATACTTATAAGATTAAGTATAATTTGGAATTGATTAAAAAAGGTTTAAATCAATAGCAAAACGAATAAGAAGAATCAAGTAGGCAAAATGATAAAAGTTTCTCCATTCTCAGAAGAAGGGAGAGTACCTTTTATGCTTTATGATAGGTCTTAATGATTAAGAACCATATCTCAATTGGTCCTTTAAGTAAATCTTAGTACAATTGTATGTTCAAGAAGAGGAATCAAGGATTGAAGAAATGGTTAAATCAAGAAGTCAATCAAACTTCATTCCAATAACAAGTCTTAAAGTTAAGATTGTGACAATGAGTGACAAGTATTAAGAAGGTTTATAACATTCATCAAATGTGGAAAGTTGTGATGTATTGGATAAGACAAAGACCAACTAGGTCCAATTTATGAAGTGTTTTGATAAAAGCTACACTAACTCTTGAATATTTGTTTGTCAAGAAATGGTTATTGACAAAAGAATCTTATATGTCAAGGAGTCAGTGGGAGTTTTAATGGTCTTGAAAAGTTTCAAGAACAAATCAAATAAACCTTACCGATCATCACTAGCACACGAGTTGTGGTTTACAACCTATCGTGTTGACATTTTTATTTCTATGCCATTCCAATTGAGTTAATTATGCATGTGAGTTCTATGAGTTCTCATTTTGAACGCATAAAAGGCAAGACATCTTAATCAATGAAAGGTACATTGACAGGAAAGGGTGAGCTACTTAACTACTTGGAAGACATGGTGGGCAGTTGTGCTACCATAAGGCAAGAAATCAAGATTAAGAAATTTCGATCCATACGAGTTTGAATTTGTCGTAAACTTTGGTTTTAACAAATTCACATGGATAGGAACACATACACCGTTTAAATCTAAGTGTCATAAGGTTTCCTCCTTCATGAAAATGATTGTGAAGAAATGCTTTCACTAAGAAATATTTTTAGAAGATAGTGTAACGCCCGCAAATCTGGGCTAGTCAAATTAGAGGCAATAGGGGTCGAAAACGACTTTTCGACAAAAGATTATTTAGAATAAATAATCTTAATCAAGTTGTAGAGTATGTTACAAGGTTTTCGTACATATAAAGAACGCCGAAAATCGAGTTATAACGAAGAAGTTATGACCCGTTGAAGTTTCGCGACGGAACCGACACGATACCGGGAAGCGTAAATAGTGAATTTACGATAGAGCGAGATTTAGCCTTAGCGATCTAAACGAAAGTCGTAGAATATGTTAAACTAAGAACATCGATAAAAAGAACGCCCAAATCTGACTTCGTATGAGGAAGTTATGATTTTTCTAAGATTTAGCATAGCAGTGCACAGCCCGAAATCTGAATTTTAGATCGGTCGATTTTTAGCCGACGAGATCTAAGTGAAAGTTGTAGTACTCGTAAATACCAACGCGTGGATATAAAGAACGTCGATAATAGAGCTCGTATGCAAAAGTTATGGACGAAGCTTAGTCCCTACTTTTTGAGCGCGGCGAATTCGATACAGTTTTGTAAATACGAGATAGAATGAGAATTAGCCAACGAGGTCTAAATGAGAGTTGAAGATCTCATTAATAGGAACTCAATGGTAAAAAGACAGACAAAAACGGAACTCGTATACGAAAGTTATGGACGAAGCTTAGTCCCTACTTTTCGAGCGCGGCGAATTCGATACAGTTTTGTAAATCCGAGATAGAATGAGAATTAGCCAACGAGGTCTAAATGAAAGTTGAAGATCTCACTAATAGGAACTCAACGGTAAAAAGACAGACAAAAACGGAGCTCGTATGCAAAAGTTACGGACGAAGCTTAGAGACTACTTTACTATAAAACTCCTATAAATACAAGGGTGAACTCCTCATATTTTCTTCACACCATAAGCCTCTCTTTCTCTCTCTAACTTCTCTCTAGCCTCCCTAAACCCCTCCCAAGTCTACGGAACCTCCCTAGCACGAGAAGAAAGCCCCGGAGCGCCCGACGGCTCCGAGAAGAAAAGCTTTCGGCTTGGAAACGCTGCTCCAGCGAAGCCCGGTTTTTAATAAAAACTCGCTGTAAGTGAGCTACGCCTATACTATATTTAATATAGATTTTATTTAATTATAGTAACATTATTAGGACCTTAAAATAATTATTTGGGCTATTATTATGAGTTATATTGAGTTTTATTTAACGCTTATATAATAGTAATAATAGCTAGACTATTAATTAGTCGTGGTTAACGTTAAAAACTAAACCCTAGTGGTATTGATACTAGGTTTTGTCGAGGAAAATTGTTTTGAGATAACGAAGTGTTGTCTGAGTTCGGAATCACCACCTAATCAAGTGAGTGCATGGTCTCTTTCATCTTACACATAGATATGAAGTATTTTAATATAAATTACGTGTTATGTGTGCATATTGTCTGAATACTTGTTGTCTATGCTGGTGAAAGATTTTTATACATGTTTTAAATGATGTAAACTGTATAAAGTATTTTATATCTACAAAATATGTTGGGTAAAACATGGGTAGATGAATGATGATGGATAAAAGCTGAAATAGAGGAACATTAGTAGTACGGACCTATAGGTATACATTGGCAGCAGTGGACCTAGTACCCTATAGGTATACATTGGCAGCAGTGGACCTAGTACCCTATAGATGAGCACTGGCAGCTGCGCCACAACCCGTAGATGATTTAGATCTACGGTAAACATCCTAGCAGCTGCGCTCTAAGGATAGTATCGGCAGTTGCGCCTAATAGGGAGCCTTATGACCATGACAGTAGTGTTAAAAGGTCAATACCGGCAGAAGCGCCTCATAGAAAATGTCCTAATTCTGGCAGCTGAGCCTAAGTGACAATATTAGCAGCTGCGCTTGACCAATGTGTCATTGGCAACAATGGACTTCATGTTGTTTCCTTAGGATGATCCTTAGGAATGAATGAATGAGAAATAGCTGATTCTTAGGGTAGATCCTTAAGAATAAAGAAGATAATGGGGATGGGTAATTGGGTTGATTGTTTGATTGTTTAAACATAATAATTATATTATTGTGGGTTGAAAACCCTATGTACTCACCAGGTTTCCCAACCTGACCCACTCAGTTTATTTATATCACAGGTGTTGATATGAAGTGACATTACACTGAGAGATTTAAAGAGATGTAGATCACTAGTGTAAATAATTGTAAGTTCTGTTTATGCTTATGTTTCTGTATTAACGATGACATCCCAAACGTTTTAAAATGAAATAAATACGTTTCTTCGAAAATGTTTTAATAACATATTTACCATGTTTTTCTGGGAACAAATTCCGCAACCTTTTTATAAAATGAAGTACTCTGATTTTTATAAAGCATAAACCAAATCGGTCTTTTCTGGCCGTGATTTTGGGGATGTCACAGTTGGTATCAGAGCATTAGTTTAAGCGAACTAGGAATATGGATTTATTTCTAGACTTAAACTTAGAATGTTAAGCGATGATTGTGAGGTATGAGCACTAGATTATTTTAGGAATTGTGCCTAAAATGTTTTTATGTGCTAAATGCTTGTGCCTGATATGCTGTTATTTGTTCGGATCTATGGTCTGTTGCCGACCGGATCTGGAAACCTTATGTGTTTAGGATTCTAAGCGTTTAACTACGATATTAGAACTAGCATATAAACGTTTCGGAGTGATAAAGGATTATCAAAACATTAAATATTAAAAACATGAACTTAAGAAATTCAATAGGTATTGTTTTTTTTTTTTCTGAAAGTTAAGATGTTTATGAATACATGTCGAAGCTAGTGGGAGCATAAGTGTTATGTTTTATAGTAATCATCATGATAGTGGGAGCATAAAAGTTATGATTGTATGATTATTATGGAAAGTATTGCAAGTTGGCAATATTAATTATAGAAAACAAAAGTTATTCTTTGCAAAGTTGTAAGGATGGAATAGTTGTTTTGCTATAATTAAGGGAGAGAATATTATGCTTCATTTCAAATCTAAAGGTTTAGGTTGAGAAATGTTAATAAATTTAGTCAAGGGTACATAGTGTGTTCTTAAAATTTCGATTATGATTACGACATTCCTCTTCACAATTCGAATTTTGAGAACATAGCAAATAAAACATTATGCATCGTGTCCCATACGCTTCGGGTATAGGATCGATTGCAAATGCTTTAATGTTTGACCATTCTAAAATTTTCCAAATGTATAGCGCATTTAGAGGGAAAAAGGACTAGAATCGGTTTAGACTAAAATAATTAAACAACTATCAAAGGACAATCCAAAGTTCGACGAGGATTGGTTGCTTGTGAGTAGTTGGAAGCATGGTATTGAATGGATCATATCGACATTATTATGAATAGAAAAGATTCTATTAAGAATGAGTTGTCATATGGAAATTGTGGAAATGTTTCATATTGGATGTACCATGTCGACATTATTATGAATAGATAAGATTCTATTAAGAATAAGTTGTCATATGGAAAATATGGAAATGTATCCACATTGGGAATTGAATATCGATAAGCTATGACTAGATTAGAAACTTTTATGCAAAAAGATGTTCAAAGGAATGTACTTTGAGTGAGAGACATCATATCTAAGGAATTGACTTGTAACAATCTCCGTTAGAAAACTTTGTAATATCATTGGCAATAGTCTTTGTAACTTTGGTGCAGTGATATTACGAAAGGATCATTGCATAAAGTGTTAGAATCTAGCATATTCTATAAGTAGCAAGAATTTGATATTCTTTAACTTATGGAAAAAGGATTTGGAGTTGTGAAATGAGAGTGATTGGAAATGTGTTCTATTTCACAAAATAAGAACCATAGGTAAACATTGTGTGCATGCCAGGAGCATGGGACAAGTGTTGTAATTCAAGTAAGAAGTTGATTAACCGAAACGGCAAATAATGAGTAATCAATATGGTGATAAATAAAAGGTGTTTTATTTATGCTCAAAGGATTGAGGCCATATGGGATTAGTATTATTCTTGTGTTTCACATTTGCATGTTTTGACTTCCAGAATAATTGAGTTTATTAAGAATAATCGAATTATTCGAACGGGCCACATTCGTTCATATGTTGGAAGTAGATATGAATGAAGACTGTCGTGAATTGGTGTGTGGATTGTATGAAAGAGTATTAGACATAAGAAAATGTTTGCTGCAACGTTCATGAGTGCTTATGAATATGATTTGAGCATTGGATTAAACCCACGCTCACTTGGATCACTCCATGGATTGTATCACGAGTGATTGGTGAGACGATAACATCTTATATTCTTGAAACCGAGATGTGTGAGTTGTATCTTGCGAATCGGTTGCACATTGATAATATGTAAACGCACTAGTAACTTGGTGTTATAAAACATATTATTGTGTGTGATTCGGTGAGTGACTGCAAGCAAGCATTGTATCAAAGTTTATCCGTTCCTTTTATCCAAAGAAGGATAAAAGCGATATCTTTGGGCCCCTCGATGGTTTAGAGATGACAAACGTAAATGCTCGGCCGGGCTAGGGCTAATTGGATTTGTTCAATTAGTCAGTCGTCATAAATCGGGAATCGAGATATAGTACAAAGAGAATGATTTGAAATCATATCTCATATGATATCTAGAATGGAGGAATATATGATCCCTTATCTAAAGTACATGGTTACTGATAAGATCAGAGTGTGACAACGTCTTTGAGAGCTACGATTGCAGATCAGGATCTGAAGTCATACGCAGAATAGTTATTAGACTTATCCAAGTGGGAGACTGTTGGATTAGTGTCTAAGTCCATAACTATTTTTGTATGTACTTGACCCGATGGTGCATGGTCCTTTTGGGTTGCCTTCACCAAAGCAACTTGATTGGAGAAATAAATAGAGAGAGAGGTTATTATGATTTATTGATATGTTATAAGAATAATATATTAAAGGAGAAATCGTATTTGTTTAATTAATATTGGTCAATAATTAATTAAAAAATTAATTTTGTGATCAAATGTAATTAATTAAACTAGAGGGGCTGAATTGTAATTATGTGATAGTTACAAAATAGGGCAATGGTTATCCTTGTTAAAGGATGGACGAATTCAAGGATAAGGATATCCTTAAAATCGTCCAAGGTCCAAGAGATAGGGATTTTCAAGGCTTATCTTATGGTTGCTTGATGGGCAAGTAACTAGATAAGGATAAGGACTGAAACCCTAATCCCAACCCTATATAAAGACCCCTAAGGCCTTAGGATTTCGTGCACTTGATCCCTAGAGCATCTAAGGACGAATTTCTACCTCTCTCCTCTCTCTTTATACCTTCTCCACTTGCTTATGGTGTTTGTAAGCCATTAGAGGCACTACACTTGTGGTGCTTGTTTTCAAGACTTTGGGTTTGAAGATTTAAGTTGTTATTACAATATAACAACAAGAGGTATGTAATCTAACCTTCTTGGTTAATTTCGAAAATAGAAATCATGATTAGGGTTTTATTATATGTTCATAATGTTGTGTATCTAATAGTGAAAACATAGATCCAATGCTAGGGTTGCATGTACACATATGATTGTTTGTATAAAACCCAACAGATTGTGCATAAAATGAATAAATCAAAATCACCGTTTATCGAAAATAAACCATAACCCTAAAAATTTCGATTTTGGCTACGGTTCTTGAAACCCTAGCCTCCATCCTTATTTTCGAAAATATGGCTCTAAGGTTTCCTTAGGGTTTATCTTGTTTCCTTAATTATTATTTTAAATGCCTTAAAATTTGAATAATTAAAATTTGATAAACCCAAACCCTAATTTTCGAAAATTAGTAGGGTTTTAGATAAAGATTAAATTTGAATTATTTTATTAATTGTTTAATTCAAATAATTGTTTAATCCCTAAATGATTTAAATTAATTTAACTAAAAGTTTAATTAAAAGCTAAGGATTGAATCATATTTGATTTAAATTAATTTAACTAACAGCTTAATTAAAAGATAAATATTAAATCACGACTGATTTGAATTAATTTAATTAATAGTTTAATTAAAAGATATGGATTAAATCATAATTGCTTTAATATTAATTAATTAAAAGTTTAATATGAATAAGTAATATTTAAACCTTGTATTTTGAAAAAGTTTAATTACTATATGTATAAGAAAAGTCAGTCGAATCACTAGTAAACCTCATTCGTGAAGCCATGCTATGAAGAGGGTATAAGGAAACGAGCTATAAAATAACTGTTGAATGTGTGTCCTTTTCAGTCACCACTCTCCAGTATGGTGGATGTTCGTTAGCTGAACGGATTTGATAGGACACAATCTCATTAAAAGTATAATGTTATAAAAGTACTAGAACCTTCTTTAAAAAAATCCGACTCTATTTTCTTTATGAAAATGTGAAAAGTATGTTAATCCATGAAAAATACACATCATTCTTTATTAGACGTTAGTGGATCGTACGTGGTTATCCGACACACTAATTTTGGGACTATAAAGTTGAATGATGGTACAAATCGTAAATTATCATTGTTGATGGAGCGCGTGTGGTTAACCAGCACATCAAGTTGAGATGATAAAAGACATCGTTGTTGTCAAGCGAGTTTGCATGATTATTCACATCTCGTTTGTAATCATCGGCATCCCAGTCACAAAAGTGAGAGCATAATTAGATATTAAACATGCCAGTGATAAGATTCAATGAATATCAAAAGATCTAGGAGTTGTATAAGATTGAAATTGGTAAAAGTCTTACCTACCTAAAATAGATTCGAATTTGATTATGACATCACCATTCAAAGTTCGAATAGAAAATATGGATCCTAGCCTTAATTTAAAATTTGGGTTAATAAATAAAGATTAAAATCAACCAACTTGAATTCTCTCTTTTTTTTTTTTTTTTTTTTTTTTTTTTTTTTTTTTTTTCATTTTTAGATGTCTTATGAAGATAGAAATGATCTTCCTTGTTCTTATGGAAATGTTTTCCCCAATCTTCTGAAGATGGTCTTCTACATTCCGATGAATGTGAAGACGTCTTCCATTCTTCGAGTAACGGTGGAACTGGACATCATTGTCACACCCCCGAACCAGACGGCGGAAACGTCCGAGGGCTCTTGTGACTTAATTGAATACCATCA
The DNA here is from genome assembly GCF_051521515.1 of Lactuca serriola. Taxonomy (NCBI): domain Eukaryota; kingdom Viridiplantae; phylum Streptophyta; class Magnoliopsida; order Asterales; family Asteraceae; genus Lactuca; species Lactuca serriola. The sequence continues at coordinate 40,394,013 of NC_136412.1, read as the reverse complement.
CAATGATTATACATGAATCATAACATCATTCATCACCATGCATTGAAATATTACAACCGATATTGTTTACATTCAATACATTGTTTTAAACATTACAATTTCATAACATAAACCGTTTGATCATTAATCTAAGCAAAACACCATGATATAACTTGATACATATTCTTCTGTTTACCTGTTACCTGAGAATACAAGTTATTTTGAAAACGGTCAACATATGAAATGTTGGTGAGTTCACAAGTAATGTTATGGAAAATGATTTCTTGTGAAGTTTGAAAACCCAGAAAATCCGATATTTTCTGAAAAGAGTATTGTTTATAAAAAGTGTGAAGATCCGTAAGTATGCTTGTCGATTTTGAAAACATGTATAATTGTTGAACTTTGTATACACCACGTAGGTAAAAGTGTTGAACTCCCCGGGAAAACCCGATGTTTTCCCAATGCGTAAATTACATGACTTGTTTATTGTTATACCTATACGACGACTGTTTTTGATTATCCAGGTGACATTGGATTAATTAAGGGTTGTGAGTTGTTACAATCGCGCATTATTGAAAATGACTAGTTTGTAACTACAAATTATGAACGATCCTTGAGGCGTCGTCCATACTACTCACATAATCCAACCACCCTGACTTCTCTTGTTTAACGTCACGAATCTCCTTACTCGGTTTCTCATAGCCCCACAACCGAGGAGAAAGGAGGGTAAGAAGCCTCCTTTATTTCCACAAGTCATTCAAGGCTATCGGGAATGCGAAAGGCACTTGGCCCGACTCACATTTGACTTATCGACTTCGCTAGCAGTACTAATGGACCCTTGGGGCCCAACAACACAATAGAGCTATTGAAAGTCCTTTTACATGGAATTAGGTCATAGAAGGCCCATTAACATGTAAGTGCGTCCCCTTCGGGCCCAAAGATCATGTTATTGGGCTAGCAAGGCCCAACAAGCACGATTTGAAACTTTCAAGCCCAAAGATTGAATATTAACTCCTCGTAGTTGTCGCGTGTTTATTGAAGTACTACGGTTATTTGATTTTTGTTTTGTTATTGATTCGAGACCGAATCAATTCGTTTGGTAACGATATCGGTTGTTGAAAGTGTATTTGTTATTACGTTTCGCCAGTAGTCGTGTATCTCGTATTTTGTCTTAAGGGATTTGTTTGTTTAAAAGTAATAATTTTACCTTTTCACAACCCTTCTTTTATAAAGTTAACACTTTTAGTCCTTTATATAAAAGAATTTCCATTTTAGTCCTTAAACCATTTTTCTTGACACTTTAGTAACAAAACTTGTTGAAAAGACATTTTTAGCCCAAATTTGCTTTGTAAACAGCTTAAGTCCTTCCAGAATGAAGTTTTCTCGGTTAGAACCCCCATTTTCGCAACTTTTACAGTTTTGGCCCAAAATAGAAAATTTTTACATTTTTGATCCCTTTTGAATTTGAAAAACATTTTTGACCTTTGAAATGGTTTTAATACACTTTAAATCCCTTGTTTTATAGAAAACTTCCTTTTCAGCCCCTCAAACTTAAAAATCTCGCATATTGAGGCTTATTGGGCCGAAAAGCCCAAGTTTAGCCCATTAAGTGTAAAATTTACATTTTTAGTCCTTCAAAAATGTTTTGTTTCAGAAATTTTTTTATAGAAACTGTTTGGACTCTTTTGACCCTCCAGAAACTATAACTTGTCGGTTTGGGCCCTTAGTTTTGTATTTTTAACAATTTAAGCCCAAAAATGGGTTTTATGTTCAAGCATGTTCATCCTAACCATATGAGTTATTTTTCTTGACTGGATTAGGGTAAAATAGTTTAAGTTATGTTCATTTCCTTCCCTATGTTTTAGATCTCGGTTTTTACATACTTTTTGGATAACATTTTCATCACAACACATGATATCATACACATACATGCATCTAATCACACATAGCATACATTTACATGTAGATCTACACATTTACTTGTATTCTCCCCCATAAAACTCATAAAAACCGAAAAGAAGGGGGTATGAAACTCACTTTGTGGTTTGGATTTGGTTTTTATGAAGTTTTGAGAGAAGATTTCGGCCCTAGCACCCTTTTGAGGAAGTTTTCGAACTTAGATGATTCTAGGGAGTTAGATCATGAATTTACTTGAGTTAAGATGAGATGTTTGATAAACTAAGAGTCTAGATCATAAATCTAAATATAAACTTACCTTGGATGATGATTTTTGTGGAAAGTCTCTTTGAAAAGCTCTTGATTCTCGAAAATTTGATGAAGAAAGGTGAGGATGTTCTTTGAGAGAGTTTGTTTAATAAAAAGTGGATGAAGTGTGTATGTTTGGGAGCTCTCGGCCGAGAATCAAGAAGAAGAAGAGAGATAGAGAGAGTTGAGATGACTAGCTTAGATGCATGTTGGTCCATGCATGGAGGTATGTGATGTATAAATGAGGTGGCAATCTCACAAGTCAACTCTTCATTCTTTGGGTTGGGCTTGGGCCGAGATTTGGAGAGGGAAAAAGAAAAGGATTGGGCCTTGTATGCTTAAGCCTTTTTCATGGTTATGTTAAGTGATGTTTGGTCCAAATAAATATAAATGTGATTTTTATGACCTATTAGGGCTAAATTAGGTTAATTATGGCCCAATATGGTTCATTTAAATAACTTATTTCATTCTAGGCCCAACATGGCCCAAAATATTGAAATAAATGGAAGTGGGTCCAATTAGAGCCCATTTAAGAGTTCTAAGCCCAAGATAGTCAAATTGGAAGCTTATTGGTCCATTGGGCCCAATAAGGAAGTTCCTAGTCCAAAATGGACTTAAACAAGAACTTCTAGGGTTTCCAATTGCTTGTTGACTACTTGCAATGCTTGTATGAGGTGTTTGATTGAAAATTTGTTGTCATAGAGTAAGCATCATGCATGCTTTCATGTTTTTGATTCATAGTTGACATAAGCATTGTAGTTACAAGGCACAAAATTTTCTAGTTGTGACATCATTCCCCCGTTAGAGGGAATTTCGTCCCGAAATTCTTTTGAAAGCTAGATCTGAGAATGCTAGAATAGATGAGGGTACTTTCGCTTCATTTGGTCTTTGCGTTCCCACGTGAATTCTGGCCCACGCATCGCGTTCCACCGTACTTTCACGATCGGGATGCGACTTTGTTTAGTACGCTTCACCTCCCTGTCCATGATTTCGACTGGTTCTTCCACGAACAGGAGATTCTCATTGATTTCAATTTCGTCAAGGGGAACGATGAGAGTTTCATCTGATAGGCACTTCTTTAGATTGGAAACATGGAACACGGGCTGTACACTGCTTAGCTTAGCGGGTAGCTGCAGTTTGTACGCCACTGGACCTATTCTGGAAACGATCTCGAAAGGTCCAATGTATCGTGGGTTCAGTTTTCCCCGTTTTCCGAAACGAATGACCCCTTTCCAGGGTGGAACTTTTAACAGTACTCGATCCCCAACCTGAAACTCCAAGGGCTTTTGCCGTTTATCAGCGTAGCTCTTTTGTCGGTCGCGCGAGGCTTGTAGTCGAGCTCTGATTTGAACTATCTTTTCTGTTGTTTCACGTATGATCTCCGGTCCTGTTAACGCTTTATCCGATGCTAGTTCCTTTGCTAGCTGGGTGTCGCCCACCTCAGCCCAACACAACGGTGATTTACACTTACGTCCATATAGCGCTTCGAAAGGAGCGACTTTGATGCTCGAATGGTAACTATTGTTATACGAGAATTCAACTAAGGGTAAGTGGGTATCCCAAGACTTCCTAAAGTCTATCACACATGCGCGAAGCATGTCTTCGAGCGTCTGGATGGTTCGTTCGCTTTGCCCGTCCGTTTGTGGGTGATAAGCGGTGCTCATGTCGAGATGGGTTCCAAGTGCTTTCTGAAGTGATTGCCAAAAACGTGAAGTGAACCTACTGTCTCTATCTGAGATGATAGACACTGGTACTCCGTGAAGCCTCATGATTTCTCGGATGTATATTCGTGTCACTCTCTCCATCTTGTAAGATTCTTTTATTGGAAGGAAATGGGCGGATTTCGTCATTCGGTCAACTATTACCCATATAGTGTCTAATCCATCTGACGTCTTGGGTAGCTTGGTCACAAAGTCCATAGAAACCCCTTCCCATTTCCAATCGGGGATTACTAGTTGATGTAATAACCCTGAGGGCTTCTGGTATTCCACCTTTACTTTGGTGCAAGTAAGGCACTTCCTGACATATGTGGCAATTTCTGCCTTCATGTTAGGCCACCAATAATGTTGTTTAATATCCAAGTACATTTTATCTGAACCTGGATGGATGGAGTATCGCATCTTGTGAGCTTCATTCATGACTACCTCCCTAAATCCTCCTAGTTTAGGGACCCAAATACGGTTCATGAAATAGTATACTCCGTCCTCTTTTACCTCTAGATTCTTCTCCATTCCGCGTAATGCTTCGCTTGCTCTGTTTTCCGTCTTCATGGCATCTGACTGGGCTACCCTGATCTGAGTGGCTAGGTGAGATCGGATGGTTATTGAGAGAGTTTTTACACGACGATTAGAGTACTCTTTCCGGCTCAAGGCATCGGCTACCACATTAGCCTTGCCTGGGTGGTACTTGATTTCGCACTCATAATCGTTTAATAGTTCAACCCATCTTCTTTGTCTCATATTCAACTCTTTTTGATTCAGGATGTGTTGGAGACTCTTGTGGTCCGTGAAGATGGTGCACTTCGTACCATAGAGGTAATGCCTCCAAATCTTCAAAACGAAGACCATTGCTCCTAATTCCAGATCGTGGGTTGTATATTTCACTTCGTGTGTCTTTAGTTGGCGGGAGGCGTAAGCTATCACCTTTCCGCGCTGCATGAGAACGCAACCTAAACCCTGATTTGACGCGTCACAGTAGACCACGAAATCTTATGTTCCCTCTGGTAGAGATAGTACCGAGGCACTGCAGAGTGCTTGCTTCAGAGTTCGGAATGCAACTTCTTGTTTGGCCGTCCATTTGAATGGTACGCCCTTTTGTGTAAGCAAGGTAAGTGGCTTGGCGATATTAGAGAAGTTCTAAATGAACCTCTTATAGTAGCCTGCTAGGCCTATGAATTGGCGAATTTCTGTGAGTGTCGTCGGAATTGCGCATCCTTCAACGGCTTTGACCTTAGAAGGATCCACATGTATTCCTTCCCGACTAACAGCATGACCTAAGAAGTTCACGCTACGAAGCCAGAACTCACACTTGGAGAGTTTTGCGTATAGTTTCTCCATCCATAGGGTTTCCAGGATTTGTCGGAGATGTTGGCCGTGCTCTTCTTCGCTTCGGGAATAGACTAGAATGTCGTCAATGAAAACGATAACAAAGTTGTTGAGGAATGGTCGACAGATTCAGTTCATTAGGTCCATAAATGTGGCAGGGGCATTCGTTAGACCGAAGGGCATTACGACAAATTCATAATGTCCTTAACGAGTTCGGAAAGTGGTTTTGGGTATATCCTCTTCCCGGACCTTGAGTTGATGGTATCCAGATTGTAGATCTATCTTAGAGAAGTAACTAGCTCCTTGGAGCTGGTCGAATAGATCGTCAATTCGTGGGAGTGGATAGCGATTTTTGACAGTGAGTTTGTTTAGCTCCCTGTAATCGATGCACATCCTAAAAGATCCGTCCTTCTTTTTGACAAAGAGGACTGGAGCTCCCCATGGCGAGTAGCTAGGTCGGATGAATCCTTTGCCTAGGAGTTCGCTGAGTTGGCTGGACAGTTCCTGCATCTCAGCAGGAGCTAGTCGGTAAGGCGATTTAGCGAGGGGAGTTGCTCCTGGAACAAGATCAATTCGGAATTCAACTTGTCTCTCTGGGGTTACTCCAGGAAGATCTTTAGGAAATACGTCTGGGAATTCATGTGCTACTGGAATGTCTTGAATGCTAACCTCTTCCTTGGTTTTATCCACTATGTGAGCCAGGAACGTCAAATCGTTCTTTCGCAGATGCTTCTGTGCCTGGATGCACGAGATGAGGCGAAGGTTCGTGATAGGTTTGTCTCCGTAAATAACTATGGTTTCGTGATTGGGAAGGTGAAGGCGAACGGCCTTCTCGTGACACATAATTTCATCATGGTGGGGGCTTAACCAGTCCATGCCAATAATCACATCGAAACTCCTAATGGAAACATGCATTAAGTCTATTCGAAAGACGTGTTGATTTAGAGTTAGGGTACATTCGATGTAGATTTCCCTAGCTATCACGATTTCCTCAGACGTGTGATAGTTATACCTTGGAGGGAATGTAGTTGATCAGGCTACATCCACTCCTTGATATGACTAAGAACAGTCCTGGCTTAACCGAGATACTAGCATTATCTTGTTTGGTTCGGTATTATGTTCTTTCCCGAATACAAGCAAGGATGTTTTTACTGTTATGTTTCACTTGTTTTGTTCAGAGTTGTGTTAGTCCCTCTTTTGGTTTATAGTTGCATATCTATATGTGGTTAGATATGCTAGTTCACTATAAACAGAGCTCTGATACCAACCTGTTACACCCCGAACCAGACGACAGAAACGTCCGAGGGCTCTTGTGACTTAATTGAATACCATCACAATGATTATACATGAATAATAACATCATTCATCACCATGAATTGAAATATTACAACCGATATTGTTTACATTCAGTACATTGTTTTAAACATTACAATTTCATAACATAAACCGTTTGATCATTAATCTAAGCAAAACACCATGATATAACTTGATACATATTCTTCTGTTTACCTGTTACCTGAGAATACAAGTTATTTTGAAAACGGTCAACATATGAAATGTTGGTGAGTTCACAAGTAATGTTATGGAAAATGATTTCTTGTGAAGTTTGAAAACCCAGAAAATCCGATATTTTCTGAAAAGAGTATTGTTTATAAAAAGTGTGAAGATCCGTAAGTATGCTTGTCGATTTTGAAAACATGTATAATTGTTGAACTTTGTATACACCACGTAGGTAAAAGTGTTGAACTCCCCGGGAAAACCCGATGTTTTCCCAATGCGTAAATTACATGACTTGTTTATTGTTATACCTATACGACGACTGTTTTTGATTATCCAGGTGACATTGGATTAATTAAGGGTTGTGAGTTGTTACAATCGCGCATTATTGAAAATGACTAGTTTGTAACTACAAATTATGAACGACACTTGTGGCATCGTCTATACTACTCACATAATCCAACCACCCTGACTTCTCTTGTTTAACGTCACGAATCTCCTTACTCGGTTTCTCATAGCCCCACAACCGAGGAGAAAGGAGGGTAAGAAGCCTCCTTTATTTCCATAAGTCATTCAAGGCTATCGGGAATGCGAAAGGCACTTGGCCTAACTCACATTTGACTTCTCGACTTCGCTAGCAGTACTAATGGACCCTTGTGGCCCAACAACACAATAGAGCTATTGAAAGTCCTTTTACATGGAATTAGGTCATAGAAGGCCCATTAACATGTAAACGCGTCCCCTTTGGGCCCAAAGATCATGTTATTGGGCTAGCAAGGCCCAACAAGCACGATTTGAAACTTTCAAGCCCAAAGATTGAATATTAACTCCTCGTAGTTGTCACGTGTTTATTGAAGTACTACGGTTATTTGATTTTTGTTTTGTTATTGATTCGAGACCGAATCAATTCATTTGGTAACGATATCGGTTGTTGAAAGTGTATTTGTTATTATGTTTCGCCGGTAGTCATGGATCTCGTATTTTGTCTTAAGGGATTTTTTTTGTTTAAAAGTAAGAATTTTACCTTTTCACAACCCTTCTTATATAAAGTTAACACTTTTAGTCCTTTATATAAAAGAATTTCCATTTTAGTCCTTAAACCATTTTTCTTGACACTTTAGTATCAAAACTTGTTGAAAAGACATTTTTAGCCCAAATTTGCTTTGTAAACAGCTTAAGTCCTTCTAGAATGAAGTTTTCTCGGTTAGAACCCCCATTTTCGCAACTTTTACAGTTTTGGCCCAAAATAGAAAATTTTTACATTTTTGATCCCTTTTGAATTTGAAAAACATTTTTGACCTTTGAAATGGTTTTAATACACTTTAAATCCCTTGTTTTAAAGAAAACTTCCCTTTCAGCCCCTCAAACTTAAAAATCTCGCATATTGAGGCTTATTGGGCCGAAAAGCCCAAGTTTAGCCCATTAAGTGTAAAATTTACATTTTTAGTCCTTCAAAAATGTTTTGTTTCAGAAATTTTTTTATAGAAACTGTTTGGACTCTTTTGACCCTCCAGAAACTATAACTTGTCGGTTTGGGCCCTTAGTTTTGTATTTTTAACAATTTAAGCCCAAAAATGGGTTTTATGTTCAAGCATGTTCATCCTAACCATATGAGTTATTTTTCTTGACTGGATTAGGGTAAAATAGTTTAAGTTATGTTCATTTCCTTCCCTATGTTTTAGATCTCGGTTTTTACATACTTTTTGGATAACATTTTCATCACAACACATGATATCATACACATACATGCATCTAATCACACATAGCATACATTTACATGTAGATCTACACATTTACTTGTATTCTCCCCCATAAAACTCATAAAAACCGAAAAGAAGGGGGTATGAAACTCACTTTGTGGTTTGGATTTGGTTTTTATGAAGTTTTGAGAGAAGATTTCGGCCCTAGCACCCTTTTGAGGAAGTTTTCGAACTTAGATGATTCTAGGGAGTTAGATCATGAATTTACTTGAGTTAAGATGAGATGTTTGATAAACTAAGAGTCTAGATCATAAATCTAAATATAAACTTACCTTGGATGATGATTTTTGTGGAAAGTCTCTTTGAAAAGCTCTTGATTCTCGAAAATTTGATGAAGAAAGGTGAGGATGTTCTTTGAGAGAGTTTGTTTAATAAAAAGTGGATGAAGTGTGTATGTTTGGGAGCTCTCGGCCGAGAATCAAGAAGAAGAAGAGAGATAGAGGGAGTTGAGATGACTAGCTTAGATGCATGTTGGTCCATGCATGGAGGTATGTGATGTATAAATGAGGTGGCAATCTCACAAGTCAACTCTTCATTCTTTGGGTTGGGCTTGGGCCGAGATTTGGAGAGGGAAAAAGAAAAGGATTGGGCCTTGTATGCTTAAGCCTTTTTCATGGTTATGTTAAGTGATGTTTGGTCCAAATAAATATAAATGTGATTTTTATGACCTATTAGGGCTAAATTAGGTTAATTATGGCCCAATAAGGTTCATTTAAATAATTTATTTCATTCTAGGCCCAATATGGACCAAAATATTGAAATAAATGGAAGTGGGTCCAATTAGAGCCCATTTAAGAGTTCTAAGCCCAAGATAGTCAAATTGGAAGCTTATTGGTCCATTGGGCCCAATAAGGAAGTTCCTAGTCCAAAATGGACTTAAACAAGAACTTCTAGGGTTTCCAATTGCTTGTTGACTACTTGCAATGCTTGTATGAGGTGTTTGATTGAAATTCTGTTGTCATAGAGTAAGCATCATGCATGCTTTCATGTTTTTGATTCATAGTTGACATAAGCGTTGTAGTTACAAGGCACAAAATTTTCTAGTTGTGACAATCATGCTTCTTCAACTCTTCCACCTCATCCTTCTGTGACTCTCACAAAGTTCACCTTTTCCCCAAGTTGAAAGATATAAGACTACTCCAGCCTTATTGGCATGCAAACATCAAATTGGAAATTTTGTATGTGCGTATGTTCTGAAAATGAAGTCGTACAAATAGAATGGGTGTCGTTTTCCCAAGGGAGCAAGCCATATATTTAGTTCTTCTCTCGCTTCCAAAGTCATATAACTAGTTCATTGAGAACTTTTATGTGAGGAACCTCGACATGAACCTAATTGATCTGAACCAAATGTTGATGGTTGCTAAAGCAGAAATGCTTAAGAACACATATGAAGCGGAGATGCTTATATGGTCCGATTCTAAGGTTTCCATGGACATTGGCAATGGTGACATTGGTGGTTCAGAAAAGATTTCTCTTCCCAATGGAAATGGGTCGTCCAAGATCAAACCGTTTGATCATATGGTAAAGAGAAAGGCTTGTTTAGATCGTTTCATGTGTTAACCCCAAAAAGTCCATTTATTTCTACTGCCAATTGAATAGACATTGGTTGCAAAGTTGCCCAAAGTACTTGAAGGATCTTAGAGATGGTACATCAATTATCTAACTCCAATGTTTTATAAGTTCCTATTCATAGACTCTTAATACATGATGTGATGATCACATTTTGATGATATTTCAAGATCTAAGTGAAAGAAAGAAACTTAAGTAGAGTAAGCTAAATCTAATCGCGAGAGATGGACTTTTGTGACATGGTTTGATGGTCAGAATTTGGAGGTACTGTTAAGGAGTTAGGATAATTTAATAGATATCTATTACTTTTAAAAGATGTTTAGAAACATAGTTTTCTCTTTATGCATTGTAAGGGCAAGTTCCAATTTTCTTTTTCAATAAAATGAAGTTTTGGTTTGTCTGGTTTCCTTAGTTTATATTTCCTTGCAATGGTGTAAATGAATATGTTGATCGTGTTTCTAATAATGGCAATGTTAATTGTGGATTTGATTCTTATGATATCGCTTGTGGTACTGCCATAATCAACCACGTGAAAAAAATCTCATCACCAAGTTTCAATTAGACAGAGACTTGGAGTCATACAATTCAAATTGTGTGATGCATGAAAATCTTCTTCATTGGAAAATTATGATTAAATTCGTTGTTCACATGTTTATGTGAGACAAGTGAAAGACTAATGGATCTAGTACATGTTGATATGGAATTTTTAAATCCACCATAAAGGACGATAACTCTATTCGTCATGATTTACTGATGCTTCAGTAAATATGTTTTTGTTTATAAGATTAAACAAAATTCTAATACTTTGAAAAGATTTAAAGAGTAGCAGAACAAATAGAAGAATCTATTAGGCAGAAAGATAAAATAGTTTCTCCAATTGGAAAGGAAATGAGAAGTACTTTAGTATCATGTTTTATGATAATCTTAGTGATTATGGAATTATATCATAAACGAAGAACATCTTAGTGCAATTGTATGACTAAGAAAAGGAATCGAATATTGTTGGAAATAGTTCGATCAAGCGATGAGTCAAACTTCGTTCCAAATCAAGTTTTAGAGCCATGCTCTAGTAACTATGAATCATATATTGAAACTCATTTCAAACTAAGAAGGTTGAAATCACCTCGAAAAATGTATAGTAAAAACATTTTCTTACTCTAGCGCATATAGAATTGGAGTTGTGATGTTTTCGTTAATCGAGAAATAAAAGATAAATTAAGGCCTATTCTATGAAGTGTTTTCTTGTCGATAATCCACACAAACTTTTGAATATTTGTTTTGCTTGTCAAAGAATGTTCCTTGAGAGAAAAATCGTATGTCAAGAAGTCAATGGGATTCGTATTGATCTTGAGAGTTTCCAAGATTCAACTGACAATAAAACTTTTACTTATCATTAGAACACGACCTGAGGTTGATAACCTTCCATGTTTAATTGACACATTCTTATTTTTGTGCATTTCAAGTTGAGTTGGCAATGCTTATGAGTTCTATGTTTTTCATTTAACTGCAAAAGCAAAGCGTGTTGGTTAGTGAAAGTACACTGATCAATATGGGTGAACTGCTAACAACATGGAAGCACTGGTAGGCCCTTGTGCTGCATCTTGAGATAGGGTTTTCTCACATATTCGTGTTATAGTTCATGATGAAAGTATCATAAGACTTAGGGAATGAGTTTAGAATTACATTTGTGGCCAAGTATTATGGATATCGAGAACCCAATCTCTCCAGTTGATCCAAATAAGTTTTCATCTTGAGAACATGTGTGCTCACATTTCCAGTCTCCTCCATTTTGCACCTATGAAAGGACCAAACAATTCTAAACCTTTCAGTTCTAGCTTGCTAACCAAACATCTACTTGAGATGTTCAATAATGTCATAGGCAGTATGATGTTCTAGAGTCCGCGAAAGATCTGGAATCATGGTAGCAAGCATGAGGCAAAAAACATCAATGGAGTCATATGCATGTTTCACCAATGCATCATGAGCTGCATTAGGGATGGGATTGGGTTCTTAGAGAAGTGGAGTCTCAAGAACATAATATTTATTTTCTTGTTTCAAAACGATCCTTAAGTTTTATTACCGATCCAAAAATTAGAATGAGCTGATTTTCCTTTGTCTAAGACATATCGGATGTTCATTGGGTGATGATGTATTATAGTCGCAGGTGGGGCCATCTACAAAATTTTAACAAATTTTTATTTAGTATTTAATTATTAAAAATCAGTACCATTTTTTTTCCAAAAACATTAATTATTAAAGTCTAGATCCAAGTTACAAATCAAATGAATGATTAACTGATTTTTATCTCATCCACTTGATTTCAACAAGGTAAAGAGTTTTTAATAATTACACCAATTTTAATTCCTAGATGTATGTGATTATTTAACAATCCTTTAGTTAATGACATGTTTGATCCCATCTTTTCCTCAAAACACTATTACTTAAGTGACATTAAGCACAAGATGTTTCCAATCAAGTCATCAAATTAGAGAAACTTGTATAATCGGCCTATAACGTAGTTATAGCAATCTCGAATACACTTGGCCACCAAAAGATAATACAAATGGTTAGGTGACATTTATCTCATAAGTGTTATGTAAATGGTAAGAAAATATTTCTATAATTAGATAACATATACTTGCATTTTTTAAAAGGGATTTGTATGTTTTATTATTCCATTTTAAAGCATGTGATATCATGGTAATTGCATGCATCCAATTAACCATGGTACCAATTTAAAAAAATCACATTTAAATGTTCCATATAAAATCTAGTTTTTATATAATTCGACGCGGTTCAATTTAAAAGTTAATATCTAATATTAAGTTTGAAGTTGAGCATTATAGAACCTTTTATATCTTTTAATAAAACTTCTTTTTATTATTTAGACATTGTAGTTTGCATAAGTTTCAAAATCGTCATTTTTAGACTTATAATTTAGTATTTCAAAATTCGTCGTTATCAATGTTTTTATACAACCAATTTTTTTTATTATTTTAAAACAATAACTTGTTACATCATATGTTATTATTATAAATTTTGAAAACCAAATTCCATGTGATGTTTATTTTGTACAAAAAATATTTAAGCATGTGAAAACTAATTTATCAACCACACATAATAATCAACATTTTAAATAAACAACACAAACATGCATTAATACATAAAACAAGCGATGATCTAGTGACACTTTTGTGAGCCAAAACAAAAGTGTCAAGTCCTTTCCTAAAGGGACAAATGAACCAAATAATCTTCATGTTGCCTTCATGCTCTCACTTGCTTTGACAATATACTTTGTAGCAATTTTATAAGACTTTTATAAAAGTTATGAACTATTATAAAAATATCATAAAACCGTGGGCACCTCCAAGAATCTTCAAAATGGCAATCATCTCCATTTTGTACATTTTATATAAAATAAAACTAGTCGAATACTAATATATTAGTTATAAAATAACAAAGAAGAAAACTAGTTATTTATTATTACGTACCATATGAATAATAAAATATTACAAACCATTTCAAATGTCAACACAAAATAACAACACAAATGGTCTATGGCTTGTTCATACACTTTAAAATACATATAAACATAAAACAACATTTTTTTCCTAAGACAACTTTAAATGACAAAATATGCATGTAAACTTTTGTCACATAAAATAACAATAATAAAGTTGTCATAGAAAATATGTATGAACTTATTTTTAACAAAAACAAAGCTATACGTATTTTCCAAAAACCAAGATTATCTAAATAACCATAAATTCTAACCAAGCTAGCAAAATGGCTCTGATACCAATTGTTGAGATTTTATTTAAAAATTATCTCTAAAACAAAAGATTTAGCAATGGAAGACTTTAAATTTGAACCACATAAAACTAGTTTTATTTGCACCAAAGGATCTACTTGCAAAGATCGGTAAGAAAACAAAAAACATAGAGGAGTTTACCAATTAACAACAACTGAATCATTTTGAGTCCTTAAGGGGATGCTTGATGGTCGATGGAGAATGCAAAGATCCAAGCAAGAATCTCTCTATATGTATCCACCCAACAAGTCACCAAAGAGACCAATGGATGCTAGTACTTGACTTGTATGGAGTTCTTCTTAAGCCTCTAAGATTTATGTTAAATAATTCTTCAAAGGAGAACAAACTCAAGCACCAAAAGACTAGTAATCTACTTTGCAAGAGAATGGAAAGGAGGGGAGTATAACTCTCAGCTTTTCTTGGCAAAAAGAAGAAAGAAGAGTAAACTGGTTCAAAGTCTCTACACACATTTATATACTTAGTCATTAATATGAAAGACCATGCTGTCATTTAATGAAAGCATTTCTTGCAAGTAAAAAGGATGGAGTAAGAGTCACAAAGTCAAAGAAGCAACCTCATGTTTTTTTTTGTCCTTGTAGATGTTCAAGAAAGGCAACAAGGAAGATGAGTGAAATTCACATCATCAATCTTATAATACGTACACAATATGTTAAATGGTGTACTATAGGTCCCATATCATGTATATGGCAGTTAATCATATAATGTGATTAAAATGTAACTAGTTATGATACATTTAAATATTGTTTTCTCAAAAACAATAATTACCCAATGAAATACAAGTGATGATTTAATTTATTAATAATCATATTAATTTAATAAATAATCAATTAGTGTTTATTTGTTATATGGTGTGACCCTATATGATCATATGTAATTAGCAAATATCGTTTCATAATGATCCTCGAGCATAAAGATCTTTCAACATATTCAATACATATATACATAAAAGCCTAACAATGTTGTAATGACGTAAATTCTCAAAACAAAATTTTTATTTAAAATCACATAATTCTCATAATGTATTTCACAAAAACCTCATTTATTAAGTTTACAAATCAAAACTCCATAACTACTCGGTTAAAAATCCATAATCCTAAAAAACGTAACTCTTTCACTGGTGTGTACAATCAAGCCGGTGCCTTCCCGCGATCCTGAGAACAACCTGAAACACATAACACATACCACGGTAAGCACGAAGCTTAGTGAGTTCCCCAAAATACCACACACATCACAACAACCACTCGAGGCTATACTCAATAAGACCCTCCGGTCAATGTGTCTCAGTGGGACCCTCCGACCCCACAACTCTGATGGACCCTCTGGTCCCTTGACTCAACATCTCAATATAATACATAGTAAGCATATCACCAAGCAAATAGCAGGATATCTCAATACACAACACATACACATAAGACCCTCTGGTCACACATAAGTTACCACTCAAGGTAAGTATAGTGAGAAGACTCACCTCGGTTAGCAGGTAACTGACAAGCACTTGGAAATCTTGGACTAGCCTCCGCCTTACACATACGACAAGCATCTCAATCATTATTTGTCTCATTACTCTTTATACCTTAAATCCTCTTTGTTGGATTAGTGTCTAAGCCCGTAACTATATTTGGTATGCACTTGACCCGGTTGTGCATGGTCATTTTGGGTTGCCTTCACCAAAGCAACTTGACAAGGTAATTTAAGGAGAAAGAGAGAATATTATGATTTATTAATATATTATAATAATAATATATTAAAATAGAAATCATATTTGTTTAATTGGTATTGGTCATAAATTAATTAGGAATTAATTTGGTGACTAAAAGAGATCAATTAAATAAAGGGGCATAAACTGTCAAATGTGTGATAGTTGAGTTTTGGGCTGGGAAACCTAATGGACTAAGGGGGAACGAAATTATGATGGGGATCCATCATATTTTCGTCCAAGGCCCTAATCTAGAAGGTTCCTTGGGCTGCTTGGTGATTAAGCTGTCCATTAGGATTTAGACCGAAACCTTAGCAGCGTGCAGTATAAATAAGACCCCTAGGATATGGAAATCGGCTACACTTGATTCCAAGAGAACCTTAGGGCCGATTTTAGCATCTCTCATCCTCTCTCATATTGTCTTCTTGCTTGTGGGGTTTGTGAACCATTAGAGGAGTTACAATTGTGACTCTAAGCTCAAGATCAAGAAGGCTACAAATTTTTTCAAGCTATTTGAAAGAGGTAAACACTTAGATCTGTTCTTGTTGTGTTAATTTCGAAGTTTATATGATAGATTTAGGGTTGCAAGTCTTGGATTCAAAGCATGTACAATAGAGAAACCTAGATCCAAGAATTAGGGTTTGTATGAGCACATATGATTGTTCTTATGCATAAAACCCATCAGTGGTATCAGAGCCTTAATTGGTTTCAATTGTATTTGATGCTTTAAATGTTTGCTTGATAAAAAATCGTTTTTTGTACTTTCTGTCTGATGAACTCGACGAGTTTTGATGTCAGACAGAAAGATTTTTGGGATTTTGTTGCTGTTTTGTCATGGGATTAATGCCTAAATTGTTTTTGAAAGATAAAATCTGAATTTTATATTATTTGCATGATTATCCCTGCCAAAACAATAGATAATTTCAAATATTTTAAATATTAGTTGTTTATATGATAAATATGAATTATTTAAATTATTTGGTAATTATCTTATGACTAAAATTGGAATAGGTCAAATATAGATAATTATGAAATTAATTGTTTAATTTAAATTATTTGTTATTTGATCTCTTTTGTTTTGAAAAAAATTCAAAACTTGCCCTCATGTTTTGAAATTTGAATTTTGTGATTAAAAGTTTAATTTTGAATAATTTGAATTTCAAACCCTTAGAGTTTTACCAGTTTAAAATTCAACCCTATACTATTATATATTATTACAAGCTTAATATATATATATATATATATATATATATATATATATATATATATATATATATATATATATAAAACTTAAAATGCTAGTCTTACCGTTAGTAGGCCTCATTCACGAAGCCAGTTTATAAGGTGGGTATAAGGTTGCTGCCTATAAAATGACGCTTAATAGGTCTACACTCACACCCACCGCTTGCTTGACTGGTGGAGGGTCGTTAGCCGAACGGGTAGAATAGGGTTGTCCTCTCCTCATTAAAAGTATAATGTAAGATACAAAGTAACTAGATGTTTTACAAATTCCCAATCTTAGTTACTTTAGGGTAAAATGTGAAAATGATGTTAATCCATGGAATTACACTTTGTACCCTTGTTAATCGTTGGTGGAGCGCGTGTGGTTAACCGACACACTAATTTGGGAATGACATTGGTAGCGAAGGGTGACTTGATGTTTGTCATAGATCAATGGAGCGTGTGTGGTTTACTGGCACATTGATTAGGTGATAGAGACATTGAGTGCACCATGTTGATTCGCATGGTTATTCACAACTTGTTTGCGATCCTTGGCATCCTAGTCGCAAAATTTGAAGTGCATATCGAGATTTAAACATGCCATTGAAAAGTTCAATGAATCTCAAAGATCTAGGAGTTTTCAATACATTTAAAACTTAAATCTCTTTTTCGTTTTTCATGGTAAGAATTAGTGAATCGTAATTCACTTACCTTCAAATTATTTACTTTTAGAGTACGTCATCCCTTTCTAAGTTGTAAATAATGTTGTTGGGTCCTAGCCCTAATTTCTCATTTGGGTGTTTAATTAGGGACTCATTTCTAATCAAACTTTGTTCTTTTCTTTTTCAGATGTCTGCAAACAACAACATCAATGCTTCTGGGTCATTCTCGTTGATGAACCTATGTCAAAAGGTGACATTTGATGGTTCAAACTTCAACGAGTGGATGAGGTATATTCGCATGATCATATACTATGAGGACAAAGAATATGTCCTCGATGAAAAGCTTGAAAAGATCATCCCAGATGTCGCTACTCCGAAAGAGTTGGCCGCCTTTGAGGCCCATGAGCGTGATGCTACAAAAGTTCATTGCATCATGCTGGCCACCATGAACCTCGAACTCCAAAAGTCCCGTGAGGACATGTATCCGTATGAAATGCATCAGGATTTGTTGGACATATATCACCAGAGCGCGAGGCAAGAGCGCTATGAGATCATTACTAACATGATCACTGCTAAGATGAGGAGTGGAGAATCCCTAACCTCTCATTTACAGAAAATGCAGAGGTATGTTGATCGTCTTCTCAAACTTAATGTTAAGTTTGATGAGGATTTGGCTATCGACATAATCCTCCACTCCTTGCCCTCCTGCTACAACCAGTTTAGGATGACCTACCACATGAATAAGGAGGAGGTCTCCTTGAGCAAGCTCCAAGGACTCTTGAGGACTGCTGAGAGCAACCTCAAAGACAAATCCGTTGCATCTTCCCCTGCTGTGGCCGCTCCTGTGATGGCAATAGGTCAAGGAAAGGGTAAGAAGAGGAAGGCTCCATGTAAGAGCCACCAAAAGGGGAAGCCCCTTGATGGTTCATCCTCTAGTGGGACCAAAGCAGGCCCTGCTAAACCCTCATCTGATCCCAAGGAAGTAGAGTACTTCTACTGCCACCAAAAGGGCCATTGGAAACGAAGCTTCCCTCAGTATCTGCAAGACATAAAGGATGGGAAGATTAAGCCCACCTTCGCAGGTATGTATTCTATTAAATCTAGTAACTCATCATTTACTACTTCATGGGTTCTTGATATAGGGTGTGGATTCCACATTTGTTCTGATATGCAGGGCCTAAAAAGAAGTAGGGAAATGGAACATGGAAAGATGAACCTGATTATGGGAAATAGAAGATCGTCGCCTATGACCAAAGTCGGAGTTTATTCTTTAGTGTTGAGTACTGGGTTAGGGCTAGATTTAAATAATTGTTGTTATTCGCCAGATATGGAAAGAAACATTATTTCATTTCATGGATTGTTTAGACAAGGTTTCAGATATTCTTTTGATAATAGCAATGGTTCTATTAATGTTTATTTGAATGGTGTCTTTTGTTTCAATGCATTACCTTGTAATGGGATTTATGAATCTGTGATGATTGTTGATAATTTAGGAAATGATGTTTTGAATATTGATTCGTCTACTAGTCTAGACAAAGCGTGCTTGTGGCATTGTCGCCTTGGCCATGTCAACAAGAAACACATAGCCCAACTCCAAAAGGATGGAGTGTTGGAGTCATTAGATCTTAGGGACGATGACACATGTGAATCTTGTTTACTTGGGAAGACAACCAAGTCACCCTTTAATGGCACTTATGAAAGGGGTGAGGGTCTATTGGATCTCATACACACCGATGTGTGTGGGCCCTTTAGATCCACCACAAGGGATGCTTGTCGCTTCTACGTGACTTTTACGGATGATTATAGTAGATATGGATATATCTACTTGATTAAGCAAAAGTCAGAAACCTTTGAAAAGTTCAAAGAGTTTAAGAATGAAGTGGAGAATCAGTTGGGCAGGAAAATCAAGATGCTTTGGTCTGACCGAGGAGGAGAGTACCTAAGTCTTGAGTTTCACTACTATCTAAAAGAATGTAGAATTGTTTCGCAATTGACACCTCTAAGGACGCCACAATTGAATGGTATGGCTGAGAGACGTAATCGGACCTTGTTGGACATGGTTTGTTCTATGATGAGTCGGACTTCGTTACCAATAGCTTTCTGGGGGTATGCCTTAGAGACTTCCGCCCATATCCTTAACTTAGTTCCCACCAAGAAGGTTGCCAAGACCCCTCACGAGATGTGGACAGGGAAAGGTCCCTCGTTGGCACATATCAAGGTTTGGAGTTGCGAGGCTTTTGTAAGAAGAGAGACTCATGACAAGCTCGAACCTTGTAGTGAGAAATGTTATTTCATCGCCTATCCACAGAAGTCTTTTGGCTATCTTTTCTATAGAACGAGTGACAATGTTGTCTTCATTGCTAGAAGAGGAATTTTCCGAGAAAGGGAATTGATAAGCCAAGAAGACAGTGGGAGGCAAATTGAACTTGAAGAGATTCAAGATCAAAGCGATGAAGGAACCTCTGACACTGGCACTCGACCTGGGGAGGAAACTCCTGTTGAGCCCGTTGACGAGTCCTTACCTCTTAGACGTACTAGTAGAGTTAGTGTTCAACCCCACTTTTATGGTTTTCATATTACTAGTGAAGGGGATGCGTTTATTAGTGATGAAAAACTAATGAATTTGGACGAACCTAGTAGCTACAACGAAGCCATGGCAGGCCCGGAGTCCGCTAAATAGAAAGAGGCGATGGACAGTGAGATTCAGTCCATGTACGACAACCAAGTTTGGAATTTGGTTGATAATGTACCGGGTCGTAAGACAGTCAGGTGCAAATGGATCTTCAAGAAGAAGACGGACATGGATGGGAAAGTGCATACATATAAAGTGCGACTGGTTGTGAAGGGCTTTACTCAAACTCCGGGAGTTGACTATGATGAGACCTTCTCACCAGTTGCGAAGATAAATTCTATTAGGGTGATGCTTGCAATAGCTGCATTTCATGACTATGGAATATGGTAGATAGACGTGAAAACCGCTTTCCTTAATGGAAAGTTGGTTGAGGATGTTTACATGAATTAGCCATAGGGTTTTGTCGATACGAAGCATCCAAATAGAGTATGCAAGCTTGAGAAATCTATTTATGGATTAAAACAAGTGTCTCGCAGATGGAATCTTTGTTTTGACGAGAAAGTTAAAGAGTTTGGCTTTCTGTGAAGCGAAGATGAATCTTGTGTATATGTCAAAGCCAGTGGGAGTATAGTGAGCTTCCTCGTATTGTATGTCGATGACACACTGCTCATAGGAAACGACGTCCCAACCTTGCAGGAGGTCAAGTCCTGGCTTGGGAAGTGTTTCGCTATGAAGGACCTCGGAGAGGCTGCTTATATTCTGGGAATAAGGATAGTAAGAAACAGGGAAAAAAGACTGATAGGACTCAGTCAAGATACATACTTGGATAAAGTACTAAAGCGTTTTAGTATGGAAAATTCCAAGAAAGGGGAGTTGCCAATCCAAAGCAATACCAAGCTGAGTAAGACTTAGAGCCCGAGTACAGAGGCAAAGATAGCTGATATGAGCCGAGTACCTTACGCTTCCGCAGTAGGCTCTATCATGTACGCTATGACTTGTACTCGCCCTGATGTGGCCTTCGCTTTGAGCATGGTCAGCAGATATCAAGGGAACCCTGGTTGAGCTCATTGGATTGCAGTTAAGAATATTCTTAAGTACCTGCGAAGGACCAAGGAATGGTTTCTAGTCCTCAGTGGGAATGATGAATTAAGGGTACGAGGGTACAGTGACACTAGTTTTTAGACGGATTGGGATAATTACCGATCGCAGTCGGGCTGGGTCTTTACCCTAAATGGAGGAGCAGTGACTTGGAAAAGTTCCAAGCAAGAGACCGTAGCTAATTTAACGTGCGAATCTGAATACATTACGGCGAGAGAAGTGTCAAAGGAGGCTATATGGTTGAAGAACTTCATCGGAGACCTTGGAGTTATGCCATCCATAAAGGAGCCGATGGAAATTTTCTGTGATAATGAAGGAGCGGTTGCCTTAACCAAGGAACCAAGAGATCATGGCAGATCTCGACATATCGACAGAAAATAGCATTTTATCAGACATCGGGTAAAAGAGGGACTCCTCATTGTGAAGAAAGTATCATCAGAAGAAAACCCAGCAGATCCCCTTACGAAGGGACTGAGTAGGGTTAAACACTTGCAGCACGCTAGGAGCATTGGGCTGAAGGATGATATATGTTTGGATTAGAAAGGAAAAGTGTAATAGATATTTTGTACTTAACATTTGATGAATAAATAAAGTTGTGTTATTTATGAGTAAAGCTACTATTTTGTGTTGGTTATTTATCTATTGTTTCAATTTTGCATGTTTTGACTTCCTGAATGATAGGAGTATTCAAACAGTCCACAGTCGTTCATATTTTGGAAGTAGATATGAATGAAGACTGTCATGAATTGTTTGTAGATTGTCTAAAAGGTTTTGGGCATAGCAAAGGTTTGCTGCAAAGTTCATGAGTGCTTATGAATATGATTTGAGCATTGGAATAAACCCGCGTTTGCTAGTATCACTTCGTGGTGTTATATCTTAAGTGACCGCAAAGTGATAATATCATATAGTCTTAAAATTTAGAGATATGGTTGCTGTTTGTTGGTTGGTTATGCATTGATGATGTGTAAACGCATCAGTAACTTGATGTTATAAAACACATTGTCGTGCATGATTCAATTAGTAAATAATAGATGCATATGAGTCGAAGTTGATCTGATCCTTTTATTCTATGAGAATAAATGTGATATCTTGGCCACTTGATGATTTAGTTTGACTTATGTGCCAGGCCCGGTCAGAATCAAGTTGATGTGTTCAACTGAATTTTATGTCAAATAATCAGAGATCGAGGAACAAGTGCTGGACAATTAGCATTGTCAGCATGATATCTAGAACAGAGGATTATACGATCCCTTATCTGAAGGACAAGTTGCTGATCAGAGTTGACATCAGAGTATAAGAGCTACGATTGCTAACCGGATTCTGAAGACGTGTATGAGATATAGTTACTAGACTTATCCAAGTACTGCTGGATTAGTGTCTAAGCCCATAACTATATTTGGTATGTACCTGAACCGGTTGTGCATGGTCCTTTTGGGTTGCCTTCACCAAAGCAACTTGACAAGGTAATTTAAGGAGAAAAAGAGAATATTATGATTTATTAATATATTATAAGAATAATATATTAAAAGAGAAATCATATTTGTTTAATTGGTATTGGTCATAAATTATTTAGGAATTAATTTGGTGACTAAAAGAGATCAATTAAATAAAGGGGCATAAACTGTCAAATGTGTGATAGTTGAGTTTTGGGCTTGGAAACCTAATGGACTAAGGGGGAACGAAAATATGATGGGGATCCATCATATTTTCATCCAAGGCCCTAATCTAGAAGGTTCATTGGGTTGCTTGGTGATTAAGCTGTCCATTAGGGTTTAGACTGAAACAATAGCAGCCTACAGTATAAATAAGACCCCTAGGCTATGGAAATCGGCTACACTTGATTCCAAGAGAACCTTAGGGCCGATTTTAGCATCTCTCATCCTCTCTCATATTGCCTTCTTGCTTGTGGGGTTTGTGAACCATTAGAGGAGTTACAATTGTGACTCTAAGCTCAAGATCAAGAAGACTACAGGTTTTTTCAAGCTATTTGAAAGAGCTAAACACTTAGATCTGTTCTTGTTGTGTTAATTTCGAAGTTTATATGATAGATCTAGGGTTGCAAGTCTTGGATACAAAACATGTACAATAGAGAAACCTAGATCCAAGCATTAGGGTTTGTATGAGCACATAAGATTGTTCTTATGCATAAAACCCATCACTCTTTTCCTCTTTTGACCCTCAGGATGGGTAAAAGACCATTTTACCCCTCCTTGGCCCTACCTTCCCCCTTACTGGTCCACTCATGAAGTCAACATATGTCAACCTGGGTCAACATTCCATGTTGACCTGACTCGCCGAGTGCGCTCCTGTGACTCACCGAGTCCCCTCAAATTCTCCATGATCTTTCTAGGGTTCGCTCAACTCACTAAGTTGACTCCCAACTCGGTGAGTCAACACTGGCCAAGACTACTAGGTCACACCCGCTACAACTCGTCGAGTCATCCCATGGACTCGGCGAGTTGGCTCCATTGGATTACTCATTCAGCCACTTGAGGCCAGATCTGTAGCTCTAACTCATAGATCTAACCTCCTACTACCCAAAAGTCGCATACAGGTCCAATCTTGATGTCCATGCATGGTGTATTTTGCATTATAAACCATAAAAACTCCATTAATGGTTCCTAGCTTCAAAGCTTAATGGTTGCTCCACCATGGCTTCCCACTCTTGGACTCTCTGGACCCTCCAAGGTCCAGATCTATGCTATCAACTCACAAGACGGGTTTGATGCATTCAAAACCCCACCAAGAAGGTAACACAAGCCCTAATCCACAAAAGAAAGATCTACTCAAATAGGGAAGAAAGGGGGTCCGAATTGATACCTCCAACTGATGCTCCTTGATTGCAAATCACGGATCTACAACCTCCTCTTACCCCTTTGGCTTGAAACCGACCTCTTCCTTGCAAGACACCCACCAAGAAGCTCAACATGGATCTCTTTCTTGCTCAAAGCACTCAGGACTCGTTTAGGGTTCTCTCCTCTGAAGGGTAAGCCGCAAATGAGGCTAATAGTTCCTTTATATAGTCCCCAACCCCGGGAAATTAGGGTTTCTCGGCCTAGCACCTACTCGACGAGTCAACTCTATGACTCGTTGAGTTGAATCATTAAATCCCACATGACACCCGACCCTACTTAGCGAGTTGGACTCCCAACTCGTCGAGTCACTCCATAAACTTCAAAAATATACCTGAAATTCTGGATGTTACAATTCTCCCCCACTTGAATTAGATTTCGCCCTCAAAATCGCTCCTCAACCACACATAGATTGAACCCAATAACCCGAAAAGCACCACTGAAAGGATCTCATACCACACCAATATCTTCCTCCATGGACACCTGAATCCAAATAGGAACTCCCAAATTCGGAACATAACCGACCCCTCTGTCGCTAAGATACCCCTTCCTGACCTTCGAAAATCCGAAAACTCTAGTGGCCTGGCCCGCCGCCAAACCGCCCACTCAAGATATCACCACGTTATTCACTCCTCGAATAACAAACCCTGGTAACTCACCGCCCTCTCTGATTCTCACAAGAAAAAATCCAACAATCGGCTACCGATCACTCATACTAGACGTAGTAAACGATCCAAATCACACTCCAAGGAACGAAAGGGGGGTTCGCACCCTACCAGGGTGTTGGATTAGTGTCTAAGTCCATAACTATTTTGGTATGTACTTAACCCGGTGGTGCATGGTCCTTCTGGGTTGCCTTCACCAAAGCAACTTGATATGATGAATTATGGAGAGAAAGGATTAAATATAATTATTAATATATTATGAGAATAATATATTAAAGGAGAAATCATATTGTTTAATTAATATTAGTCAAGAATTAATAAGAATTAAGTTTGTGGCTAAAAGACATTAATTAAACTTAAGGGACTAGAACTGTCAATTGTGTGATAGTTGAATATTGAGCTAATGGACTTCTTATTAAGGGGGTGGGCGAATTCTATGGGGAAACCCATTAGAAATCGTCCAAAGGCCTTTAAGAAAGGGGTTCATGGGTTGCTTAGGGCCTAAGCATCCAAATTAGGGTTTCCTTGTTCGATAACCCTAATAGCCTCACTATTTAAGGAACCCTTAAGCCCCAAAAACGTGTAGAAGTTGTTCTCTAGGCTTTTCACACGTTTTGGGCAGCCTCCTTCTCTTCTCCTTTTCATCCTCTTTCTCTTGGTGTTTGTGAGCCATTAGAGGAGTGACATTTGTGACTCTAAGCTTTCTAAAGTCAATACAAGAAGGAATTGAGATTGTTATTACTATATAACAATCAAGGTATGATCTAAACCCTTATTCATATGTTATATTGATTAGATCTAGGGTTTTAAGTCTTGGATTAAAAGCATGTACAATAGAGAAACCTAGATCCAAGCTTTAGGGTTTGCATGAGCACATAGGATGTCTTTTGGCTAAAACCCATCAGTGGTATCAGAGCCTAGATTGGTTTTTATTGTATTGATGCATATTTGTCGAAATCAGCACTGAAAATCAAAATTTTTGGGTTCTGAGTGTTTGACTCGCCGAGTCAGGTGTACTCGACGAGTCCAAGTCCAGACTCAACGAGTCGAAATGTCTGACAGCTAATTTTCGCGATTTTCTTCCTGTTTTGGGTTTGGATAATTACCTTAAATATGTTTTTGTTATAAAATCCGAATTTTATCAATATTTGGTGATTATCCTTACCTAAATAGAAGATAATTGTCAAAATTTAGATAATCACTTGTTTTATTAGATAAAATTTGATTATTTGTAATTTAGATTTGAATTATCTTGTGAAAAAGTTTTAATTTTTCCCCTTTAGGTTTTATAGTTTTGTTTTGAAATTTAAATAGTTAAAACCCTAATGTTTTGAAAAGTTTCAAAACTTGCCCTCAAGTTTTGGAATTTAAATTTTGATTTTGAAATATTTGAATTCTAAACCCTAATGTTTTGAAATGTTTCAAAACTTTCCCTCAAGTTTTGGAATTTAAAAGTTGATTAAAAGTTTAATTTAGGAATGTTAAATTCTAAAACCCTAATATTGTTTTGAAAAGTTCAAATCACACCCTTATGGTTTTATTAATTAATTAAAGTGTATAATTAAGAGAGGTTTAATAAATCCATAAAGTTTTGGTTTACAATTTAATTGAATTAAAAGTATAATTGTTAAACTTAACCACCTAGTATTTTAAAAGTGTAAAATACACCCTATACTATATATATCATTAAAAGTCTAACATTATATATATATATATATATATATATATATATATATGTATGTATGAGTAAAGGTCAGTCTTACTGTTAGTAGGCCTCATTCACGAAGTTGGTCTATAAGGGGTGTTTAAGGAAATTGCCTATAAAATGGCGATTGAATGGGTATCCACTCTTACCCACCGCACTCTTGACTAGTGGAGGGTCGTTAGCCGAACGGGTGGGATAGGACAGAAACCTTCCATTATAAGTATAATGAAGTATAAAAGTAACTAAATGTTTTCATAAAATTCCCAATCTTAGTTACTTTAGGTAAAAGTGAATTGATGCAATTCCATGAAATTACACTTTGTGCCCTTGCGAAGACGTTAGTGGAGCGCGTGTGGTTAACCGGCACATTAAATGGTTCTGAGCAAAGGTAGCAAAGGGTGAATCAATGTTTGTCATAGTTCGGTGGAGCGTGTGTGGTTTACCAGCACATTGAATAGGTGACTGTAACATGTGAGGGCACCATGTAGATTTGCATGGTTATTCACACCCGCTTTGTGATCCTCGGCATCCCAGTCACAAACTAGAGGGGCATATCGAGATTTAAACATGCCATTGAAAAGGTTCAATGAATCTCAAAGAATCTAGGAGTTTTCAATACATTTAAGACTTAATCTATTTTTCGTTTTTCATGGTGGAAAATTAGTGAATCGTCATTCAGTTACCTTCAAATGTTTTGCAATTAGGGTTACGGCATCCCTCTCCCGAGTTGTGGAATATTGTGTTGGGTCCTAGCCTTAATATCTCATTTGGGTGATTTATTAAGGACTCAATCGATCAACTAACTTGAATTTGTTTTCTCCCGTTTTATAGATGTCAAATTTCGACAACTATGGTCTTCCCAAATCCCGTGGAACAAGCATTCCACATGAAGATGATATTCCATGATTCGATCGAGGAACAAGAAATCATGCTTCACTTCCTCCTCCTCCTCCCGTTGTTCTCCCTAACCCACAAGATCGAAGAATTGAAAGGTTCAATATCACTAAAGCCCTGTTGGAAATGAAACATGAAGATGGTAAACCCGTGTGTGCCCACGTTCTAGGAATGAAAGCACACATCGATAGGTTGATAATGTTGGGTGCGTCATTCCCGGATAAGTTGGCTGTGAACTGGGTTTTGCAGTCACTTCCCGAATCATATAATGAGTTCAAAAGAAAGTAATATATGATGGATCATGACGAAAACCTCATTGACCTAACTTACATGCTCATTGCTGCTGAATCAAAAATGATTTGGCAAAGCAATGGAGCATATTTGTTGGGAAAATCAACCAACCATGATTCCGAGGACGTTCTAGGAGAACCGACCTGCATTTTCTGCCAAGAGAAAGGGCGTTGGATACAAGTCTGCCCTAGTAGCCTGAAGAGTCCAGAAGATGGGAGAGTCAAAAAGTATGGTTGTGCTTCAGGTAAAATCCACTATCTAACTTCATTAAGTTCCTATTCGTTGATTCTTAATACATGATGTGATAAGATTGCATTCGAATGTTTTGCAGGATCAATGAAAAGAGAGGAAGCTTGATGAAAGATCAAGATGAGTCTAATCACGAGGAAATGGATCTCGATCGCATTGATTCAACGATTAGATTTTGAGCTTAGGAAGTTATGATAGAGTTGTTAGGAATATTTGATTACATAGTCTTTCAGTTGATTTTGCATTGTAAGGACAAATGTTTTCCGCTGCTTTTATGAATAAAATAAATTTGTTTGACGTATTTGTTTAATTATTTATTTACTTGCAATGAAATCGTTATAAAAAATTGATGTTTACATATTTCTACAACAAATGGATGTGATTCTTAATTATGTCAATTGTGGAAATGTCAAGAATTTACCAAATAGGGAGAGTTTCTCATCACCCAAATTTCAATTGGACAGAAACTTGGAATCATGCAACTTGATTGCATGATGAATGAGAAGTTTCGTATTTGGAAATTAGACTAAGTCATTGACAAAGTGCCAAATGAAGGACTAGGAGATCAAGTACACAAGGTTGTGTGTTGATCAAGTCCAACACAAGAGTAACAAAGATATTCGTCATGATTTACTAAGGTTAAGTAAATATGATTACACTTATGAGATTAAGTATAATTCTTAGTTGATTGAAATAGTTTAAATCAATAACAGAACGAATAAGAAGAATCAAGTAGGCAGAAAGATAAAAGTTTCTCTATTCTAAGAAGAAGGGAGAGTACCTTTTATGCTTTATGATAGGTTTTAATGATTAAGAACCATATCTTAATTGATCCTTTAAGTGAGTCTTAGTGCAATTGTATGTCTAAGACGAGGAATCAAGAATTGAAAAAAAAATGGTTAAATCAAGAAGCCAATCATAATTCATTCCATAACAAGTCTTAAAGTTAAGATTGTGACATTAAGTGACAAGTCTTAAGAAGGTCTATAGAATTCATGTAATGTAGAATTTGGAAAAAGGTTTTCTTATTCTTGAACATTTGAAATTGGAAAGTTGTGATGTCTTGGATAAGACAAAGACCAACTAGGACCAATTTTATGAAATGTTTTCTCTTGATAAAAACTACACTAACTCTTGAATATTCGTTAGTCAAGAAATGTTCATTGACAAAAGAATCTTATATGTCAAGGAGTTAGTGGGAGTATTAATGGTCTTGAAAGGTTTCAAGAACAAATCAAGAATAAACCTTATCGATCATCACTAGCACACGACTTGAGGTTTACATCCTATCGTGTTTATATTATCTTGTTTCTATGCCGTTCCAATTAAGTTAATTATGCATGTGAGTTCTATGAGTTCTCATTTGAATGCATAAAAGGCAAGGACCTTGATCAATGAAAAGTACATTGATAGGAAAGGGTGAGCTGCTTAACTACTTGGAAAACATGGTGGGCAGCCGTGTTACCATAAGGCAAGAAATCAAGATTGAGAAAGTTCGATCCATATGAGTTTGAATTTGTCGCAAACCTTGGTTTTGACAAATTCACATGGATAAGAAACACATACACCATTAAAAAATCTAAGTGTCATAAGATTCCCTCCTTCATGAAAACGACTGTGAGGAAATGCTTTCACTAAGAGAGATTTTTAAGAAGATAGCGATTGTAAAATTGTATTCTCGAATTCGATTATGGTTACGGTATCCCTTTCCATGATTCGAATTGTGAAATTTGGCAATTAGTCTGAATTGTTTAAGACACACATATGAGCTATCTAAGGCAAAAGGTGTATAAGTTTGAGAAGCCTTGATAAAAGATTATCAAAGCATTAAGTATTAGAAACATGAACGTAAGAAATTCAATAAGTATTGTTTTTTTTCTGGAAGTTTAGCTGGTTTCTGAATACATGTCAAAGCTAGTGGGAGCATAAGTGTTATGTTTATAATAATCATCATGATAGTGGGAGCATAAATGTTATGATTGTATGATTATTAAGGAAAGTATTGCAAGTTAGCAATATTAATTATAGAAAACAAGAGTCATACTTTGCAAATTTGTAAGGATTGAATAGTTGTTTTGCTATAATTAAGGGAGAGAATATTATGCTTCATTTCAAATCTAAAGGCTTAGGTTATGGAATGTTAATAAATTTAGTCAATGAAACATTGTGCGTTCTTAAATTTCGATTATGATTACGGCATTCCTCTTCATAATTCGAATTGTGAGAACGTAGCACGTAAAATACTATGGCAGAAGATTGATAAAGTATTAAATCTTCATATAAGACATTATGCATCGTGTCCCATATGCTTTGGGTATAGGATCGATTGTAAATGCTATAATATTTGACCATTCTAAAATTTTCCAAATGTCTAGCACATTTAGAGGGAAAAGGACAAGAATCAGTTTTGACTAAATTAAACAACTATCAAAGGACAATCCAAAGTTTGTCGAGGATAGGTCGCTTGTGAGTAGTTGGAAGTATGATATTGGATGGAGCATATCGACATTATTATGAATAGATAAGATTCTATTAAGAATGAGTTGTCATATGGTAAGTATGGAAAGGTTTCCATATTGGGAGTTGGATATTAAGAATCTATGTCTAGATTAGAAACTTTTATGCAAGAAGGATGTTCAAAGGAATGTACTTTGAGTGAGAGACATCACATCTATGGAATTGTCTTGTAACAACTTCCGATAGAGAGCTTTGTAATTCATTGGCAATAGTCATTGTGACCTTAGTGCAGTGACATTACGAAAGAATCATTGCATAAAATATTAGAATCTAACATATTCTATAAGTGGCAAGAATTTGATATTCTTTCACTTGTGGAAAGGATTAGGAGTTGTGAAATGAGTATGATTGGTAATGTGATCTATTTCACAAAGTAAGAACCATAGGTAAACATTGTGTGCATGCTAAGAGCATGGGACAAGTGTAGTTATAATTCAAGTAAGAAATTGATTACCCGAAACGAGAAATAATGAGTAATCGATATGGTGATAAATAAAAAGTGTTTCATTTATACTCAAAGGTTTGAGGCCATATGGGATTACTATTATTCTTGTGTTTCACTTTGCATGTTTTGACTTCCTGAATAATTTAATTGGTTAAGAACAGTCAAATTATTCGAACGCGCCACAGTCGTTCATATGTTGGAAGTAGGTATGAATGAAGACTGTCGTGAATTGGTGTGTGGATTGTCTAAATAGCATTAGACATAAGCAAATGTTTGCTGCAACGTTCATGAGTGCTTATGAATATGATTTGAGCATTGGATTAAACCCACACTCACTTGGATCACTCCATGGATTTTATCACGAGTGATTAGTGAGACGATAACATCTTATATTCTTGAAACTAAGATGTGTGAGTTGTATCTTGCAAGTCGGTTGCACATTGATAATATGTAAACGCACCAATAACTTGGTGTTATAAAACATATTGTTGTGTGTGATTTGGTGAGTGAGTGCAAGCGAGCATTGAGTCAAAGTTTATCCATTCCTTTTATCCAAAGTAGGATAAAAGCGATATCTGTGGGCCCCTCGATGATTTAGTGATGGCACCTAAGCGCTTGGCCAAGCCGGGAATGAATTGATGTGTTCAATTGCAGTCTGTTGTTAGTCGTCATAAATCTGAATTCAGGAAACAACACATAGATAGAGAGAATGATTTAGATCCATGTCTCAGTCTATATGACATCTAGAATGGAGGAATATATGATCCCTTATCTAAAGGACACGCGTATCTGATAAGATCAGAGTTGACAGCGGCTTTAGAAAGCTACGATTGCAGATCAGGGTCCGAAGTCATACGTGGAATAGTTATTAGACTTATCCAAGTGGGAGACTGTTGGATTAGTGTCTAAGTCCATAACTATTTTGGTAT
This sequence comes from Lactuca serriola, assembly GCF_051521515.1. Lineage (NCBI taxonomy): Eukaryota > Viridiplantae > Streptophyta > Magnoliopsida > Asterales > Asteraceae > Lactuca > Lactuca serriola. Next base: position 40,362,331 of record NC_136412.1, on the reverse strand, counting down.
GTACTTAACCCGGTGATGCATAGTCCTTTTGGGTTGGCTTCACCAAAGCAACTTGATAGGATGAATTATGGAGAGAAAGGATTAAATATGATTATTAATATATTATGAGAATAATATATTAAAGGAGAAATCATATTGTTTAATTAATATTAGTCAAGAATTAAGTTTGTGGCTAAAAGACATTAATTAAACTTAAGGGACTAGAACTGTCAATTGTGTGATAGTTGAATATTGAGCTAATGGACTTCTTATTAAGGGGGTGGACGAATTCTATGGGGAAACCCATTAGAAATCGTCCAAAGGTCTTTAAGAAAGGGGTTCATGGGTTGCTTAGGGCCTAAGCATCCAAATTAGGGTTTCCTTGTTAGATAACCCTAATAGCCTCACTATTTGAGGAACCCTTAAGCCCCAAAAACGTGTTGAAGTTGTTCTCTAGGCTTTTCACACGTTTTGGGCAGCCTCCTTCTCTTCTCCTCTTCATCCTCTTGCTATTGGTGTTTGTGAGCCATTAGAGGAGTGACATTTGTGACTCTAAGCTTTCTAAAGTCAATACAAGAAGGAATTGAGATTGTTATTACTATATAATAATCAAGGTATGATCTAAACCCTTATTCATATGTTATATTGATTAGATCTAGGGTTGTAAGTCTTGGATTAAAAGCACGTACAATAGAGAAACCTAGATCCAAGCTTTAGGGTTTGCATGAGCACATAGGATGTCTTTTGGCTAAAACCCATCACAGGGACCCATCCACTGAACTGCTATTAGGAACCATCCGAACAATGAACTCTCAGCACCCTGTCCTCAAACACAAGAAAATGATCATGCTTACTCAGTAATATCCTCTGACATCCAACGATCGTAAGTCCCAACTCCCTCTCAGATATCCCTTTCAACACTAGGCACCAGGTCAATCCCAACCCCATAGTTGAACCCAATGGTTACCCTATGCATGCCCAAAACGTCTCGCCGACTTCCTTCTCACAACAACTATCTCGGCCCATTGTGACACACAAGTCACGATGTTCGATTTTCCCCAAGAGAATACCACAATCCCAACTAAAAATGTCTCACCCTCGACCTCTGTCATGTACTACTCGTTAGATACATGTGCCTCGTGGTCCTTCCCCTACAACGACCTGACCCACTCAGGTCTAAGACATCAGATGACACCCAATACCCCTCAAAATGAACCCATCTCTGAATCCGGAAGTCACATTCGCCTGCTTCATTCACCACCCAAGCCAACTCAACTCAAGCATCTGGTCCGACACAGAATTGGGACCACTCGTCCTAATAAGACACTCAACTCATGACCTATGACTCGCAACCTACGTGTACACTACTTCTCTAATTCTCTCCTGTGGCCATAACCACAACTCAACTCAAAATATAACGATTCCTAAAAAATATGGAGACCCCAGTCCCGCCCCTGGTTCAACCACCAGGATCCTACAAACTCAAATGATAAGGCTACACAAGCCTAGGAACTACCTGAGTCATGCCCTGACTAGTGAATACTATGGCTCTCCGTAGGTTCATAATGCCCTCTCGCTGACTGGTGAGTACTACGGCTCCCCGCGGTATCACCACACCCTCTCACTGACTGGTGAGTACTACGGCTCCCTGGAGTATCACTACACCCTCTCACTGGCAGGTGAGTACTACGACTCCCCGCAGTATCACTACACCCTCTCACTATCGTCCCACAATCTCATCCTCATGTCATTACCTCACTGCGTTCACTAACTCGCTTCGCGGCCTAACATAGACAGGTACACACACCCATCCGGGCTAAGCATCACTACTCCTGAGGACCACCGTTGGGACAAAACACCTTTCTTGCTGCAATTCACATCCTCAGATAATCCTGTTTGATGTCAATTAGCTGAAAGGGCTCCCACTGGAACCGTAGATACTTGATACACCACTTGCCATCTCAAACTCAAAAATCAAAATAATCCGAAATTTAGGACATTATACTCGGATACCTCGGTACACCATCACAACACCTCAAAATGTCTTGCCTCAACCACTGATCTACTTACGACATCATGCTTAGATACAACAATGCATCCTTTCAGAATCTCATAACTGATCTTCCTCTCACACAACTCGTAACTCTGGAATATTCCAACTCTCAACTAAAACACGGAGGAATCGTCAATGACTCAGAACATGTTGACGACCATCTAAAACTCCCTCCTCTATTGCTCCGAACCCATGCAAGAAAACACATACCGACCTTGAAGTTGGTTGCCTAATCAACTTCTACCTTTCCCAGAGTGCATATAATTACCCATACATTGAGCCATAAATTCTCAACTGCCGAAACTATCCTTACGAACCACCCACCTTACAACCTCGAAGGATTACTAACCACCACAAGGTCTCCGACCAACGGTCACCTGCCATGGAGACACTCATCCTTTCCTGAACACGTACAACATGCATTATCTCGTTTTGCACCTCGCCTCGACCACCAATAACTCTGGTCTCATGTGTCCGTAACGTAGGTCACTATATCTAGTCTTCAAACCGCTCTTGAACAAATCTCCAATACTCTCAATAAAATACCCGGTTCTCCCCCATTCAGGGCTTGAACCATCACCATTTGGCACACCAACAATCTATTCCATAGACTGTTCCACCGGGTACATCACACTTACTCTTGGAAAGTACCGCATAACACTCGATGATCTTCCCGATAGAGACCAAGTAGCTCCCAATATCCTGAATCTTAGATAAAATCCTCGAAAAACTTCCCAACGTGTCATCCAAAATCTCACACCGACACACTACCAGACATCTCAACTGTCCCGTAGTAGCCATGACTCTCAGTCTGAAAATAATGAACTATCACACTTCTTGTCTTCGACTCCCCAACCAACGTCCCATCACAAGAATTATCATGAGAGCAGAGACCTCACCCCCGCACTCGATATTCTTTATAGAAAATGAGAGCCGCCGCCCCAAAAACTCCTCTTGATCACCCGACACCGTTGCTAGCAAATGCCCTACTATAATAAAATAGGGTATATCCTTGTCCTTGACCATCCCAGTCCCTAATGATGACCCTCTCATGCTATAATATTACCTTACGACAGACTTACTGCCCAGATACATTGGTGAAAGATCGCAACCAATGCTACCCCACAGGGTTTACCTCCAAGCTCAGAAACCGAAAGCTCAATATCTCTTCTACTTCTCCCAGGAAACGGAAATAGCACAACTCTGGTCACAAAAGTGACATCTCCACTATCGGCCGATTTCTCAACTCAGACCGTAATCCTCCGTAAAGCACCATCTCTACTCATCCCTGAGTCTTGCGACTCCAACTTGTATCTCACCAAAAATCTCTCGGGAACTAACTCGATTTCCCTCTCAAGGTATGCTCCATTGAAACTCGTCCAACATGGCCCTCTGGCCCCACACTCTATCACATCTAATCTTAGTCTAATCAATCACAACGGGATAACTGGTAAAACCAGAAACACTAACCTTCACGATTCATGGTACTCGAACCATGCTATCTCCTCTCAATCTACTATAAATCATGGTACCCGAACCATGTTATCTGCTCTCAATCTGCTACTTAGAACCTCTGGAACTCTCCTTGTTTCGAGTATGGGTCCTCTGCTTTCAGTAGTACGGGCCCATACTACCTGCTATATCTACCCATACTTTCCACACAGATCGTCCCAGTTTTCCAAAGCGGCTGCTCAACCTTCTAGACCACCAATCCCATTAAACTTTGTTGCTCCCCAGCGAATAATCTAATCTATCAGCGTACTTATCTGAGTAAGGTCACTCCCTAGGCTCTCCCTAGGTTCTCACACTTCTCTGCCATCAGCTGCTGAAGAAACCCTTACGATGTCAATCATCTACCTCTTGAATGTCATTATATTCACTCAGTAGCTGACTCCCATCATCAAGAACTCCACAAAGCACGAAGCAAGCAGCATTCGGGCATCGAATAATCTCCACCAACACGTAAATTCACTCTAGGTTACTACTCCAATTTCTCTACTCACACTCAAAAGGTATCACCAAACTTAAGCAACTCTACCCCTCACGGGTATCTAACTACTCTCTCAGTAGGCTCCTCCAATGCTCATCTAGGTACCTCTCCTAGATTACTCCTCTACTCAAAGCTCTCTCTCTCTCTCTCTAAAGATTCTTACTGGATACTCTTACTCTCGCATATATTCCAAGCGCATGACAGATAACAACAACTCCTAGGCTAAGGCATCACAAATCAGACAACTTTAGCCCTAGTATATGGAATACCTAGCCTATCTTCTAGCATGCATCATTACTATCTCACTAATAACTCATAACACAAATAAGTAAGGGTAATTTGGGAAATCACCGTTCGGGCTCTGGCTGATTGTACACACTCTCTTTCTCGTTTTTCTCTTAGATACTCTTACTCATTTTAGAAAAATCTTTTCTTTTTGAAAACTTTTCTCAAATCCTCAGTTTGAGTCCAGACTTACCCGAAGGTGCATCCGAATCCCTAAAACCAAGGCTCTAATACCAACTTGTAACGACGTAAATTCTCAAAACAAAATTTTCATTTAAAATCACATAATTATCATAATGTATTTCACTAAAACCTTATTTATTAAGTTTACAATTCAAAACTCCATAACTACTCGGTTAAAAATCCAGGATCCTCAAAAAGCAGAACTCTTTCACTGGTGTGTATAATCAAGCTGGTGCCTTCCCGCGATCCTGAGAACAACCTGAAACACATAACACATAACACGGTAAGCATGAAGCTTAGTGAGTTCCCCAAAATACCTGATGTGTGTAAAACCAGCTAGTTTTAATCCTACTAACTTAAACACAAAGACAAACACACGAAAGGCAGTATACCTATCAATTAGCAGTTTAGTTCAGGTAAGTAGGGTATCGAACACAGGGAACGGTAAACAATTAAAATAAATGCTAATATTATCTAAATAAAACAAGTAATAGAAATAGGGTTTTCTCTAGTTTTGCAAGACTAGAAACTTAAACAATTAACTAAAACTTAAACTAAGAAACTAAGAGCTAAGCAAATAAAAATCGATTAAATTCAATAATTAAGGAGACTTCTGTTTAGGTTCGAATCATTTATTCCCATGGTTGATTTTATGACAAGTGAAGTGGATTAATTGGCATTGGCTACCGATTAGTGTGATTAGGTTCACGTTCACTATTACTAATCCTTAGAAAATAAATTAATTCAAGCAGTGATCAATTGATTAAACCAATGAGTTTCCTAGTTTATTGATTCGGGTTAAGTAAGACGGTTAATTAGCTAATCAAATTGGTGATTCAATTAACCTCTTGTTGATGGTGTATCACATAAGCTCACACATTAATCTACCTATCTTATAGTTAATTCTAGTTTCACATTCGTTATTCCTGGACATATAATTATGTGGTCACATAAATCATATGAAATTTATAACTAAGAGATGTTCATACAACTTAATTACTGATTTATTAACAGAGAATAGTTGTTATTAACATATGAGGATCTTTAACAAGCTCAACAAAACAATATCACCAATTAAAATTAATCCTAACCATAAAATCAAACCATAATCACAAAATCATCTATCCTAAACAAAAGGTATGAGTTTTAGCTCATGATTACAGCAGAAACAAGCTCAAAAACGAAATCAATTGGTAAAAACATAGTTCAAACAAGAGATTAGGTAAAGAGTAAACTTGATTTTGCCTTGATCTCCTTAAAATTGAATGTAGGGTTGATTCCTTCGCTTCCCACACTCCAGCAACACCTTTAGTCGACAATTAGCCTCCAAGGGTTCATCTATTTGCTAGGGTATCGGGCAGGAATGCCCTTTATATAGATTTTTCTCAAAACAGAGGTGACTCGTCGAGTCCAATGACCTACTCGGTGAGTCCGTCACTTAAAAACCGTGTACGGCAAGTCAGCGACTCCAGAATCGCGAAAGTTCGACGTGACTCGAGTTGAGGCCCAACTCGTCGATTCCGTTTGGAATCAACATTTTCTCGAAACACGAAAGTTGTCCGAAAGTTGTGTCTAGTTTTCATAACATTTTGAATCTCCTATGACCCCTTTGGCTTGAAACCGACATCTTCCTTGCAAGACACCCACCAAGAAGCTCAACATGGCTCTCTTTCTTGCTCAAAGCACTCAGGACTCGTTTAGGAAGGGTAAGCCGCAAATGAGGCTAATAGTTCCTTTATATAGGCCCCAACCCCGGGAAATTAGGGTTTATCGGCCCAACACCTACTCGGCGAGTCAACTCTATGACTCATCAAGTCCAATCATTAAATCCCACACGACACCTGACCCTACTTGGCGAGTTGGACTCCCAACTCGTCGAGTCACTCCATAAACTTCAAAAATTCAACCATACAATAATATACATGAAATTCCGGATGTTACAAATGTTATGCACTTATCTTTAAGATATTCAACAATTTTGTTTAATAATTATATGAAAGTTCATGATTTAAAATCCAGGCTTCCTTTGAAAACCCTGTGTTTGAAGCCATTGTGTTTTTTCCATTTAGGTAAAGTTTAATGGACATAATAGGATAGGATAGAACATAACAAAAAAATTTAAATGGGGTTCGACATGAATAGAACAATGACCTTGTGAAATGAGTCCATTTCTTAAAAAACAGTTCCTACCTAAATCGGAGGAACTAAATGGAGCACATTCTCATCTTTCTGACTTTTAACCAAAATATCCTCGCATTCGACATAAAATCAACTTCTCCTCTGCTTATTTACATTATCTCTTATGAAGGGGATGATGTTCCAAATACTTGATGAACCAACTTTAGTTTTTTACTTTTGATTTTCTGTCATCTTTCAAATTCATTACTTATCATACTTTTTTGTTCTTGAAATTTATCATTTGCATATGACACATTATCTACAATCTATGAAACTTTTAATAATTATTTTTGTATATCGCACAATATTTACATTTTTAGATCAAATATTATCTTGCTCTACTTTATGTTTATTGAAAATGATCATCTTCATTTGTCACACCATATATATTCCATGAACTACAAGTGTGTTTGGCTGGGAAGGTGCTCTCAAATGTGTAATACTTTATTCTCATGAGATTTGAAAGGAAAATTTTAAGCTTAGTTGTAACACCACTTTCCCCGTTTACCCCTTGTGGTAAATATAAAAATTAAATTTTTGGGTCTACGATGCACGTAGATTCAGCCACACTGCACGTAGGTCTGCATTGTGTGTAGATTTATCTACACCGTGTGTAGCTGCTCTTTTCATGAAAATCCTTATTTCTGGCATGGGACCCTGTATAATTACCTTAACTCTTACGATTTTGTGCAATTATTAGCCTCTACCCTCTATAAAGAAACCCTAGCCTCCCTCTCTTGTGTTCTTGAGTATTGAGTGTTTAAATCCCATTTTTGTTATGCTTGAAGAAGAAGAAAGACCTTGGTGGTGCTTGAAAATTTGATTAATTGAAGATTCAATCTTTCCTTATACTTCTAAGTTCTATAAGTGTCAAAGTTCCAAGCTTTGTGCTCCTTGCTTTGTAGATCTAGGTTTTAGAACATGTTTTGGTCCTTTTGATGATATTTGGATGAAGTTTGGACAAATCCAAATTCAAAGCTTAAGTCTTGGGATCTTTTGGACCTATTGTGGCCTTTAAATTGTATTTTGGTCTTCTACCTTGTGCCATGTAAGGAATTGGTGGATTTTGGTCCTATTTTGACATAGGTGAGAGATGTTGGTGTTTGGGACATGTAAATGGATAAATTTGGAAAATTTATCTATTAAGACCTTATTTCTTTGAGATATGGAAAGTTTGGCTCGTTTCTTATGGAATTAAGCACTTAAAAAGTTGGTTGATGTGAAAAATGTTATGTTATGTGTACCTGAAGGCTATGCAGCACATAACATTTGGGTTTCACACATGTTTTGGCGTTTAGTTTATAATATGCATAATTGAAGGCTATGCGATGCGTATGTCTATTGAATGTTGAATTTTTTTTACTAAGTTTGACTTTTGGTGAAACTTGTTGGGTTTGAGCTATAGGCTGAGTTTGGACTTCTATTTGGTTTCTAGGTGGGCCTCTTTTTGTAGATTAGATGAGTATCTAATTATATTAATTATGTCATGATTGGATCCTCTGTATATTGGATGCTTATGTAATACTATGACATGATTGTATGCTTAGCTAGACTAGTAGGGTCATATTTGTTTGTTTGTATGTTTATATGCATTGTTTGGCCGATGACAAGACTGAAACAAGTTGTGAGTTAAACATGTCTGGTTGGATGATGACAAGACCAGAATATGCCGTGAGTCAAACATGCCCGGTTGGGATGATAGCAAGACCAGAGTAGGCCGTGACCTAAATAGACCCTATATGGTTATGTATAGTTATTATTGTGATAAATGTGATATTTAAAGTAACTCACTAAGATTTTTACATATAGTTATTGATTAATATTTGTCAGGTTGTGCTTCAGATAGTAAGATGACTCCCGCTCGACTGTGATGCATGCACATCTCCTATATTTATATTTTTAGACTTTCAATACTTTTGTTTTTGGAGACAATGATTTCCATGTGTTAAACTTTTGGGGTTTTGGAACTATTTATTTTTCAGGAAAAAGAATTTTTATACTCGCTTTTATAAAGAAAAAACTTTGGTTTGAAATTCGTGACATTGCATTATTGGTTATATATTATTTGTTTGCATAATATTACTTTTTATCTTATGTGGATATCTGTTTGTTTTACCAGAAACATCCAAACAAAAACTATATAGAGGAAGAATGTTTTCTATTGCCTAATTCTAATCCTCCAAACATTGCAACTTCCTCCAATCTAAATGTCGGAGACTCATTGCATCTGAAGAAGTAACACACATAATTAAAAAGGGATTCACTAATATATCTGAGGAAATTCAGAAAAATGATGAGGGCTATTACGTCTTCTATTAATAAGTTCACAAAAGACTATACATAAGAGTTGAAGACCATGGTTTTTTTCTTCACAAACCATGCGAGTTTGTTTAAAGTAAAAAAAAACTGAATTTTTATCGATGTGGAATCTATGAAGTTAGTTATGGAGACTATATTGGAAGAAGACTATTGAATTTTTTATCGATGAAAAAATTGAATGTCCGATGTTTTAACATGGAAAATGAGCAACATACATGTTTTTTTTAATTAAATTTAAACCATTTCGGTTGACTAATTGTTATAGCTTCCACCCACCACATCCCGCTAAAAGAAATGGATACAATTTACAACTTTTGTAGAAGTTTTTTTTTTCTATATCGACCACTTTCACCTGATATAAAATATTCAAGTTGTTACGAATTTGTGGTTTTAATGGAATATTTAGTGTCAAAATTTTCACTAAAGCCATTGAGTTTTGACAAATATTTCTATTGTGACTATTTTAACCTGCTGGAGCAGGTTATAATAGGTTTAAATGATCATGGTTAGGTCAAAGTGGTAGACATTGAAAAAACCATACAAATTGACAAAATACAATGTTTTTTAATGTAATTTTCATATAGTAAAAGATGAAAACAGTAAGTACCTCTTTCTTTGAATTAGCAGCAGCCCCACAATGTATTATGTCCCATACATATGAAATTCCAACATAACAACTTAATCAATTCACTATATAATTATAAATTAATTGAAGATTTCTAATGCAGAAACCCAGAAGCCACATAACTTTAAGTACTTCATCTCTGGAGCGGGTTATAATAGGTTAAAATGAACATTATACTATGTGGATATTCATATATTTCAATTTTTTACCGTTTCTGGAAAAAGCATGGCCGTTTGTGAACTTTAGCATCACAAATAACATTGTAATTTCTTTAAAAATACTGTAATGTGGTTGGTGATTTATGTTGTTTAGAACATCTTGTAAAGATTAAAACAATTGTTGATTAATACATATATGAATTACCATCAACCAATTTTATAGATCCATGTTCGGTATGATTACCCTGCAATCACAAAGTAACATATCACACCATAACACCTAGTAAAAAATATAATTAGATAACTGAAGGAAATATCAACATACCTTTTTTTCACAAATATAGTCAATTTAATTACACCCGTGTACTTATATTACCAATGTAGCTAGATAATTGTAACCCATAGTAACAACTTGCTTGATTCATTACCTATAATAGCATCATACACATATTTTCTTTTATAAAAAAGAGCAACATACTTACACATCATGCGTAACAAATAATAATATTATAGCAATATAGCAACAATGCAAGTACAATGTTGGTATTGGTAAACATATAAGTATGTTGCTATTATAGGCAAACAATAAATTAAGTTGGTAAAATAGATGAACAATTAAGTATGTTACTATTATTGATAAAAAGTATGTCATCATATTTAACAAACAAAACCCTTTGCCACATTGCCTTCTTTTGAGGTGTCAATGGCTCCAACCTTCATAGCTTCCCAAATACAAAGGCTTCCATTTATTTAATCAGAAACAAATTGTAACGCCCGCAGATCCGGGCTAGTCAAATTAGAGGCAATAAGTGTCGAAAAAGACTTTTCGATAGAAGCTTATAAATAATTTGAACCAAGTTGTAGTATATGTCACTAGGTTTCCGTACATATAAAGAACGCCAAAATCCGAGTTATAACGAAGAAGTTATGACCCGTCGAAATTTCGCGACGGAACCGGCTCGATACCGGGAGGCGTAAATAGTGAATTTACGATAGAGCGAGATTTAGCCTTGGCGCTCTAAATAAAAGTCGTAGAATACGTTAAACTAAGAACTTCGATAAAAAGAACGTCCAAATCTGACTTTGTATGAAGAAGTTATGATTTTTCGAAGTTTCGGATTAGCAGTGTACAGCCTGAAATTCGAATATTAGATCGAGCGATTTTTAGCCGACACGACCTGAACAAGAATCGAAGATCTCGTTAAGAGTACCATAACGAGAAAAAGATGGGCGAAAACGGACGTCGGATGAAGAAGTTATGAGGATTTAACGGACCAATCCTGTCCCGGCCTGTTAAAAATATAACTTTAAAAAGAAATTCAAAATTAGCCGACAGAGTCTAAACGAAAGTTGTAGAGTACGTCTCCACCTACGCGTGGATATAAAGAACGTCAAAAACGGAGTTCGTATGAACGAGTTACAAATTATAATAGCATATTTACGTATTAAAATAAAGTATAAATCATATATACGTACACATATATATACATATGTATATATCATTAGAAAGGTATCGACGATCCGGTCATTATAAGACTAATGTTGAGTTCTTTCGACATTAGTTTAGTGCAGATATTGTTAAATCTATTTAAAATAGTATTATAAAGGGGTGTTTAGCTGTTTATATAACTATAAGGTCATTAAGTAATTATGGAGGGTAGTTTTTGTAAATTCAATTACTATAAATAAGAGGCTTGGGCTCTCATATTTCTTGCACCATTATCTTGATTCAAGAGTCTTTCTCTCCTTATCCCCCGAGCGTTTCGGTCCCTCGTGATTCGACTTCTCTTTCTGTAGTTTTAGTATAGTAAGGTGAGCGCTGAAGCGCTGCACGAATCTTTCTTAGAAAGATTCAGCGACGAAGTTCTGCCCCTACAGAGCCCGACTCCTAGCTAAAGTCCCCTTGTAAGTAAGTTATGCTTACCCTATTTTAAATATAGTTTATATTTAAAATTAGTATTGTTATTATAAATTTATAATAAATATTTGAGCTATTATTATGATTTATATAAGTGTCGTTATAATATCTTTTTAACTACTCGTGGTACGGGGAATATGGTTTAAAGGGCCACATATGGTTGTTGGATTTCAGAAGTGCTATATGCCAAAATGGTCCTGCCCTCCGGTGTTTTATGTCTGGCCCCTGTCTGTACATAGTGGTTGGAAAGTATTGTTTAAACGCTTATATAATAATAATAATAATAATAATAATAATAATAATAATAATAATAATAATAATAATAATAAGACTAATAATTAGTCACGGTAAATATTAGACTAAAATCTAGTGATAATAATACTAGGTTTCGTCGAAGGAAATTATTTAAAGTAAACGAAGCGTTGTCCGAGTACCGAGTCACCACCTTCTCAGGTGAGTGCATAGTCTCTTTCATCTTACACATAGATATGAAGTATTTTAATATAAATTACGTGCTGTGTGTGCATATTGTCTGAATACTTGCTGTCTATGCTGGGTGAAAGATTTTTATACATGTTTTAAATGATTTAAACTATATATGTATTTTATATCTACAAAATGTGTTGGGTAAAACATGGGTAGATGAAATAGTTGTTTTGTGATAACACGATGGGAGACATCAATGTTGTCAGTGATCCAATCATCTAGTGGAGTATAGATGATGACCATGGGTGATACTAGATGGTCCGGTGGAACGCTAGTAAGCTCGTAACCTGTAGGTGTTTTTGAACTAGGTGCTCATTAGGTTTTTTGAACTGAGTGTGTTCACTACGTATCTTTGAACTAAGTGTGTTCACTAGGTATTTTGAACTAAGTGTGTTCACTAGTTACTTTTGAACTAAGTGTTTACCAGATGTTTTGGACTACGTGTTCACCAGTTGTAATCTATAAGCTTTGGTAACGATGGACTTCGTGCCAATTCCTTAGGATGATCCTTAGGAATGAATGAACGAGGAATAGCTGATTCTTAGGGTAGATCCTTAAGACTAAAGAAGATAATGGGGATAGGTAATTGGGTTGCTTGTTTGATTGTTTAAACATAATAATTATATTATTGTGGGTTGAAAACCCTATGTACTCACCAGGTTTCCCAACCTGACCTACTCAGTTTATTTATATCACAGGTGTCGATATGAAGTGACATTACACTGAGAGATTAAGGAGATATAGAACACTAGTGTAAATGAATGTCAGTTCTGTTTATGCTTATGTTTCTATATTGACGATGACATCCCAAATGTTTTAAAATGAATAAAATACGTTTCTTTGGAAATGCTTTGATAACGTATTTATCGTGTTTTTCTGGGAATAAATTCCGCAACATTTTTATTAAAAAAGTACTCTGATTTTTATAAAGCATAAACAAAATCGGTCTTTTCTGGCCGAGAAAATGGGGATGTCACACAAATCCTAATAATAAAATATGGAAAACACATATAGCTTCAATAATGTTATTGCATGTAAATTAAAAACTCACTAACAAGAGGGATTTATTATGGCACTTCAAATTGCTCCGGCTGTAACAGGTGCTCCAGTTGGCTAACTACAACAAAACAAATGACAAATAAGTAACATTAGACTCAATTTTCTAATCCAAGATTAATGATGACATATGTGTATTCGTATTCTCGAAAGATAGCTTCCTACAATCTAACAAAAGACCCTTATCTCCAATCTAATCCCTTATATATCTGTAAACAATCAATTTGTATAAAACATGAGTGTAGAAAATGGAAATTGATACACCTAAATCTATAAGAATACCTCATATTAAGAATTTTTTTCATCCAAGTTTCATTTTTAACATCAACTATAAGAAGTAAAACCAACAATTAAAATACAAACATAACATTGTTCCTTGGTAAATCATCTAATAGTCATCTTTTACCCCTGTGATGCGTATGTTTGTGCTTTGTTCTCAATTAAACAAAAAGGTAGAATGGAGCGCTAAATTGAAAGTAGGTGCTAACTGCTAAGCACAAGGGTCATTTGCTAACAATTAGAGATTAAAGGAACCAACCAATTGGGGCGATTATATAGTGAAGGCTTAAAATTAAACTAGATCAAAATATTCTTACATGTAGTCAGCAACATTGACATAAGAGGACACTGCGATTAGGAATCTTTTGACAAATAGACAGACGAACCAGAAGAACAAATGACAAGGTATGAACTTTTTACCTCCAACAACTCAGAAATGTGAAGAAGATCTTGGATACAAGCTTGCTCCTTGCTTCCTTGTACCAAAATGAACCACCTTATTCCCCAAGTTTTCACCAAATGAAGCAAACAACCTCAAGATAGAGTCACCAAACTCAACATTAAGAAAAATGGGCTAGGGTTTCAGAATGGGAGATGGAGGATGAAGAAACTGACCTAGAATGAGAGTTAAGGGGCTTAAATATGGGAGAAAGCCTAAAATACATGGTCTTGGGTTGCTACCGCTGCCATGCCATGGGCATCCATTTCCATGATGTGGCGTCCCTCTAAGCACGTCATCCATTAATTTCAAGCCATGTCGTGGGTATCCATGCCCACGTCGTGGCTGAGGGTTTGCTACAAAAACCTTATTTTGATTCCTTAATCTTGGACAACCTTTTTAGGGAAACGGGTGTTACAGTTGTATTGTTATGTTATGTTATGTCATGTCATATTCTAGTAAACGTTTAAAGGTCATCAAAATCCATGTAACGCCCTGACTCTCAGGTATGGACTTTGCATCTTTATTTTCACATTAGAAAGGTCTCTCTCGACGAGTTGGATGCCTTGACTTGTCGAGTAAGAGCGTTTTTGGCCACGTGTTTAAGTGACCTACTCGCCGAGTCAACGACATGACTCAAAGAGTAGGCGCTGGAGGATGAAACCCTAATTTATGGGGTTTTGCACCCTATTTAAAGGATCATTTGCCCCCTTAGCCACCCCTTGTAGCCCCCTTTGAACTCAGAAACCCTAAATCACGTTTTCTCTCCATATTTGTCTGTTGTTAAGCTTGGAAGGAAGATCCTGTTGCAAGGAGCTTGAAGATCAAGAAGTTTGAGGCAAGGAACAGTTAGGGATCCGAATTCTACTTCACTTTAGCATAATTTGAAGGTATCAAGTCGTTACCTTGATATCCTTTTAGCTAGATCCTTCTATATGTGAGTTTTGGGGCCATTTTTCATATTGGTGTTTCATTTTGGGTGATGAATCCAGATCTGAGGTTGCAACTTCAGATCTAGACTCATCTTGGTCCCCATAATCATAAAGTTTGAGTCTTTAGCATGATGGTGCATTTCCCTTGACTAGAACATCTTCTTTAGCTTGATTTGGGCCATTATCACCTTGAATGTACGTAAAGTTTGCAACTTTACGTAAGAAGTATGCCTTAGGAGCTTAGATATGCATTGTGGAGCTTTAGAATGGCTTAAAAATCTTTTGGACAAGGAAAAGACTGAAGGGACTTGACGAGTTGCATGGCCAACTCGGCGAGTCCGATGAAGATTGTCACGCAAGGACTTCAGCATGAAATCGGCGAGTCGGAGGGATGACTCGAAGAGTCGGATGGGATTTTCCCAACTTTTGGACACGCTTGGACTTGACGAGTTGTTTGGAAACTCGACGAGTTGACTAGGGTTTTAAGACTCTGTGAGTTATGGAGGAACTCGACGAGTCAATATATGGTACTCGACGAGTTGGGTCAACATGGACTGTTAACCTTGACCGTTGACTTTTGAGGGCATTTTGGTAAATTGGAATTTATGGAATTGGACCATGGGTGATTATAGGGGTTGGTGTTCGGAGCCACATTTGGAGGAGTTAACAGTATCATTCCGAGCTACTTGCGAGGTGAGTTCTCCTCACTATACTCAAGGGTCTAAGGCACCAAGGTCGGGACCTTTTGGATTGTTATCCTGTTATGACATGTTAGTATAATCTGTTAGATCAGTATCCTGGTAGATAGGATGGTGTTATGCTAGTATGATTTGTTAGATTGGTATCCTGGTAGATATGATGATATATGATGTTATGATCTGTTAGATCGATTTTCACGTCTATAGACTGTTATATGATTATTTGATATATGTGCACATGTTTGATTGGTGGTTGAGGCTTATCTGCTTTATGCGAGAGCCAACAAACCTGGTCATTCCAACCTGTTAGTTATGGGCCGCGAGTATTCCATCCCGAGGATGATTGGACTCACAGTAAGTGGGCATTCCAACTTGTTGGTTGTGGGCCTTGGGCATTCCAAACCGAGGATGATTGGAACCATAGTATGTTGACATTCCAACCGGATGGTTGAGGGCCTGGGGTATTCCAACCTGATGGTTGATTGGACCCACATTGTACTGTTCATGTTTGTGTTTATGATGTGTATATTGATGTGTGTATGAGTATATTGGGGGTAACTCACTAAGCCTTCGAGCTTACATTTATCGGTTATTGTTTCAGGTACCATAGATGTTCGCGGAAAGACAAAGGCATGATCGTACCGCTCCTCACTTTTATGATTAGGTTTTCTAGGAGACTCTGATGTAAAACTATTTTGAAAATAAATTTGTAATAACTGTTGGGTTTTAAATGCTTTTAAAAATTTAAATTTGGCATGATTTTTATGGATGTTACAATCCATTTTCGTTTTCCCTTACAGACCCATTTTTATGCCATTTTGACTTACCTTTTTGGTTTTTAACTAATATGTTAGATGGTAATACATTAAAGATAATGGTCTAAAACTAGCATTTGCCCCGTGTCTTGTTTATTATGGGTTATCGACACAAAATCCCTAAAGTTCAAAACAAAAAAAAAATGCATGTTTATCCAAGTCATTTTTAAATTTCAACACTTTCTACTATTATCGATGTGATGTGTTATTATAGATTTTCACGCTTTCAAGAAAATCGTTAACTTTGTAATTCTTATATGTTTTTACCCTATTTTTTTTTGACTTTTTAACCATAATAGAGTCTTTGGAAAAAATATTTACCATAATAGGGTTCATTCAAAAATATTTACCATAATGGTATTACTTCAGATTGAAAAGTAATATTTTTATATAGAAAAAAACATGTTTTTTGTATTACCTGGGAACGACGAACAGAAAGAAAAAACAAAAAAAACGTAAACGACAATTAGGGCTCTGGTTGCTGTCGGCTGTCCCACATCCACCATCGCCGGCCACCTGCAGCCTCGTCCATCCGTCGCCGGCGAGCAGACCTGCAACCTCTTCCACGATTCCACCCTTCCTCCATTCAAGGTATGCGATTATTTTCCGGCTTTTACATAAGGTTAATATTCATCTTTTATTGGTAGTAGCTGTTTAGGGAAAATCGTTTTGTCAGCCAAGCAATTGATAAATATCCAGAACAATCATGCTTTAATGAGTTGTACTCTTCGCCTTAAGATGGTGTACTTCTGTGAATTTAGGTGAAAATTGATTCTGACATTTTGTCTAATCTTTCAACGAAGTTTGAAAAACAAGATTGCTACTGCTTTTCATTATTTGTACATATATCGTTAAATAATTGAAATTACAATTAAAAAAAATCAATTTAAAGAAAATATATAGTAGTTTATTATTGAACATGATGTTTGATTTTTTGCATGGTTACTTCTATTGTAAGAACTTTTGTTAACATATAAATTACTATTGAAAAGTAAGTAATAAATTTGTACGTATTATGATGTTTATGCTTTAATGAAATTGTGTGACAAATTTGTACGTAAATATGAATATTAACCTTATGTAATGGATTATTTTCCTGCTTTTATGTTTGACAATTCTCTTAAAATTTTGACCATTCATCAAAAGCCTTGTTAGAAACATTTTTTCTGGTTTTATGTTTCTTCTTCATCATGTTCAAGAATAGGTTAACCGGGACATAATCGAAAACGATGCCCGTCTATGCCAAGGTAGTTTAAAAAAATATATTTTTAAGGTATTTGTTGTGATTATTCTCTTATTATTATTATTTTTTTCTTTTTTTTACAGGTAATGATTTGTTACTACTTCAAGTTCAAACAAATTGTGATGTTTTTCTTTTTATAATAAACAATGTTGGAGTTGTTTTGTGGTTTTTTTTTTTTTTTTTTTTTTTTTTTTTTTTTTTTTACCTTAAAAACATTGTATGTGAATGTTAGAGTTTTTGTACCTTAAAATATATTGTGTTTTTAATTTATGATAGCTAAAATTTGATGGTCAAAAGGTGGTATAAGAAAAACGGATATTTAAAAAAACACAAAAAAAAAAAGATAAAAAAAACCGTTATTTAAAAAAAACAGTAAAAAAGGTAATAAAAAACTAAAATAAAAGCTGTTATTTAATATATATATATATATATATATATATATATATATATATATATATAACATTAAAAAGAAGAAATAAAAGAGAAAAAAAGAAAAATAAGGTATTTACAATAAAAAAAACTGAAAAGCAAACTGAAAAGCAAAAAAAAAAATGAAAAAAATACTATTTTGGTAAATATTTTTGAAATAATCCCAATATGGTAAATATTTTTTCAAAATACTCTATTATGGTTAAAAACTCGTATTTTTTTCATATTAATATAGTATAGATATTTTATGTATTTATACACTAAAAACTGTTTAATTAAACATTATATTTATGTTTTCTTAAAAAATGCTATTTATTTGTGTATGTTTTTATAGCTTATTAATTCGGTTTAAATCGTATTATACTTCTCAACATGTAAAAAATTATTTTGCTTCTAAAAAGCATCAAAGTACGTATTTATGTTTTTATAAAATGGCTAAAAACTAACATTCTTAAAAATGTTCTTTTATATTTTTTAAGTATATTTTTACGTATATTTTAGGTTTATAGAAATACAAATACATAATTTTATGTCTATAAGAGTATAAATATATTTTTAGAAGCGTAAATGTGTATCCTTATATTTTTAGAAGTATAAATATATATACTTTATGTTTTTAAATGTATAAATTTGTTTTTTAGAAGCATAATTATGTATTTATACATCTAAAGATGCATTTATATTTTTAAAGACATTAATAAATATTTCTAAAAAACGTAGAAAGATGTATTTACATTTCTAAAGACATAAAAATATATATTTATATTTAAAAAATTAATTTTTTTTTCTAAAAACGCAAAAAATAATTTTTTACTTCTAAACACAAACACACACACACACACACACATATATATATATATATATATATATATATATATATATATATATATATATATATATATATATACTTTAAGGATGTAAATATAAAAATTTAATTTCTAAAAATCGCATTAGTACTTCCAAGAAATATATTTATACTACTAAAATTATTAAAGTTTTGTAAAAATATATTTATAATTTTTAATTTCATCACTTTACAAAGAGAAACATGAATATGTGGTTGTTATGTATATAAATTTAGATATAAAAACCTTTTAAACATTGTTGTTTAAAGAAAAAAACAAAATCAACTTCATTTTCTACAAATTTTGTTCTTGTGTAATATAAATGAATTTAGTCAAATTGTGGAATGAAAAAGATGAACAATATATGTTTTTATTGCATTTGAGAAATAAGTACTTGATATATATATATATATATATATATATATATATATATATATATATATATATATATATATATATATATATATATATATATATATATATATGACAAGATTTAGTAATTGGGCAATGTTTAGGTTCTTAGGCATAATGAAAAAAAATAAAACACATTCAAACGATTTCAAACGGTACACGAGTTTAGAAAAAATAGTAACCGAAAGATCTTGATTAGTTTGGATATATTTGAATCAAAATTACATATATTTGAGACTTTTATATATAAGTTTAGGTATATAACAACTATATATATTTTCTAACCCCTTTTATGAAGATGTATTTTTTACGTTTTAAACCGTATAAACAAACTAATAGACATATATAAACTAGTATTTTAAAATATATAAATATGATATTTAATTAAATAGTTTTTAGTGTATAAATGCGAAAAAAATATAGTTCTAATGGAATATATATATATATATATATATATATATATATATATATATATATATATATATATATATATTAAAAAAAACATATTTTGGGTAAAAACAAAGAATAATTACAAACATAAGGGTTTTTTGTTAATTTATTTCATAGCAACTCGAAACAACTCGAAAACCTATGATAACAAGTCAGAAGTTAAAACATTATGTTTTAAGATACCTAAAACTGATTTTAGGATGAAACTATTTTTTTTTTTGACAAACTTTATACTTTTGTGTCAATAACATTTTTTGTAAAACCATTATATATTTACCTTCTGGATATTTAACATAATATTCAGACAACAATATCTTAAAGATCCTAAGTTTAAATCTCTTTCCGTCATTAATAAAAACTTGATAACGCCTAAATTTGGAGTTGATACAATGTTTTGGAACCTAATAGGAATTTCACCAGAAAGATTCATTACGTGATATGTAGTGGGCCTCGAATGAAATGCTTAGCTGGTTTTTAGAGAAGGAAAGGAATTCTGGCCTACAAAAACAAAAGGGTTGATTTGAATTGTGTTTTACATAACTTTTGCTTTTGGTCTAGGCAAAGCATGGGGTAGGCAAAGGGCCTTGTCAACCCTAAGCTTTCTTCCTTGTAATCATGACATTACGTGGACCACATGGGTGTCATTGACCCAAAATTATAGCACGACAGAGTTTATAAAAGTCATATAGAACATATATAAGCTTATTTTTTTTGAAAGGCAAGGTTATTTTATAAGAACTAGTAAGATGTTATATTAGTTTAATTATAAGCTACAAATGGAAGCATGAAATGGGAATAAACACCACAAATTCCATAACAACTTGGACCTATTTATGTTCCCTTTGCTTCAGCCAAACGAAGGTGCTCATGGAAATCTACTAAAAATAATGTATTATTAAATTTTGGAGACATATATATATATATATATATATATATATATATATATATATATATATATATATATATAGAGAGAGAGAGAGAGAGAGAGAGAGAGAAAGAGAGAGAGAGAGAGAGGTTCAAGTGTTTAATGTATCTATTGTGTTATTGTATGCATAAATATGACCAATCAAAATTAAATAAAAAATTAAATAATTAAATAAATAAATAAGGGTAATTTAGTAATTTTTTCAATAACTTTCAAAAAATAATCCCTATAATCATGGTATTGACTTTTATTAAATCTCGTTCCCCTCTTTGTATAGAAATCGATTTCTGAAAACCCTAAATTGAGCAACAGACTGCTGATCCCCTCGTTAAACCATTCCAGTTCTCCAACCACGTAGCCACTGTCGATCGCAACTATAGACCGACGATTGCAGACCCATCACACCCGAATGACGTGCTCTGATGGTCGTCTAGATCGAAGAAGGACGTGGGTCGAAGCAGCGAGGCTGCTTTTGTCCTCTGTGGCTTTGAAGTGCGAAGCAGTGAGGGTTAGATGAAGAAGTCAGAAAAGTTCCCGGTTAGAATAAGGAATCAAATGGGGGTCTCGGTGGTGTTTGCTCGACAATCCCGGTGTTTCCCCCTTGTTTTGGCAGTCCCAATCAACGACAGGTAAAAAAATGTCTCGATAAACCCAACTAACCTTGATGTTTAGATAGTCATCAAACATCAATAAAATCTTTCAAAACCACTTCGTGTTACAAGCATCTTGCTGTAATTTGTTTTAACTCTGTGTATGTGTGCTTATTATTTGAGATACATGATTATGTATATTTGGATTCTGCCCACCAACTGTTTGCTGAAATGCTTGAATGAAACAGTTCCTTTATTTCCATCCAAACAGAAAGACAAACAGTTCCTCTAAGTCTGTTGACATTTGTTCACGAATTGTATGAAATCGCGAATCCAATTATGTTGGAATGGAATCATGAATTCTAATTCTGTTGGAATGGAATCACGAATCCATTTCTCTATAATTGTTTTTACGTGACTTTATTTTGGTTTTCTTGAATTTTATGCTTGAATTTTATCTTATATTGTTGGTTAATAATGATCAAATGTTGAATACCATTATTTTTTGTAGGTACGAAACGAGAGATATCAAAGAAAAACATGGTACATATGAAACTTAAAACATTCTACTGGAATGGAATCTTAAATTTTGATTCTGTAAAGATGAACATTGTATGGGATGAAGATGAACAATGACCACCAATCTTCCAAAACGAATAGATTATTCAACCAGAATAATATACAATATAATGAAAAAAAATATATGTAATAGTATATTCTGGTAGAATGATTCATATATTGTGTTTTTTGTGTTATTAATAAGTGTAACATTCGCATAGAATAGTATATCATTTTTTTCCTTTTCTAAGAATGTAATGAAATTTTTTTTAACTTGTATCCAAAATTTTATTATTCTTCAAGAAGTTCATTAAATCAAAATATATATTATGTCAGAATGTGTAATTCTTGTATAGTTCAATCATATTTGTTATTTTTCAATATATTGATAAACATATTCCGTCAGAATTTTTGAATTAAGAGAATTATCATCCAGACAATCAGATTTTTAAAATTAATAGAATCTATTTTCCTTAAAATATGTAATTTTCTTTTTTTTTAAATTTATGTTAATTGACTAAAATATCCTTAGAATGAAATTAGTTGGTATTTTTTAATTAAATTAAATTTAATAATATGTATTATTCACTTTCCAAAATTAAGTAAAATGATTGACCCACAATTATGCATACAATAACACAATACTTAGTTTGAATAGAATAACCTAAGTCTATATATATATATATATATATATATATATATATATATATATATATATATATGTAACGCCCAGTTCCTGGTACGTATTTGTTTTGATTAAAGGTTCTTTTTGGAAGAGCTACTCGGCGAGTTGTAGCCCTAACTCGCCGAGTAGATGTCGAGATGGGTGCGGGCTTTAAGTGATCTACTCGGCGAGTCCACGCCTGGACTCGGCGAGTAGGCCAATTAGGAGGAGACCCAAATCCTTAGGGTTTGCACCCTATTTAAATGTCCTTATGGCCCCATCTCAGCCTCTATCATCCTCAGAGCGTTCCTTGTCGAAACCCTAGCCTCCATTTGTAAGTTTGAGTGATTTGTTGCCTTGTGAAGGATTTTTGGGGCACATTGGAGCTTAGAAGAAGAAAAGAAGAGTTTGAAGAGTGCAAGAGAGGGAGTAGATCCGAAATCTACTTTGGGAGAAGCTTCCATTCAGGTAGTAAAGTCTCTACCTTGATCTTTAGTTCATTAGATCCCATTTTGTCCCAATTTGGTGGTTTTCAAGCCCTAAAACACCAAACTCCATGTGTTTGTGCTTAATAATCCAAAAGGACTTTAGATCTAGACTTTATGGACGTGTTAGAAGCATAAAGTTGTTGTGGTTGAAGTGATTGAGGACCCCCATGGAGTGCATGACCTCTTAAAGAGATTGGAATTGCATTCTTGAGCTTATAGGGCCATGCATGCACGTAAAGTTTGCAACTTTACGTGTTAAGCATGCCCTAGGATCATAGATCTGTGGTTTTGAAGAGTTGCATGTCTCAGATTTGGCTCATATGGGAAATGGGTCAAGGGACTCGGCGAGTCCCAAGGTGGAACTCGACGAGTTCTATGAATATGGCCTTAGACTCGGCGAGTTGGATGAACAACTCGGCGTGTCCTATGAAGATTTCCTGGTACTCGACGAGTTGTTCTTCAAACTCGGCGAGTTGTATGAACTGTTGATTGGGTTTAAGTGTCAGAAGTCTAACCCTTCATGTTTGCACGTAGGATTAGCAATCTAACGTGTTCCGATAGTCCCAGAAACCCCAGATCCTCATGAAGGATTTTCGGATAAGGATCTGGAAGCAAGTGGGAAGTCTGCTCGCATGGACTCGACGAGTCGGATCGCGAGCCGGTCCCATCGTCCCGAGTAGCGAGTTAAGGACGATTCAGTGAGTGGGAAGAAAGGGCTTGTAGAGTGGAACCGTGTTAGTGGAGAAGGACTCGGCGAGTCGATGCCATGACTCGGCGAGTCCAGTCAACTGGAAGTTGACCTTGACTAAGGAGTTGACCTGGGTCAAAGGGAGGGTCAGTCATCTGACCTAAGGGTGTGAATGAGAGGCTAACCTATGTTTATGATTTATAGCCGGAGGATTTCTGATTCAGCAGTCAGGCGCTTAGCAAGCAGACTTCCGCAGTTACTTTCGAGGTGAGTTACCTTCCAGTAACGGTGGGTCTACGACCACAATGCCGGCCCACCAGTAGGAGTTGTATGTAGATGATTGTCTCTGTGATATTCATCTAGGGATTTCTGCTACCTATGTTATGTTTATGTGCTAGTATGATATGATGCTATGTGCTAGTGACAGTAGGGGGAGATAGTCCCCAGGATATCCGGTCGGTAGGGCCGAAGGGGTAGTCATACCCAGCCATGCTAGATAGAATCTGATATTGTGATACATGTTATGTCGTAGTAGCAGGGGGAGAAATAGTTCCCCAATATCCGGTCGAGAGGACCGAAGGGGAGGCCAGCACCCAGATATGCTAGGCAGTATCCGGTCGAGAGGACCGAAGGGGAGGCCAACACCCAGGTATGCTAGGCAACGTCCGGTCGAGAGGACCGAAGGGGTAGGTTGGGCACCCTTATATGCCTGACAATATATGTTTGTTGTGTGATCATATGGTATGTGGTACAGTGGGGGGAGGGGGGAACTCACTAAGCTTCGTGCTTACAGTTTTCAGTTTTGGTTTCAGGTACCTCTTCAGCTAAGGGAAAGGAG
Source organism: Lactuca serriola (assembly GCF_051521515.1). Taxonomy (NCBI): domain Eukaryota; kingdom Viridiplantae; phylum Streptophyta; class Magnoliopsida; order Asterales; family Asteraceae; genus Lactuca; species Lactuca serriola. Next base: position 40,337,809 of record NC_136412.1, on the reverse strand, counting down.
CCGGCGCAGTAGCAGCATATCAAACACACTCTTGTTTTTCCGCACTATGGGTTTTCTAGGATGTACTCTGAAATATTATTATGATACTACCGGTTTTCAGACACTGAGTATTAATATGAATGATTTATAATGATGTTTTTACGTATTAACCTAATTTAAAAATGAAATTTTTAGCCGGTATTTTTGGGGTGTTAATATATATATATATATATATATATATATATATATATATATATATATATATATATATATATATATATATATATATATGGTTGGGTTCAACAAGAAACCATTTTAAACTTTAGAACCAATGAACTAATATTTTCTTAACTTTTTAAAGCAAATTTTTCATAAAAAATAACCTAAAAATATAGATATTTCATAACTTTTTATCCTCCATCCATTGATATCAAATTTGATAAAAAAAATTGATCTTTTCAGATTGGCACTGTGAATTTATTCATATTCACATTGTGAATCTATGCAGGTTCACATTGTGAATCTATACAGATTCACCCTGTGAATCTGTGCAGATTCACACACTGTAAATCTGTGCAGATTCACACTATGAATTTGTGTAAATTCATATAGTGAATTTATACAAATTTAATGATTTATAGTGCAGATTTACAATGTGAATCTGAACAGATAAAAAGAGTAAAAAAAAATTATCAAATTTGATATCAATGGAATGAAGATAAAAAGTTATGAATTTCTATATTCTTAAAATTTTCTTTCGATCAATAATAAGATCCAAAACTTGAAAAAATAATGGTTCCTTAGTTCTATTTTTAAAATGGTTCCTTGTTGAACTTTTGCCAATATATATATATATATATATATATATATATATATATATATATATATATATATATATATATATATGGTTAAGTTATTTTGTTTTTACTAACTATTGTGTGCCATAATGCACACATCTGGACCAACGGATGGAATTAATCAATGGACATGATTTGAGGGTGTATGACATTACAATGAGATAACATGTGTCATATAATCACACAAATTTTAGCAAAAAGATATTTTGAACAATTAACTACATTTATAAAAGGAAATTTTCGGATTTTTAGGGATAATTAATCATCCTAATTTTAGAAATCTGAATTTTGTTAATTAACTCAATTTTAATTCTAACGTAATTTGTATACATAACCGGTTTTATTCTGTCATAATATTTTTTTGTTAGAATGGTGTTATTTCAGAGTTTTATTCTATTAGAATATTAATGAAGAATAACAACGTTAATAAATCCAAGGTTGAAAAATAACAACATTCTAATATATTCTTATACATCCGAACTTAAATACAAAATTCATACATATTCTTACATATTAAAATCCTTATACATTTTAATATAATTATACATATTCCAAAAGAATATAAAAAAATGAATAAAATTCTTAAAAAGTAACAACATTCTAAAATTATGAGTATGATCAAACTTTATTCATTCTTCAAGTTACTCCTATTAGGTCTTCAACGCATTCTTCCAGCCATTCCTATCATAAATACAACAAAAACTAATAATGGTTAAAAACATGTTACTTGCAATTAACTATCGCTTTATATATTCTGGTGAATACATATAATATGACAGAATACATAGAATACATTCTGGCTAAATATATAGATTTTATTCTGACAGAAAAATAGGCAATCCAAGAGAAATATCTATTACAAAAAAAAAGAAAAAAAAAGAAAAAAAAAGAAAGAAATATTAAAAGGTAAACAAAGATTCTAAAAGAATCATTAAATATAAATTGTAGTTACCATTTAATTATGATAGAATATATATGCAAATACCATTTATAGCATCATATAATTACCCATTACTATTGTGTAACCAAAATATATTATAAAATTTTTAACAAAAATTCTTAAAGAGTCATTAAACCTAAAGTGTAATTATCATTTTATATTCTAACCGAGTGTACTCTAACATAATACACTATACAAAGCATAATGTATTCTTACAAAATCTACTATATTGTGTATTTGATTTTCCTAAAAAAATTAGTATTCTGTTAGAATACATTGTATAATAGTTTCTTTTCATTAGTATATGTAATGAAACCATGAAAACTTATCATATATAATCAAGTTGCAGCATAAATTAATAAAATAAATAAAATTACCTAGATGAGTATATTTGTGTGTGAAGGTCCAGGAGCAATTCGAGTATTTCTCACAAGATGGGATGAAATATCAATGTTTTAATCATCATCTACTCTATTTTAGTTATATAAACATTATCACCAACCTGGAAGGTGTTTGAAACACATCAAAAATATTCTAAGCATGAAAAGATCTTCAAGCATAAGGTATTCATGGCATCATTTAAAAACTTTTGAATTTGCTATTTTATATTGCATTTCTGTATTACCACTAAAGATGCATCACGTAATAAAAAAAGAATAAGGAATGTATTTCCTAAGAAAAAATATTAACCAACCATTTGTATCAATATTTCTATGTTGTTACATCTTTTTTAAACTAAAAATATGTGATAAAAAATGAAATCCACCCACATCTTTTCTACTAGACATTTCGTCAAACACCTTTAGGGCACACACAAATCATCACGCTTTGTAGAATATTACTAATGAAATGAATAACTAAATGCACCAACATCAAATATATGTAAAAATAAAGATGCCTTGAACACCATTACCTAATTACATATCAAAATTTCGCAAATGATTGCCTCTGATTAGAAGTAGGGAGGATGAGTGTATGATGTTTTAAGAATATGTTTACCTGATCAAATAGAATAGTGGCAGAAAATGGTGATGAAGATGATGCTGGTGTAGGAAGATGAATAATAGAGATGTAACGAGCAGGAAGCTTGGTGGTGGCGAGTTAGGGTTCTATAAATAATGAGCAAGATAGGCTTGCAAGAAGATGATGGTGATAGATGAAGTAGATCGAGTGTCGAGAGGATGATTATCGATGTTTACCTCATAATCAGGAGAAGTCGGCTTGAATACGATGGTGGCCAACAACAGAGATATGAAGGAAGATAATTGAAGACAGAGATGGAAGATGAAGAAGTTGTTGTAACGTCGGCTAAAGATGAAATGGTAGATAGGGTTTTAATAGATAAATAAAAATTGATCCCTTAAGTAAATGTATAATTTTGGATATTAATTAATACATATGTGTGATATTATTAACAAACCCTTATTAATTTAATTAATGATTTCTTTTCTCCTATATTCTGAATGGTGCATTCATGCAAACAATAGTTGTTGGATACATTTGAACCTAGCTCTCTCTCTCTCTCTCTCTCTCTATATATATATATATATATATATATATATATATATATATATATATATATATATATATAGAGAGAGAGAGAGAGCTAGGTTCAAATGTTTCTAGCAACTATTGTGTGCCTATATTCACCAATGAGAATTCAAGAAATAATAAATAATTAAATAAATCATTTAAGGGTATTTTGGACCTTTTGTACTTTTAATTAGGGAAATCATTTAATTGAAATCCTACAATTAAACAAATAAAATAAATATATTTGACCTAATCATTTAATTGAAATTCTGTCAACCATTTCCCTACCACCATCTCGTGTCGTCGCCTCCCTTCAGATCCACTTTCGTCACCGCCTCTAAATTGCCCAACAGTTGTAGCTGCCTCTGACATCTTCCACTGCATCACATTTGTCCACCATTTTCCCCTGGCATGCTCCACAGGTATGCGCTAATTGTGCCTCCAACTTTACCTCTGTTCCTCTTGATTGCTTTTTTGTTTTCGGATCAACTGGACCATCCAACTTCACCCACTCTGTAACAACGTAAATTTTCAAACAATTTTTTGTTTTTAAAACATAATTTCATTCATAACAAAATCCATTGTATCATATATTATCTCAATAACAACCCCATAATCTCAAGTACATAAATCTTCATCAGTGTGTATAGATCATGCCGGCGCCTTCCCGCGATCCTCGCTAGTACCTGAAACACATATCACGTAACACGGTAAGCATAAATGCTTAGTGAGTTCTCTAAAATACCACATACAACACATACGCCCCTCAAGGCCATAGCTCTATGGGACCTTCCGATCCATGTGTCTCAGGGGACTTCCGTCCCAACCCTAGTAGACCTTCCGGCCCTATCCGTATGACCTTCCGGTCCTCATCATCTTGACCTTCCGGTCCATACACTGTTGACCTTCCGGTCCATATCATAATGACTTTCCGGTCCATACCATGATACTCATAACATAACATAACACATACATATCACATAGAAACATATATCACATACTCTCCATAGCATATAAGACCTTCCAGTCACACATAATTACCACTCTAGGTAAAGTATAGTGAGAAGACTCACCTCGTACGATGTCGGATAACCTCTCGTCGATAAACTGACCTAGCCTCCTCTTGTTAACATAATAACATCTATAATCAATAATTTCTCATGTCCTCACTTATAAAGGATGGGTAGAATACCATTCTACCCCTCCCCAACCTCTCTTGAACCAGCTTGACCAAAACCCTAGGGTCAACAGAAGTCAACTCAAGTCAACGGTCAAACTTTGACCAGACTCGTCGAGTGCACTCGGGTGACTTGGCGAGTCCATGTGTGTTCTCATAATCTTCCTAAGGCCTCACTCGACTCGTCGAGTTAGCCTTTCACTCGACGGGTTACCACTGGTCACAAATCGCGGGGCAACCTGACTTGACTCGTCGAGTCCCCTTATGAACTCAGCGAGTTCCCTCCATGGTAACACTCAAATGACCTTCTGAGGTCAGATTTGCTTCTCTAACTTATAGATCTGACCTCCTAACACCCAAAAATTACGTAAAGGTTCATCCTTTAAGCTCATGCAACACTCATATGTCCTTATTTGATGAAATAGCTCCTAAAATGGCAACCAAGGTCCACAACTCCAAAGGGACTGCATAAACCTGGAAGGTTGGGACTCTATGGACCTCTTAAGGTCCATATCTAATGCTTATTCCACATTGGGACTTCATATGCTCCAAAATCCTTTGAAGACAAGGGTAAATAAACCCTAGATTCATGATATCTACACCATACAGAAAGAGAGGGCCGATTTCTTACCTCAAAGTGAAGCTCCTTGCTCCAAAATCTCAGAATAACAACCTCCTTTGGTCCTTCTTGCTGAAACCCTCTTTTCCTTTGCAAAATCACACCAATAAAGCTCAAGATGGCTCTTCTCTAACTCTCTATGCTCTCTGGTTCGCAGGAATGTCTCAAGGGTGAAGGTGGCCGCTAATGAAGGCCATAAGGTCCCTTAAATAGGGCACATGCCCAAAGATTTAGGGTTTCTGCCCTTAGTGCGGACTTGTCGAGTCGTCTTGCCGACTCGTCGAGTCCATTCATTAATCCGAGTCATCAGTCGCATTCCTACTCGATGAGTTTAGGTGTCAACTTGTCGAGTCCCACTTCTTAACTCAAAAATAAATACTTAAATTATGATACGTGGAAATCTGGATGTTACACACTGCCACCACCGAGCACTCCACTGCCACCCCTCTAATTCAATGGAAAATCAGCGCCAACACCCTCCATTACTACTGTGATGCCGCTTTGAGAAGTCCTCCACCTCCCTTGACTTCGTCCGGCAGTAGGAGGCTGCTGGCCTCCACCGTTATCATTAAACGCCCCACCACCGCCGCCCGTCGGCTGTTGCTATTCTGCCACCTCCAGCCACCCATTTCGGTTAAAGGTAACATCTCATACCTCTATTTGCTTCCTGTATACTTCGTCGATCAATAGAAAACACAAAACAATTTTATTTTGTTACTAGTCGTGCATAGAGGTCGATACAGGAGGAAAGTCTCCTCCTGTTTATCAATTGTTTATCAACTGAACAAAACTCCCAATTCAAAATAAATTTGTTTAACCCAATTTCAAAATCTATTACAAATCTAGTCCCTAACTCAATAAACTTCATTTAATTTGTGCAAAATAAACCCTCTCTTACAAATGATTTTAATACTGGTCCTAATAGCCTAAACTAATAATTATTTTATTTACATTTAACCTGCCTTGTGATTTATTTGCAAAATAATTTCAACTCTATTGCAAATGTGTGTTTGTTTCTTGAATTCATGACTGGGAATGAATGCAGATGTGTGTTGATGATTCAATCACAGCTCTTGAATTCTGTATTCAATCACAGTGTAACGCCTGTGTTTCCGGGCTTGCCATTTTTAGCAATGTAATAGTCTAGGTTAACATTTGTAACCCAATTTGAAATAATAAAAATGTATTATTTGTGAATTATGTGACTTATGTGTTTATTTTCTTAATTATTATAATTTAATGAATTAAGAATAAAATGAGCGTCAAAATTTAAGTGTAAAATAAACTCGATATCTTTGCATAAAGTTGTAGTGGCCGAAACGAGGTTTCCGAATATATATAGAACGCCCAAATCTGACTTCGTATGAGGAAGTTATGATTTTCTGAAGTTTCGAATTGGCAGTATGCAGCCCGAATACTCGTTTTAAGATCAAACGGTTTTTAGCCGAAACAATCTAAACGAGAATCGAAGATCTCGTTGTTAGTAGCGAAACGATGAAAAGTTAGGTGAGAACAAACGTCGGACGAAGAAGTTATGAATTTATAACGAAGTTTTTCCTGTCCCGACCTTCTAAAAATAAATAATAAAAATAAAATTCAAAATTAGCCGACGGAGTCTAAACGAAAGTTGTAGAGTATGGTCTCACCTACGCGTGGATATAAAGAACGTCGAAAACGGAGCTCGTATGCGAAAGTTACGCAATTTAGAAGTTTGACGAGTCAAATTACGCTGAGCGTAATTTAAGGACGCCCAACGTACTCAGAGGGGTGCAACTTGTTTGACCAATACTCGAGTGCCACCAATTGACGCACGCAGTGACGTCAAAGTACGCCCAGCATAACCTAATTACGCCAGCGTATTGAGTACGCCCAGCGTAATTTGAAATTACGCCCAACGTAATCCCAGACCCAGCAGCCTATAAATAGAAACCGAAAGCAGCCATTTTCTCTTGTTCAAACTCTTTCTTCTCTCTAGTTTTTGCCTCGATTTGCGTGCCAATCATATCCCGAAGCCCCAGTGTCATTCCTGAGCCCCGAAGCGAGATCCGAAGCCTCGAGGATCCCGAGAAGTGAGATTTCTGAGCCGAAGCGCTGCCCGCGAGGAGCCTGGTTTTTGTGAAGATCTTCCAGATCTACGGAGAAACACTACTTCTGCAAGCCGTAGTGCTGCCCGATCATCTTCTGATCAGGTGAGTGTATAGTCCCTTTCAATACACGATGTTATACAAGTAATCGTTGAATGTATTTAAGAATACGGGAAGTGAGTGTGTAGTCATTTTCTTCTAACACATTATTATGAAGTATTTTATACGAAATACGTGTTACGTGTATACTTTGTTGATTATATGTGTGAATGTATATTCACTTTCTTCTATCTCATAGATCTGATTATTTCTCTATGAAATACGTGTTATGTGTGTGTGCCTTATCTGTTATGTGGAAAATGTATTGATTGAGCATGCTATACAAGTTTTAAACTATGTATAAAAATGTATATTTTTATCTACTAATATGTTGGGTAGAACATGGGTAGATAGTTGGCGTGTAATAAACAGATGAGAGGCTTCGATGTTGTTGTCATTGATCTAGTCATTCAGCAGAGTATGGATGACGACCACAGACTCTTTCTAGACGGTCTTGTGGAACACTAGCAGGCTCATAACCTGTAGGTGTTGTGAACTATGTGTTCACCGGTGTAGTCTATCCCCCTCATGGTTGCCTTTAGGATATTTATTGCTAAGGAAGCCCCTTTGCAGTAATGTCCGTCCCGATGAAAATCCTAGATTAGGTCCCTTATATAGATGTTGTTTTAGGGACGTAAAGTGAGGATAACGGGAATGGGTAATCGGGTTATTGTTGATTGTTGAATTAAATATAAATATTTATTGTGGGTTGAAAACCCCATATGCTCACCAGGCTCCCAAGCATGACCCACTCAGTTTATTTGTATTACAGGAAGTAGCGCAAGAGCATAAAGATGGATGAATCATCAACTTGTTTTGTTTACAAGTCTGTATATGTATATATTTGTTGAATGGCTTGTAATGTTATCGTTTATGCTTTATGGTCTGTATCGAAACATGACATCCCGATTTTTGATTATGAAATGAAATTATATTTCTTTATGAAATGTTTTGATAAAAGATCTATTTTATCATGTTTTTTTTGGGAACAAATTCCGCATCTCTTTTAAAATCAAAAAGATTTACTCTGAAAATGTTTAAAAAACAAAAATGAAACCGGTCTTTTCTGGCCGAGATTTTGGGGATGTCACAGTTGGTATCAGAGCATTAGTTTAAGCGAAACTAGGAATTTGTAGGATTTCTAGACTTAAACTTAGAATGCTAAGTGAAGGTTGTTAGATGTATGTCTGTTATATTTCAGACACGAGCACTAGTTTATTTTAGGAAAGTTGCCTAAAATGCTTTTATGTGCTAAATGTTATATGTTGCCATATATGATATTATTTGTTCGGATCTATGGTCTGTTGCCGACTGGATCTGGAAACCTTATGTGTGTAGGATTCTAAGCGTATGTCTACGTTATTAGATCTAGCATGTAAACATTTCGGAGTGATAAGGACGATCTGAATATCTATCGTGAATGAGGATCTAATTTCGCCTTATTCAGTGTATAGATCAAAAATGGTGAGAACAAGAAGTGGCGTTGGAAACGCGGATGAAAACAGGAATCAACCACCAGCAAATGAGCGAATACCTATAATAGCAGCAACATCTGAGCCGATAACAATGGCTGGTGTACAAATGATGATTCAAACGATGTTGGATCGTCAGATGGAAGAAACAAGACGTCTGCTTAGGCAGAATCGTGAAGAACTGTCAATTCATGTGGAAGAGCCCGAAGTAAATGAAGGGTAGTCGGAAGGAGGAAACTTTAGTGGGATCATTGGTCAAGCCGACCCACCCATAATTACGCAGAACAATCAAAATGGAGGTAATGATGGTCGTTGGTGCAAGTACAAGGATTTCATGGCATCCAAACCACCATGTCTATCTGGAAGCCCGATGCCAATGAAAGTGATTAATTGGATCTCCGAAATGGAGACAATGTTTGAAAGTTGTGAGTGCAGCAACCGGCAGAAGACCGCTCTTGCGATCCCTCTGCTAAAATCTGGCGTGTTGAGTTGGTGGAAGCTGTTAGCTGACTCTATGCCCAAGGGAGAAGCAAGCAAAATGTCTTGGGAAAACTTTGTGGAACAACTAAAACTGCAATACTGCTCCGAGCAGGACCTTCTGGAAATCAGTAATGAGTTTCAGAATTTGAAGAAGGGGAAATTAAGCGTTACTGAATACGCTGCAAGTTTCACAGAAAAGATGAGGTTTATCCCATATTTGGTACCAACAGAACTCTCTAAGGTCAACAAGTTTGCCCACGGACTACCAACGGACTATGGTCCAATGGTTAAACAAGCAACCACATTGAAAGCCGCCATTTGGGCTGCTAGAAATGTTGAGACCCAGATCAGGGAAAAAGGTCTGGAAAGGTCAGAGGTAGGTGAAAAGAGGAAATTCGAGGGATCTTCAGGGTCCAGCAAGAAAAGCAAATTATCGAAATCCGGTTCGAGGGGAAGTGGAGGAGGTGAAGCGAAATGGTGCGAAAAATGTAAGAAGAAGCATCATGGGAAGTGTGAAGTGGTGGCCACATGCTTCAAATGTGGAAAGCCAGGGCATTATGCCAATGAATGCACACTCACCAAGAAAGTTTGTTATGGTTGTGGTGAGGAAGGGCACATCTCGAGAGATTTTCCAAAGAAGAAGGAGGCAGCAAAACCCAACATCCCGCCAAAGCCGGAGGCGAGAGCATTCCAGATGACACTGGAAGCTGCCAAAGATGAAGCTGATGTCGCTTCAGGTACCTTTCTCGTAAACAAATTGCCTGCCCAAATTTTATTTGATTCTGGAGCCAACTACTCCTTTATATCGCATGAATTTGGTAGAAAACTAGCTTTGCCTGTTGTTAGACTAGATAATGCTTTATTAGTCGAAGTTGCTAGTGGCAAGTTTGTACCTATTAGCTATCATATGAAAAACATCTTAATTGATCTGAATGGGAATAAATTCCACGAGGAATTATTGCCTATCGAACTTAATGGTTTCGACATCGTTTTGGGAATGGATTGGCTTAGCGCCAATGATGCCGAAATTTTATGCAAGAAGAAAATAGTGAAAGTGAACCCGCCTGGGAAGGAATCGTTTATGGTGTATAGAGATAAACACAGAGTAAATTCTGGAATCATTTCTCTAATGAAAGCCATAAAATGTTTGACCAAGGGGTGTACATCATATTTAGCATTCGTGATCGATGCTAAGAAGGAAAATAAGGTGATGCAAAATATTCCCGTTGTGTGTGATTATCTAGAAGTATTTCCCGAAGGTCTTCCTGGATTACCGCCTGATCGACAAGTGGAATTCCGTATTGACTTGTTGCTCGGAACAACGCCGATTGCAAAAGCACCTTACCGACTAGCACCGACGGAGATGAAGCAGCTGATGATGCAACTTCAGGAGTTATTGGACAAGGGTTTCATTAGACCTAGTTCATCACCTTGGGGAGCTCCGGTGTTATTTGTGAAGAAGAAAGATGGAAGTATGAGAATGTGCATTGATTATAGAGAGCTGAACAAGGCAACAATAAAGAATAGATATCCGTTGTCGAGGATTGATGACCCGTTCGATCAACTACAAGGTTCAAGTTATTTTTCAAAGATCGACCTAAGGTCAGAATATCATCAGCTAAAGGTGAAGGAGCAGGATATAGAGAAGACTGTATTCAGAACGCGATATGGACACTACGAGTTCTTGGTTATGTCGTTTGGACTAACTAATGCTCCAGCAGCATTCATGGATTTGATGAATAGAGTGTGTAACCCGTTCCTTGATAAATTTGTGATAGTGTTCATAGATGACATTCTTATTTATTCAAAAAGCCAAGAAGAGCATGGCAGACACTTGCGAGAAGTGTTGGAAGTCTTGAAGAAGGAGAAGCTTTATGCGAAGTTCTCCAAATGTGATTGTTGGATTCGAGAAGTCCAATTCTTGGGTCACGTGGTCAACCAAGAAGGTATAATGGTTGATCCAGCAAAGATTGAAGCTGTAACAAAGTGGGAGCAACCGAAGAATCCCATGGAGATCCGAAGCTTTTTAGGATTAGCCGGATATTACCGAAGGTTTATCCAAGGCTTTTCTTCGATCGCTAGTCCATTAACAGCTTTGACCCATAAAGGAGTTGTTTATGCTTGGAATGATGAGCACAGAGAAGCTTTCGAGTTGCTAAAGAAGAGGCTATGTGAGGCACCGATTCTATCTCTACCCGATGGAGTTGAAGACTATGATGTTTATAGCGATGCATCTGGGGTTGGATTGGGTTATGTTTTGACCCAAAGAGATAAGGTGATCGCATATGCGTCTCGACAGCTGAAAGAGCATGAAAAGAACTACCCGACTCATGATCTGGAGTTGGCTGCGGTAGTTTTCGCTTTGAAAATATGGAGGCATTAGCTCTATTGCACGAAGTGCAAATTGTTCACTGATCATAAGAGTCTCCAATATCTCTTTAGTCAGAAAGAATTGAATATGAGACAACGATGCTGGCTAGAGTTACTTAAAGACTACGACTGTGAGATACTTTACCATCCCGGTAAAGCTAATGTTGTTGCTGATGCTCTCAGTCGGAAAGTCAATCTTGAAAACAGAATGCCAAGAGCGTTGAGAATAGAAGTTGTCTCAACCATTGTGGAAAGTATAAAGAAAGCTCAAGAGGAAGCTTCTGAGAAGAATGACCGAAAGGAGGAACGTTTGGGCAAAACGTTAGTGTTCGGTATAAACAGTCATGGAATGAAGGTGTTCCAAGATCAGATTTGGATACCTAAGACAGGAGGAGTCAGAGATCTTCTGATGGAAGAAGATCATAAGATCATGTACTCGATTCATCCCGGTAGCACTAAGATGTATAGGGACCTGAAACCCTATTACTGGTGGCCGACGATGAAGCTCGACATTGCGAAGTATGTGGCTGAGTGTGTGACTTGTGCGAGAGTAAAGGCACAACATCAGAAACCGTACGGGAGTTTAGAACCATTTCCTGTGCCTATGGGTAAGTGGGAAGACATTGCTATGGATTTTGTCACTAAACTGCCTAGAACAAAAAGTGGTCACGACATGATTTGGGTGGTCGTTGATCGATTCACTAATAGTGCGCATTTCATAGCAACCAATGAGAAATGGTCTATGGAAAAGCTTGCGAATTCTTACATGAAGGAAATTGTAAGGCTTCACGGTGTTCCGTTAACGATTGTGTCAGATCGTGACAGTCGTTTCACCTCGCGATTTTGGAAAAGTCTACAAGAGGAATTGGGTACCAAGTTATGTTTAAGTACAGCTTACCATCCACAGACTGATGGTCAGAGCGAACGGACGATACAAACACTTGAAGATATGCTAAGAGCATGTTCCTTAGAATTACAAGGTAACTGGGATGAACATTTACCATTGGTAGAATTTTCCTATAATAATAGTTTCCACTCGAGCATAAAGATGGCACCTTATCAAGCTTTGTACGGACAAAAGTGTCGTACGCCGTCTTGTTGGCTTGAGGCTGGGGAAAAGCAGTTTATGGGACCGGAGATAGTCCATCAAACCGCTGAAAAGTTGAAAATAATTAGGGAGAGAATGTTAGCAGCTCAAGATCGTCAAAAGAGCTATGCTGACAAAAAGCAAAGACCGATGACTTTTGAAGTTGGAGATTCGGTTTTGCTTAAAGTCTCGCCGTGGAAGGGACTTATAAGATTTGGTAAAAGGGGAAAGTTAAGTCCAAGGTTTATTGGACCGTTTAAAGTTCTTCAGAGAATTGGGAACCAAGCTTACAAGCTCGAACTACGAGAAGAACTGAATGGAATTCATAACACTTTTCATGTGTGTTATTTGAGGAAGTTCACGGGAGAAGTTCCCGACATGATTCCACTTTCGGAGTTGAGAATCGATGAGAACAAAAGGTTGGTTGAAGAACCAAAGGCAATCGTTGACCGAAAGACTAAGAAATTGCGACGTAAGATGGTTGAGTTAGTTCTTGTCCGGTGGAAACACACGAATGGGCCGAATCTCACCTGGGAAACGGAGAGTGACATTGATGAGTCGCTACCCACAGTTGTTTGTCGATGTGTGATTCCGGGGACGGAATCATTCTAAGGTGGAGAGAATTGTAACGCATGTGTTTCTGGGCTTGCCATTTTTAGCAATGTAATAGTCTAGGTTAACCTTTGTAACCCAATTTGAAATAATAAAAATGTATTATTTGTGAATTATGTGAATTATGTGATTTATGTGTTTATTTTCTTAATTATTATAATTTAATGAATTAAGAATAAAATGAGCGTCAAAATTTAAGTGTAAAATAAACTCGATATCTTTGCATAAAGTTGTAGTGGCCGAAACGAGGTTTCCGAATATATATAGAACGCCCAAATCTGACTTCGTATGAGGAAGTTATGATTTTCTGAAGTTTCGACTTGGCAGTATGCAGCCCGAATACTCGATTTAAGATCGAGCGGTTTTTAGCCGAAACAATCTAAACGAGAATCGAAGATCTCGTTGTTAGTAGCGAAACGATGAAAAGTTAGGCGAGAACGGACGTCGGACAAAGAAGTTATGAATTTATAACGAAGTTTTTCCTGTCCCGGCCTTATAAAAATAAATAATAAAAATAAAAGTCAAAATTAGCCGACGAAGTCTAAACGAAAGTTGTAGAGTATGGTCTCACCTACGCGTGGATATAAAGAACGTCGAAAACGGAGCTCGTATGCGAAAGTTATGCAATTTAGAAGTTTGACGAGTCAAATTACGCCGAGCATACTTTGAGTACGCCCAGCGTCCTCAGAGGGGTGTAACTTGTCTGACCAATACTCGAGTGCCACCAATTGACGCACACAATGACGTCAAAGTACGCCCAGCGTAGCCTTATTACGCCCAACATTCTGAGTACGCCCAACGTAATCCCAGACCCAGCAGCCTATAAATAGAAACCGAAAGCAGCCATTTTCTCTTGTTCAAACTCTTTCTTCTCTCTAGTTTTTGCCTCGATTTGCGTGCCAATCATATCCAGAAGCCCCAGTGTCATTCCTGAGCCCCGAAGCGAGATCCGAAGCCTCGAGGATCCCGAGAAGTGAGATTTCTGAGCCGAAGCGCTGCCCGCGAGGAGCCTGGTTTTTGTGAAGATCTTCCAGATCTACGGAGAAACACTACTTCTGCAAGCCGTAGTGCTGCCCGATCATCTTCTGATCAGGTGAGTGTATAGTCTCTTTCAATACACGATGTTATACAAGTAATCGTTGAATGTATTTAAGAATACAGGAAGTGGGTGTGTAGTCATTTTCTTCTAACACATTATTATGAAGTATTTTATATGAAATACGTGTTACGTGTATACTTTGTTGATTATATGTGTGAATGTATATTCACTTTCTTCTATCTCATAGATCTGATTATTTCCCTATGGAATACGTGTTATGTGTGTGTGCCTCATTTTTTATGTGGAAAATGTATTGATTGAGCATGCTATACAGGTTTTAAACTATGTATAAAAATGTATATTTTTATCTACTAATATGTTGGGTAGAACATGGGTAGATAGTTGGTGTGTAATAAACAGATGAGAGGCCTCGATGTTGTTGTCATTGATCTAGTCATTCAGCAGAGTATGGATGACGACCATAGACTCTTTCTAGACGGTCTTGTGGAACACTAGCAGGCTCATAACCTGTAGGTGTTGTGAACGATGTGTTCACCGGTGTACTCTATCCCCCTCATGGTTGCCTTTAGGATATTTATTGCTAAGGAAGCCCCTTTGCAGTAATGTCCGTCCCGATGAAAATCCTAGATTAGGTCCCTTATATAGATGTTGTTTTAGGGACGTAAAGTGAGGATAACGGGAATGGGTAATCGGGTTATTGTTGATTGTTGAATTAAATATAAATATTTATTGTGGGTTGAAAACCCTATATGCTCACCAGGCTCCCAAGCATGACCCACTCAGTTTATTTGTATTACAGGAAGTGGCGCAAGAGCATAAAGATGGATGAATCATCAACTTGTTTTGTTTACAAGTCTGTATATGTATATATTTGTTGAATGACTTGTAATGTTATCCTTTATGCTTTATGGTCTGTATCAGAACATGACATCCCAATTTTTGATTATGAAATGAAATTATATTTCTTTATGAAATGTTTTGATAAAAGATCTATTTTATCATGTTTTGTTTTTGGGAACAAATTCCGCATCTCTTTTAAAATCAAAAGGATTTACTCTGAAAATGTTTAAAAAGCATAAATGAAACCGATCTTTTCTGGCCGAGATTTTGGGGATGTCACACACAGCTCTTGAATTTTGTAATGTATTCTATTAGAATTTTTTATATAAATGTATTCTGTTAGAATATTTGAGAATAATTGTTAACAAGTATATTTGTTTAACCAGTAATGAATTTGTGATACTTTATGGTTGAGTTTATAGTCTCTACTACATTATGTCAGAATTTATAGTTTTTATTTTCTACTATATTCTGTCAAACTTTATAGTCTTTAATACATTCTGTCAAAATTTATAGTACCTCCGTCCCAAATTGATAGTCCATTTTTGAATTTTGAAGTCTTTTTTATTCAACTTTGACCTTAAATATTTTTGTTTTTTATAGATAATATTTGATGCAAAATATATGAATGAATTGTATTTTAAATGTTTTTTTCGTTATTATAAGTTTTATCAAGTAATATATAACACAAATAAAAATATTTAAGGTCAAAGTTAAAGAAAAAAGACTTGAAAAGTCAAAAGTGGACTATCAATTTGGGACGGAGGGAGTAGTTTTTATTCTTTTAGAATGTATTGAATTTTTTAATTTTTGAAACTTGATTATGTTTTCTTTGTGAATTTAGGTTTTGAAGAGGCTAACATTGATGTGGACAAGGAAGAAAACATAGACAACGAGAGTGTATTATACAAGAATGTGTTATGCTACAATGTATAAAGTGTTGCTTAAAAATAATATTCTCTCAGAATAGATTAGTGTTTTTCTTAGATTTTGATGCTTTTTTTTTCTTTTTTCTTTCAGAATGTTGTTATTATTTAATGAATCACAATCATACAATGTAATTATTTGGTATATTATTGGTTCAAGAATTGATTTTTTGTATTCTTTTCAAAATGTATTTACTAGTTTATGGTAGACATTCTATTATTCTGACAGAATAAAATCAAAAAATATATTTACTAGTTTATGGTTACCATTATATCATTCTGACAGAATAAAATCATATTTTTAATTTTGAATTAATTTAAAATATTCAGATTTTTAAAAATAAAGGAATTAATTATCCCTAAAAATCCAAAAATTTCTTTTTTTAATATAGGTTAATTGACTAAAATGCCCTTATGCTGAAATTTGTGTGATTATATGGTACATGTTATCGTATTCTACTATCATAGACCTCCAGATTATGTCCTTTGATTATATTCCATCCAATGGTCCATATCTGTGCATTCTGGTACACAATAGTTACTAGAAACAAAATAACCTAACCCTATGTGTGTGTGTGTGTGTGTGTGTATATATATATATATATATATATATATATAGTAAATTACACAAATGGTCCCTATGGTTTTGGGGTAATTTACATGCTTGGTCCCTAACTTATTTCTTTAACCCGGAAGGTCCCTATTGTTTTACATGCTTGGTCCCTGTTGTTTGTTTTTGTTACGCGCTTGGTCTCTGTCTTACCTAAAAATAGTATTATTTAAATAGGGAAAAATAGTGGGGTAGGTATGGTAAGGTGAGGGGTGGGGTTGGAGTGTGTTTATTTAAATAAATTAAAAAATCAAGGGCAAAATAGTCTTTTTAGGTAAGAAAGGGACCAAAAGCATAACAAAAACAAACAATAGGGACCTTCCGAATTAAAAAAATAAATTAGGGACCAAATACGCTAATTACCCTAAACCATAGGGACCATTCGTGTAATTTACTTTTATATATATATATATATATATATATATATATATATATATATATATATATATATATATATATATATATATTAACTATGATGTGAGTAAATATCATACAAATTTTATGTGCTTGTTATTTTTTTCATTATATATGCAAATAGTAATTCTTTGAGATTAGTTTTATTATTTCAACATATTTTAAAATTATGTTCAACTTATTTTAGTGTGATTTTTTTAAAATATTTGTTAAATTTTATATTAATTTTTTTTTTGATTTTTTTAACTTTTTAATGTGAAAATTGATGCATCGGCTTCACAAAAAATTTTGAAGCATCAAAAATCGATTGGCGGCCTAGTATGAACGTCCCAAAACTCGTAGAAAATTGTCTATTTTTAAATAACTAAACCGTTCATTTCATTCCATTGAAAGATCATCAAAGTATCAAAAGTAGTTCCAAATAAACATTAGAGTATTATAAACCAAAAGTGTGGAATCTTCATGGATACGATGTATTCATGTCGGGCCCTTCCATTTGCTACAAGAAGTACTTGAAACATTTAAACATAAAACCGTAAGCACATTGCTTAGTGAGTTCCCAAAATGCGACATACCATATAAATAATGGTCTATTTCAGCAAAAGGGCCCCGCCCAACGGTCTATTTCAACCAAGGGCATATTTCAACAATATGAATGTTATGATCCAAGCATAGTCTTACATTCACTTTCGTTGCTATAGCCCCGATGCATTCTTTACAGCCATGATCTAACTATGGTCTTTCATGCAAGTCATAAATACAAACATAAACATAATGACACCTAGTGTCCTACATAGAATAGTAAGAAGACTCACCTCTTTATGGCAGTAGACTACACCACAACTTATAAAATCGTAAGCCTGGTGCTACATACTACCTAAGGTAACACAAAAGTTCAAACTTGAGTCTACCATCTAAAACTAACAGATGGGGGAAAATTCAACCTGATTAAAAAGTCAATGGTTAACGGTTAGCCGCTGAGCTGTGGCAGCCACACGACAAAACAAACGTAAATGAAACCCGCCGCCGTGTCGTGGCAAGCTACCCTCTGCGCCATGGAGATTAGCCAAAACAGCTTAGTAGATTAAGCTCTTAATCCATTTAGCCCAACACTTATACTTTCTAAAAAGCTTTTAAGAACTCAAATGATCCATTAAAATCATTGCTTTATAGACATGCATGTCATACTCCAAGTTAGGTCAAAATTATGATAAATGGGGTCAAAATCCCATGCATGGCACCTAATCAACATAAAAGTTTAGATCTAAGATATATAAGACTCAAGGGACCTCAAAGATCCATAAAGTTGATAACTTTATTGAAACCCTTCACTCAAATTATCCAAATAAGAAGAACTAGCCACAAATCTCATATCTAAAAGGAAAAAACCACAAAGATTTAATCTTGGAGACTTATAAAGGTCCAAAAGATGCTCAAAGGGGTTGGGGTGATGCTTGCTTGTTGGTCATTTGCTCTACAGTTCTTTCTTCTTCCTTCAAATGACTAAAAACACCAAAAAGGAGCTCAAGAATGGATGTAAGTGAGTTAAGGTTTGCAAAGGATGCTTATGGGGTAATGGGGACTAAGGGTGGTCAAAACCCTTTCCATTATGTTCCTTATATAGGGCCAAGGCTCGAAACTTAGGGTTTTATGCATATTGTGGCGCCACGTCGTGGCTTCATTTAACCAATGTGTTGTGGTGACCTATCACCACCGCACCCTGGCAAATGAACATCGCGTCGTAGGAAGACTAATTTCCAAAAAGTCCAAGTCTTAACACGAGATAGCTTTAAAAATGATACTTGGAAATCCGAATGTTACATAGTCCAATTTGAAGTGTCTCGAGAGTTCATCAGCTTTACAAAGATATTGAAACGTCAAAAACTGATGCATCATCAAATTCACACATGTAATGAAGCGTCAAAAATCAATACATTAGTGACGAAAAATTCCTAAACAATTAAGCAAAGTGGCCAAATCGAAGCTAAACCCCCTATGAGACCACGACTCTATCTTTCTGAGTTTTCTGATTTATGATTGTTCATTTTTTCAACTGATTTGCTAATCCATTGTTGATTTGAGTTTTGATTTATAATTCCCCGAAGTTCTACAAGTTCTAAATAATGATTTCTGAAATGTGAAGCCCTAAAGTTCAATTCTCATTTGAAACTGATTTCTCTTTCTTTATGAATTTATTATCTCCTCTCCAAATCTGAATCTGATGGTAAGTTAAGTAAGTTAAATGCTTAATTATTATTCTCCTCGCTCTTGAGTTTTTAGGTGTTTCAAGTTAATCTTGGTTTTGAGAAAGAATGAAAAATATCGAGAAGATAAAGACTGAGAGATATACTATAAGCATGATATGAGTAGATTATTTCTTAAGGTTAATTTAATTTCATCATTTTTTTTCATGTGTATATAATTAATTATAGTTTCATTTTAGTTTTGTGGCTTTCTTGTTTTTTTGTTGCATGGTCATTTGCTAAAAATGATGGATTTTTATTAGTTTGATGGGTATAAAGTGGTGAATCATTACAAGTTTTTAAATTTCCCTCGATTTTAGGATTTTGTTTGATGGATATTATTCTTTATTCATTTGTATAGACTATAAGTTGCAATTCAATATGGTATCCAAAATTGGTTGTATGATTATTGCTTTTGTTTTACTTATAAATGCAATGCTAAAAGGTGTTTATGATAAAGTTGCTCAAATTGTTCAAAATCCTAATTTGGCCCAATTAGATGGATACAAAAACTAGTAAATTTGTGTGATCAAAATCCTAAAACTCCATCTAATGTAGTGAGACATGTTCTTGGAAAATAAGAGGTAAAAGCATCGAAGAGATGTTTGAAAGATTGAAATGAGATCCTATAGGTTCAACTTCAATTGCACGGGTATATTATTCTTACATAATTGTTAAATCTTATTATACTCCAGTTTTAGTTATTTGATTATACTTTTATGTATTTTGAAGGGCATCATATTCACGAGCCTTAAATCGGCTTGGACCGACGTGTCTGTGACACCCTTCCATGCCAACCAACTATCATGCCAGTGGGAGGCTTTGTTAGAACTTAGAAGCGTAGTGGTATGTCCATCTCAACATAATACTAGTATGCCGTACATGACATGATTAGCGTACAACCTTATTGTAAACGTATTTTTAGCTGTCTATATGTATTTTTGGACATTATGTCTATATGTATTTTTGGACATTAACCTAGTTAATGGGTCAAATAATTGAATAACAAAAATAAAGGAAATGCTTTGTAAGACGTGTTTTCGTATTTTATTCTCTAGTAGCTTTGTCTGTGTCTTTGAATTGACCGATGTTCCAAGATTCCTTTGGGCTTTTTTGTTTTCTCACGAAAACAATACATATAATTTAGTACTTACGAATTATGATACACGAGGTATACGATTAGTTAGTTAACAAGATTTATGTAAATCATCATTTTTATATATGTCAGATAATTTGATTTTTTAATTAATAAACGTAACATCTAATGGGTAGGCAACAAATATAAAATTTGAATCCAAGACCTTTAATTACCACACTACCATCAATCCAAAGTATCACATTTTAAATCAAGGGTATATAGTATACTCTCTTATAATTGAAACTTTGCTTTCTTTTTGAACTTGTTCACACAAAAACAACACTTTTTTTTTTTTTTTTTTTTTTTTTTTCGTTTTTACTCGACAATCGACATCACTATGTAGAAAAGTAATGTTTATAAAAAGGTTACTTTTGTATAATTATATATAAAATTAAAAGTGGCTACTGTTTTTTTGATAAACAAGGAAAACCAAGCATATTGATATTATAACATCTTTAACTAAACCCAATAAAGTTGATAGATAGATAGATTAGATAGGCATATTTTCGTAGTCTTCTCCCCCCATACGGTCCATAAACAGCCTTTTGCTCTAATCTAAACATTTTTTTTTAATTCATTAAATATTTAATTAACTTCCCACCAAATAAAGGTCTCAAATCCGTGTTAATTAACGGATTAAAGTGATAAGTCCATTATTTAATCCAAATATTGTGTTAATTATTCTTTAATATATAAAGTAATTTTTTAGGATTTTCTTGTCATATTTGATATTGAATAATATTATAGAAAAAGAAGACAAGCCTAACCAAAAATATTAACTTCTTATTAATATTCAAACAAAAACGAAATCATTTTAAAAACATGTCATAAATTTCGCAGGGGCGACATACAATCATGTTGAAGCACCCTTTCGACCATTATATTCAAAGGCCTTAGCTCGATCATTATATCCGTCCGATACTAAGTGTAGGGAGACATTCTCTTCAAATATGTAGGATTTTTTTTCCTCGTCAATTTGTCAAAGGATCACATGCATGTAACACTATCATATATGTTCACAGTCAAGGTAATGAATCTTGGAGACATTTATAGGAAAATCTAATTGTCGAATGTATTAAATACCCAAATCTCTGATTAGTACCTAGGCACTACCCGACCGACTAGAAGACGCATGCGATTATTTCATGCCCACACAATGAGCGAAGCAGTAGCAAATGATGAAATTTTAACACTTTGAAGATGTTACATCTCAATAGAAACTATTTGATGAATGATTAGTGTTGTATTAATCATATTAACATATTTTGTTATGATATTAATAGTATTTGTTGGGTTTCATTAACATCCATACACATCGAGAAGGTAGCAGGATAATCTAAATATTTACTGAATCCTACATGCACCCTAGATCTATGTTTTACTAGTTATAACAACCTGTTTTTTAAAACTACAAGAAATAATACTAACCTCTTGGCTTCTTGCTTGAGATCTTGTGATTGGCAGTTGTTGCAGTGGATGAAGGATCCAAAGTAGAACCTCTCTAATGAAGTCAGACCTAGAAACTCCAAAAAAAGAAGAAGAAGAAGAAGAAGAAGAAGATGATGATGAAGGACCCTAGAATAAGGTTTAGTCGAAATTCTCTAACCCTAGGAGAGAGGCTAGAAATTCCATATAAAGGAGAGAGAGAGAGAGAGAGAGAGAGAGAGAGAGCGAGAGAGAGTGGTCGATTTCTAGAGTGAAAAAATAGCACCAGGGTTTGACCCATAGTAGTCTATTTATAGGTAGCTGATAAAACCCTAAAGGATACAAACTCTTTATAACATCCAATTTTGGGATGTTTCTAATTTCGAGATAATGGAGCTTAATTTGATGGAGTAAAGGTCATGGGTTTCAAGTGATGGGTTTTGAGCATAACAACATATCCTATGTGTGCATGGAATCCTAAATTGATTGGATCTAAGTTTTCTCTAATCGAACATGCAAACTATGAACACAAAGTATAAACCCTAGAACCCTAGTGTATAATCATAATTCACATAGTAAAGGGTTATGAAACATACATTTAAGATTGTTATTGTAAACAATCTTGATTCCTTGCTTGAAAGACCATTGGTAGCAAGCGCCACAAGTGTCGCACCTCTAATGGTTCACAAACAAACTCAAGCAACCAATGAATACTTTAGAGAGAGAGAAGGGAAGAAGAATTTCGGCTCTCAACCTTTTGGAGAAGTGCATATATGAAATTTAACCCTAAGGAAGGTTTATATAGGTGTTAGGAAAGTATTGGATAACGCAGGTGTATCTAAGATAACCCTAATCCCTTAACTTCTTCCCTAAGGCATCCAAGGCACCCTTAGAGCCCAAGGAAACCATATGAGCATCTAGAATTCGTTCCCCTTACTATAGGGAGGTTCTAGAATTGCCCAATGTTCAACTATTGAACATTGTCACCTTTAGTCCCTATAGTTTCAATTAATTACTTTAATCCCAAAATTAACTCCAAATTAATTCTTATAAAATATTAATTAAACAATATGATTTCTAATTAATATATTATATCCATAATACATTAATAAATCATTTATTTTGATTTCTAATTAATGTATTAACCAAGTAATAAATTAATAAATCATTCTTCTCTCTCCAACAATATTCAACTGCCAAGTTTGAAGTCAATCCAAAAGGATTGTGCTACTATCAATTCAAGTATATACCAATTATAGTTATGGGCTTAGACACCTAATACAATAGTCTCCCACTTGGATAAGTTTAATAACTATAGTTGCAAGTATAACTTCAAAAATTGATTAGCAAATTGTAGCTACCGAAAGTCGTTGTCGAACTCTGACCTAGTCAGTAACGCGTCCTTAGATAAGTGATCAAATATTCTTCCGTTCTACAAGATATCATATAAACATGAGACATGGATTATAATCATTCTTTTTATCCAAGAGTTGTTTCTCGATTTCTGATTTATGACGACTGATATTAGACTACTAATTAAACACATCAATTCAGTCCTGGCTTGGCCAAGCGCTTTAGATGTCACCATCAAATCATCAAGGGGCCCATAGATATTGCTTTTGCCGTTAAGGCAAAAGGAAATGGATAAACTTCGACTTATATGCTTGTACTATTTACTCGTCAAATCGTGCACAACAATACATTTTATAACATCAAGTTACTGGTGCGTTTATGTATTATCAATGCACAAATGACTCGTGAACAACAACTCATATATCTTCATTTCAAGAATATAAGATATTATCGTCTCAAAATTACTCGTGATAAAATCCATGAAGTAGTTCTCTAAGTGAGGGTTAATCCAATACATAAATCCTCATTTCAAAAGTACTCATGAATACTGCAACAAACCATTGCTATGTCTAACCCCTTAGACAATCTACAGTCTGATTCATGACAGTCTTAATTCACTACTTACTTCCAAAAGTATGATCGACCGTGGATGTTTGAATAATCCAATTATTCGGGAAGTAAAACATGCGAAGTGAAATACAATAATAACCTAATTAACTATGGTCTCAAAACTACTGAATATAAATAAAACATTTATTATTTAATCACCATATTAATTAGACTTTATCAATTGTATAATGTTTCGATTAATCAACTAAACACTTGAATTAAACATCGGTCATGCGATGTTCTAAACATGCATGTTATGTCTCTCTATGGTCCTTCAATTGTGAATAGATCGATTGAACATTATTCCAATGATGCTCATTTCACAATTTCAAATTCTTATTAGAACTAGTAAGAATTCCAAATTCTTGTCACCACTAAATGTGTTAGAGTCCAACCTTACATGCGTTGTCCTTTTGTGATGACGTGACGTCAAAGTCACTAAGACGTAGCCAACGATGTCGTCACAAAATGCTTCATTGAAACTTTGTTACTAAAACAATTTCATGGTAATGAAGTATCAAATTCAAGGTAACTCCTTGAACACCTTCCTTGCGTTAAGGTTTCTAACTCACATGTAGATTTCAATAACCAACTCCCACTATGGAAATATTTCCATATTACCATATGACCATCAACTCCCGAAAAAGAGTCACCTCCTTTCAGAATTATGTCAATTAGGTCTGTCCAAATTAATACTATATTTCTAATTGTCCATAAGTAACCAATCTTTTGGTAAACCTCAGACTATTCTTGACAGTTGTTTAACAACTTTAGTCACATTTTGTTCTTGTCCTTATTCCCTCTTAATGCCCTAGGCATTTGGAAAAATAAGAACAAGAAAATATTATAGCATATGTAATCAATCCTATATATGAAGCATATGAGACTCGATTCATAATTTCTCACATAAAAAACATGATACTTGATTAGTCTCTTGCTATAATATTTTAATATATCGAATTTCCTATGTTGAATCATTTCAACACGACATCATATATGTTCACGACTAAGTTCCATTAAAATACTTCAATCTATACTTTTAGATTTGAAATGAAGTATGAGTGTCCTCTCCCTTAATCCTTAATTATAATGAAACAACTTCCAAACTCTACAACTTGCAACTTGAAAACCTTGTTTCTTTTAAATAGTATTGCCAACTTGCAACACTTAGTTTCATAATTACTGTAACATACCAAAATTTTCAAATAAATTTTTGATTTTTAGATAACCAAAACATTCCCATAAATGTGAAATCTCAATAACAACTGTTTTTAAAATTCATAACATCAAATATTTTATTCAATCTATCAGAGTGTTCCAAAGTAAAATGGTCGGAGAGAGTGCATGTTGCGCCATCAAGCCGGGCCCTTGCCCTTAGGCTCTGAAGTACCTGAAACAACAACAAACTGTAAGCTAATGCTTAGTGAGTTCCCCAGAGCATACCCTATACAATCCACATAATATCATAATCCATAATAGTTGTATAAGCTACACATAACGCATAATTCATGGATATAAGCATATAAGGATGCGATGGAAATCTTCCAAGGTCTTATACCAAGTGCCACTGGAAACCCCATGTGGTCTTAACTATTTACCATACGAACCCCCCACACGGTCTTTGCTAGCTGCCACTGGAACCCCCACGTGGTCTTGGCTATCTGTCGTGGGAACCTCCACAAGGTCTTTACTAACCATAGAAATAACATACGAGCTAAACATGTAAACCTACTAGGAAGCCGTGGAAACCCTCCAAGGACTTATACCAAATTCCATAGAAACCTCCTCATGGTCTTAATCTACTGCCACAGGAACCCCCCCTGAGACTTCCATACAAATATCATACCGACATATCACATAATCAACTAATAATTCATATATCATGAAATGGGTTGGTCTTGTTACCTTGGACCCATTGGTATGGTGAGAAGACTATCCTCTCAAAAAATGCCGAACTGATTAGATACCCAACTTGCAGCTCCAAATCTTATGTCTACAACCAACATGTGATTAAGTTGTCAAAACCCCAAACTACCAAAAATACCCTCAAAGTCAAGCTTGGTCAACCATGGTTAAAGTCAAAGTCAACAGTCAAGGTCAACAATCCATGTTGACCCCAACTCGTCGAGTGCATCTAGCAACTCGTCGAGTTCCTTCAATGTTTAGAAGACCTGGGAAAACCCTAGCCAACTCGCTAATTTGTCTCATAAACACGTCGAGTTCCTTCAGTATCCAGAAAACGGGGTAACTTGATCCGACTTGTCGAGTTACCAAGGTAACTCGACGAGTTTTCCCTAGTCTAAAACTATTCAACCCTTTTTAGTCGAATCTAAAGCTCCAAACTACAGATCCAGTCCCCTAGGGTGTAGTTTCCACGTAAAGTTGCCAACTTTACATGCATGCAAGGCTTCAAGAGGCTAAAATGCTAAAACCAAACTTGATAATAGGTTTAGGGCATGAAGAAGGGCTAAAGCTTGGTAAAGTGAGCAACTTTATATCCATGGAGGCCTAGGAATGTCCAGATTTGGAACCATATCCTCATGACCAGTCCAAATCCAAGGATGATACCTCATGACCAGTCCAAGTCAAGGTAGTAACTTTTTACCTCCAAATGGATGCTAACACAAGGTAGATGCCGGATCTAAATCCCTCTCCTCACTTCAATCTCTTCAATCTTCAAGTTTCCTTCCAAAAAACAAAAGATTCACTCTCCAGAGCTCACACACACTCAAGAAGGCACTAAGACACAACTAGGGTTTCTCTCTGGATAGTAAGGACAATGAGGGAGGTTACAAATGAGCCATAAGTTCTTTAAATAGGGTATAAATCCTTGAAAATTAGGGTTTTCCTTTACATCGCCTACTCGTCGAGTTGCGGCCTTTCAACTCGTCGAGTGGGTCCTAAGTCCCGCGTCCCCAAAACGATCTCTACTCGTCGAGTTGGGCTCCCCAACTCGTCGAGTCCTAGTGTAAAACCCTAAAAATCTTGAAAAAAAAACATTACCTAGACCAAGTGTTACAAATCCCCCCCACTTGAACTAGACTTCGTCCTCGAAGTTTGCTGATGCGAACAAGTCCGAATAGTGCTAACACATCTCATCCTCCGGCTCCCATGTCCATTCCGAGCCCCTATGGTGCTTCCATTGCACCTTCACAAGCTTCACCTCTTTATTACGAAGGACCTTAGTTTTCCTATCCAAAAACGCAACTGGCCTCTCAATGTAGCTTAGGCTCTCGTCCACCTGAATGTCATCCAAAGATATAATTGCAGCCTCGTCAGTGACACACTTCCAGAGTTGAGACACGTGGAAAGTGTTGTGGATCTGGCTGAGCTCATCCAGTAGATCCAAGCGGTAAGCTATCTTGCCCACCCGGGTGGTAATCCTAAATGGACCAATATATCGGGGCCCTAACTTGCCCCTCTTCCAGAACCGAATGACACCCTTCCATGGTGACACTTTCAGCAATACAAAGTCTCCCACCTGGAACTCAAGATCCGAGTGATGCCGGTTAGTGTAGATCTTCTGACGGCTCTATGCGACCTGCAGCCTGTCATGAACCTGTTGGATCAACTCAGTAGTCTTAAGCACCCCCTTGGTTCTTCCCATGACTCGGTGCCCTACCTCACCCTAGTAAACAGGGGTCCTATACCTCCGACCATACAACATCTCAAACGGGGGTTGGACGATACTAGCATGGTAACTATTGTTATATGAAAACTCTGCTTGTGGGAGGTGTGTATCCCAACTCCCTACGAAATCCAAAATGAATGCCCGCAACATATCTTCAAGTGTCTGGATCGTCTGCTCGCTCTGGCCATCTGTCTGGAGGTGATATGCAGTGCTGAAGTGTAACCGTGTGCCCAGTTCCTCATGGAACTTCCTCCAAAATCTAGATGTAAACCGGACATCCTGGTCAGACACCACTGACACCGGCACCCCGTGCCTAACCACCACCTCTCGCACATAAATATCTGCTAATTTCTCAGCAGAGATGATCTTGGAGATCGAAATAAAATGGGAAATATTCGTCAATCTGTCCACAAAAACCCAAATTGCATCCACACCCTCGCTGTCCTTGGCAACTTCATGATGAAGTCCATGGTAACCTCTTCCCACTTCCACGTAGGAATGGGTAACGGCCGAACTTTGCTATGAGGCCGTTGATGTTCGGCCTTGACCTTCCTGCAGGTCAAGCACCGCTCTACAAACCAGACGATCTCCCGCTTCATGCAGGGCTACTAATAGCTCAGCCTCAAATCTCTATACATTTTTGTGGCTCCTGGATGTATAGAGAAATTTTAATTATGTGCCACCTCTAATATCTTCTGTCTCACTACCCCAGTCACTTGTACCCACACCCGACCACACTATATCAAGAGTCCCCAACCATCCCGTACAAATAAGGGAAACTGGCCCCAAGTTTTCTCTATCTTCTAGTTCTTTTTCTTCAAACCCTCCACCCGAGATTGCTTGATTATATCAAAAAATGGAGAGATCACTATCATCCTCAAACAACCGTTTCCGATTTGTGGACTTGTCGCTTTGCGGCTCAAAGCATTGCCCTCCACATTGGCCTTCCCTGGTTGGTACAAGATCTTGCAATCATAATCTTTCAGTACATCTAACCACCTCCTCTGCCACATGTTCAGGTTCTGCTGATCCATCAAATACTTCAAACTTTTGTGGTCACTAAAGATGGTGCACCGCATCCCATATAAGTAATGCCTCCAGATTTTGAGGGAAAACACCACTACCCCCAATTCCAGGTCGTGAGTGGGGTAATTCACCTCATGAGGCTTCAACTGCCTCAAGGCGTACACGATCACATGCCGCCTCTGCATCAGAACTGCCCCTAACCCCGAGATCGATGCATCATAATACACCACCAAATCATCCAACCCCTCGGGTAGTACTAGAATCGGGGCCTCACATAACCTCTGCCTCAAGGTCTCACAAGCCGACTGCTAGTCCGGGCCCCACTTGAAAGTCACATTCTTCTTGGTTAAATGAGTCAATAGCATCGCGATCGTGGAGAAATCCTGGATGAATCTCCGATAATACCACGCCAAATCGAAGAAGCTATGGATATTAGATGCATTCTTCGGTACATCCCACCGCATCATTGCCTCAACCTTGGCTGGATCAACCGAAATACCCTCTTGGTTGATGATGTGCCCCAAAAAATGTACCTCTCGCAACCAGAAATCACACTTTGAGAACTTGACATAAAGCCTTTTCGTTCTCAGTGTCTCCAATACCTCCCTCATATGCTGCTCATGCTGCTCCTTGGTCTTAGAATATACCAGGATATCTTCAATGAAAACAATCACCGACCGATCCAACATCGGTCTACACACTATGTTCATGAGGTCCATGAACGCTGCTACGGCATTGGTGAGCCTGAATGGCATCAACACAAACTCATATTGTCTGTACCGAGTCCTGAAATCCGTATTCTGTATATCCTCAACCCTAATCCTCATCTGATGATACCTCGACCGAAGATCAATCTTGGAAAACCAAGACGCACCCTGCAGCTGATCGAATAAATCATTGATCCTCGGAAGCAAATAACGGTTTTTCACTGTTAGCTTGTTTAGCTCCCTATAATCGATACACATCCTATGTGACCCATCCTTCTTTTTCACGAATAGGATCGGTGCTCCCCACGGGGAACTGCTCGGACGAATGAACCCTTGGTCTAGCAGCTCCTGAAGCTACATAGAAAGCTCCTGCATCTTGGGCGGAGCTAGCCGGTACAATGCCTTGGCTATCGGAGCGGCACCCGACACCAAATCAATGCGGAACTCCACTTGCCTCTCTGGAGGCACTCCATGTAACTCCTTGGGAAAGACATCCTGAAACTCATGTACAACCGGTACACTGTCCAAATCCGTTGAGGCCTCAACCCTTGTATCCGAGATATATGCCAAAAATCCTGAACAACCCTGATGGAGAAGTCTCCTAGCCCTCGCTGCTGAATAGAGGGTTGGCCCCTGCGAGGCCCTATCTCCATGAATAACCAATTCTCCCCTACTTGGGGTTCAAACCCTCACCAGCTGGCTCTCGCAATCTATCATGTCTCCATTGGCCCCCAACCAGTCCATCCCAACAATCACCTTCATCCCTCACAGTAGTATCGAGACTAAATCAACATGGAACCCCTCCTCCAAAACATTCACGACAAAGTCCCGATACACCCTCGCGGCACTCATGGTGCGGTCATCTGCAATCTCCACCTCAAGCGGGGAATCCAAAGTCCTCGACGCATCCCAAAACTTCTTGCTAAGCGTAAGAGATACAAACAATCGGGTAGCACCTGAATCAAATAGAACATGAGCCGACATACCATTGACCAAAAAGGTGCTATATAAGCAATATAAATAAATATCAAGCAGGAGAATAGAACATGTGCCGACACGACGTCTGGCGCTGCCCGAGCCTCCTCAGTAGTCAACTAAAATGCGCGGCTCTTCACCGTTGGAGCATCCGCCCTAGCAGGGCAGCTGTCTGTAATCCTTGGACAATCGACCTCCTCATGACAAACCATAGAAATAACATACGAGCTAAACATGTAAACATACTAGGAAGCCGTGGAAACCCTCCAAGGACTTATACCAAATGCCATAGCAACCTCCTCATGGTCTTAATCTACTGCCACGGGAACCCCCCAGTGACTTCCATACAAATATCATACTGACATATCACATAATCAACTAATAATTCATATATCATGAAATGGGCCGGTCTTGGTGCCTTGGACCCATTGGTATGGTGAAAAGACTCACCTCTCAAGAAATGTCGAATTCAGAAGATAAGTCCTAACTTGCAGCTCCAACTCAAATGTCTACAACCAACATGTGATTAACTTGTCAAAACCCCAAACTACCAAAAATACCCTCAAAGTCAAGCTTGGTCAACCATGGTTAAAGTCAAAGTCAACAGTCAAGCTCATATACACTCAAGAAGGCATTAAGACCCGGATAGGGTTTCTCTCTGGACAGTAAGGACAATGAGGGAGGATACAAATGAGCTATAAGTTCTTTGAATTGGGTATAAATCCTTGAAATTAGGGTTTTCCTTTACAGCGCCTAGTCGTCCAGTAAGTCCTAAGTCCTGCATCCCCAAAACGATCTCTACTCGTCGAGTTGGGCCCCCCACCTCATCGAGTTTTGGTGTAAAACGCTAAAAATCTTGAAAACAATTATGCAATTACGCTTCTACTAGCATAACACTTTTGCTTCAATCTGCATAACAATTATGCTCCCACTAGCTTTGACATGTACCCATAAATCAACTGGACTTCTAGAAATCAATACTAGTGACTTTCTATCTAAAGTTCAAATTTTTGATACGTGGTGCTTTTTGATACGTCCTGAACATTCAAATTGTTTCTTGCCATTTCTCACAATTCGAACTATGAAAAGGGATGGCATAATCATATACGAATGGAGAATGCAATTATCACAACTACTAACTAAAATGATATCATTAAAATCTACCAACAAAAGTATTTCCTCACAATCATTTTCATGAATTAGAGCAAAACCTTTTGCTACCTAGTTTTTATGGTGTAAGCGTTCCTATCCCTGTGAATTTATCATTTCCAACCTACAATCATAAGACAAGGTTTATGATAAATTCAAATTTATCTTTCATGGACTGAACTTTGCTTATTCTTAATTTCTCGCCTTCTGGTAGCGCAAGGGCCTACCAATGCTTCCATGTTGTTAAGCATCTCACTTACATTAACCAATGTACCATCACTGACCAACGTGCTTTGCCTTTTGCAGTCAAATGAGAACCATAGAAATCATAAGCATTGCTAACTCAACTAGAAAGTGCACAAAAACAAGAACGTGTCAACTTAGGTTATCAACCTCAGGTCGTGTGCTAGTGATAACTAAAAAGCTTTATTCTTGATTGACTCTTGAAACTCTTCAAGAAGAATAAGACTCCCACTAACTTCTTGACATATAAGTTTCTCTCTCAAGGAACAATCCTTAACAAGAAAAAAAATATATTCAAAATATAGTGTGGATTTCGACAAGAAAAACATTTCACTGAATTGGTCTTAGTTTATACTTTGTTTTAATGAAAACATCACAACTACCAATTCCAAATGTGCTAGAGTAAGAAATCATTTCTACTCCACATTTCTTGAGGTGTTATAAACCTACTTAGTTTGAAATAAGTTTCAAGATACGAATCGAAGTTACTAGAGTGTGACTCTAAAGCTTGTTTTGATATGAACTACGACTCGTCTCTCGGTGTGACAACCCAAATTTATTGCCGTTACATAATCCCGTTTTTGCTAACGGAATTCGTCGCTTAATAAAAAGTTCCGTAATATTTGGAGTCGTCAATAAATAAATATCCATTTATTTATATTCCATGTCATTATTAATTGATATAAGTAAGTATAACTTGTTAAATGATAATCCCGTATAACAAAATAAAGTTATATTACTTTTCAACCACTTCACCCGGGTAAAAAGTTTTAACCCCGTTAAACTTTAGCATCGGGTAGCCGTGTACCGGGTGCAATACCCGAGGAATATAAAGGAAGTGGACACCACTTTGAACACTTTTTACCACCCACTCACTCTCTCTCACTACTTTCTCTCTCTAGACCCGAATACGACTCCAAAACCACGAATTCCGGCTTCCAAACGTAAGATTTTCTTTCCTAACTTGTTCTAATCATACATCAAAGTGTTTATATCTAGGAAATCATAAGAATGAGGGGCAAACAAGGAGTTTACAGCCTAAGAAGCTCCTTAGGCCGTAAACACCCCAAAACTTGGCCAAACCCCAATTTTTCCTTCCTTTAGGCTTGCATGCTAATTAAGGGATATACCTAGATGAGTTTGGACACCAAAACACAAGTTTTTAGGATCTAAAAGAGAGTTTACGGCCCAAGCACATGCTTAGGCCGTAAACACCCAATTTCCATGTTAAAATGCCCCAAAAACTCATCTAAGGCATGCTAGAATTTAGTTATGATCATAGGAAATGCTTAGGGCCATAAAGCAACACATTTTGAGGGACAACATGGAGTTTACGGCCCAAGCATAAGCTAGGACCGTAAACTCCCTCAAACACAACCAAATGAAGGTTTTAAACCCCCAAATTGGTCCTAGACATTCACTAGAAATTTAGGGGATTGATTTAGGGCCTTAACATTCATTTTTGAGAGGAGAACAAGAGTTCACGGCCAAGCCTAGGGGCTTACAGCCGTAAACTCCCAAGGAGTGGCCTTTGGGCCGTAAACTCCAAGGGAGTAAACTCCTGGACTCCCCCGTAACCCCTATTTGGCCTTGTACGATCCCCGAGAACCACTTCTAAGCCCTAAGACCCCGAAACGATGCTAGAATATCTAAATGTTTTAATAAAAATCATAAAATGATTAATTTCTTGTAAAACACACATTCCACATGTTAATAGGGTCTTAAAAGGTGTACATGTCCTTATTTGGCACCAAACGCTCAACCGACACTTTCACCCGATTTACTCGATTTCAGGTGAGTTCATACCCCTTTAATGAACCTTTCAAATGTTTTTATATGTTTTAGGGGGGGATACAAGTCAAATATACATGTTTATGGACATTAATCACATGTGATTCACTATCCGTAGTTCAAATCACATGTGATTTACCACTATGCCTTATAAAAAGGATTTTACGTTTTCAAACCTATTTTGGATAAATAAACAATTTTCTAAGTGTTCCCTTTGGACAAGATTTTTATTAAATAATTTTTCTTATAAAATGTAACCACACTAATATATTTATATAAGTAAGACTTGAAAGACTTAGGACCGATAGCTTGCCTTATTTCCTGTTCTTGTTTGATTGTGGGCTTAGGGTAGTTTGTTATCCGTCTGACTGTTGTTGATTTCTTAGTTATATATCATGTATATTAGTGTTGGATACGAGTATTTTTCATTTCATCCGATGTTTACACCACTGAATTGACAAGAACCATACACACTAAGTTAACTATAATAGGTATAGTTATGGCCACTACTACTCGCTATAGCTACTACTCTACACACTATAATACACACTATTACGAGACTATACACTAATAAGAGAAAACACTACGAGATATACAAAAGACAACTGCACTATAATACAAGAGAAAGCACTAATCAGGAGATAACACACTAATTCACTACGAGATACTCTATTCGCTACATACTATGCCCAGAGTTTTTCCGGCAGGAAGATGACGCTACATGTAAAGATCTATACGGGGCAGACACTATTACATCCTGACTATTAATTTCAGTCCGAGCCGTGCAGGCCCAGGGATGCCACTATTTCACTACACTATGCATGACCGGGAAGGTCATGGGGTCCTCTATTACTCACACTATCGGTAGCATACAAGGAATACACTAACTCCACACTAAAATACTAAAACTAAAGTATAAGTTAATATCCCAAAGTAAATAAGTATCTATTACTAATGGGAGCCTACACCACTATTACTGATATCAGGCATAACTTTTCCTATTACATTACCTATTGGAGATTTACTAATCTACTTTTACAACAAGCGGTTTTCAATTATGAAAATTACATACAACTTAAAGGTTTTCACATACGCTGTATATTCTGGAAAATATAGGATTTTCTCGGGTTTTTTACTACTTATGAATGTGAATTGCAGCTTTTCATACTATTTGTTCTAATGCATTTTTACAGAACTCACACTAAACTCTTATGAACTCACCAGCTTTATGCTGATACTCATTTTCAAAATAACTTGTATCCTCAGGTCAAAGATAGACAGGTACAGGTGCAGCATTTTGGAGAAGGTGGAGCATACAAGATCCATCTCTTATTTTTGTATTACTTCTGGTGTTTGTTGAACATTACAGAACACACTTGTAATTAAGCTTACTATGAAATGAAATGGTTGTATGTTTCTTGTTTTTACTATTATGCAATTGTGATGATACTGCACATGACGTCCTCCACCCCGAAGCGTATTCCGCCGTTATCGGTTTTGGGGTGTGACACTCGGTTAAACCATTTCAACAATATCTGATTCCTCTTCTTAGTCATACAAATGCACTAAGATGTCCTTAGAGGATTAATTGTGACATGGGTCCATAATCATTAAGATGATCACAAAACATGATATTAAAGTACTATCCTTTCCTTTTAGATTGGAGAAACCTTTATCTTTCTACCTAATAGATTCTTCATATTCGTTCTGCCACTCTTTGAAACTTTTCAAAGAATCAAAATTACAGTTAATCTCATAACTATAACCATATTTACTGAACAATCAGTAATTCCTGATGAATAGACTTATCGTCCTTTGTGGTGGATCTAAATAGTCCACATTAATGTGTACTAGATCCATTAGTCCTTCACTTTGATTCACATAAACATGTGATCAACGAATTAGTCATAATCTTCCAACGATCAAGATTCTCATACATGACACAATTCGAATTGTATGACTCCAAGTTTCTGTCCAATTGAAACTTGGGTGATGAGAATTCCTTTTCACTTGGTTGATTATGACATTTCCACAAACAACATAATTAAGAATCAATCCACATTTAACATTGCTAATAATAGAAATATAACCATCAATTTTCATAAATGCCAGTGCATGGAAATACAAAGTAAATAAATCAAAAATTCACTTTATTGATAATATGCAGAAAAATTAGTCCTTATAATGCAAAAATATGAAAACTATGTTTCTAGATATTTCCTAAGCAATTTATTAATATATCATAACTCCTATGCAACAGCTTCCAAAATCTGATCATCGAATCATGCGATCAAAATCCATCTCTCACGATCAGATTCAGCTTACTTTTCTTAAGTTACCTTCTTTCTCTTAGATTCTGCAAAACATCAAAATGTGACTATTATATCATCTATTAAGAATCTATGAATATAAACTTAATAAAATAATGGAGTTATATAGTGGATGTACCTGAAGTAGAATCATACGACTTGACTTTAGCATCTCTAAGATCTTTTAGATATTCTGGTCAACTTTGCATCCAATGCCCCTTCAATTGGCAATAGAAACATATGGGCCTTTTAGGATTGGAACATGGGACTATCTCTGGATTAGCCTTTCTCTTTGTGATATGGTCAAATGGTTTGACCTTGGCCGATCCCTTTCCATTGGGAAGAGAAACCTTTTCCGGATAACCAATGTTGCCATTTTTAACGTCCATGGAAACTTGGGAGACGGATCCTTCAAAAATATTTGCATGACTTGTGCTCTTAAGCATTTTTGCTTCAGCAGCAATCAACATATATGTTAGATCAATTAGGGTCACGTCGTTGTCCCTCATATAGTAGTCTTTAATGAACTGACTATACAATTCAGGAAGCGAAACTAGAACCAAGTCAATAGCCAGCTCCCTTGGGAAAACGACACCCGACATCCCTAATCTGTCAATGTGCAATTTCATTTTTAGAACATGCACACATATAGACTTTCCATCTTGATGTTTACATGCCAATAGGGGTTGATTGATTTTGTACTTTTCAACTTGAAGAAGACATGATTTACAGAGAGTCACTAGAGGAGGTGGAGGAAGAGTTGGAGAAACATGATTTCCAGTTCCACCATTGCTTAAAGAAGGGAACATTCTTTCACCTTGATCAACATATGGAAGATCATTTTCAGAAGGAAAAACATTTCCAGAAGGACGATGAAGACCATGTTTGTCTTGACTCGACATCTTTAAAGGGATAAAATAGAATTCAAGTTAGTTGATTTTAATCCTTAATTATTAACCCAAAAATTTAAATTAAGGCTAGGATCCATATTTTCAATTCAAATTCTAAAGAGGGATGTCATAATCAAATTCAAATCTGTTTTAGGTAGGTAAAGCATTTACCAATTTCGATCTTATGAAACTCCTAGATCTTTTGAGATTCATTGAGCTATTCAATGACATGTTTAATCTCGATGTCATTTATCATCTGAAATTAATGTGTCGGTTAACTATACGTGCCCCATTAATTCAATGATAACTTACGAGACACCCATTGCTAACAATATTAGTGTGTCGGTTAACCACACACACTCCACTAACAACCAATAAGGTGCAATCTGCAATTTCATAGGTTAGCATCAAATTCACATTTTTCCAAAAGTAACTAAGAATGAGATTTTAGAAAATGGTTTAGTTACTTTATCATTATAATTTTAATGAGGATTAATGTTCTTATCGAACCCATTCGTCTAACGACCATTGACCATACAAGGGAGCAGTGAGTAAGAATGGATACCCAATGGCGGTCATTTTACAGGCTGCATCCTTAAACTCCCCTTATAATATGGCTTCGTGAATGAGGCGTACTAGCGATTCGACTGACTTTTCTTTTACGTATATAAATATTAAATTTTTAATTTTATAATATAGTGTAAGGTGAATTTTAAAACATTTTAAAAGTCCAAGGGTTTAATCTTTTAATAAATTAAACTTTTAAATTAATTAAATTTAAACCATATATGGATTTATTAATTATCCTTTAAATAAATTATTTAATTAAATTATCAATAATATCTATAAGAATGTTTATTTTAGGTTTTTTACATTTTAAATTTCCAAAATTAAACCTTCTAATTTTAAATTTCAAACAACCCAAAATATTAATTATTTAATCCAATAAATAATTATCTAGTAGCCACTTATGAATATATCAATTATTCTTTAATTAATCAATTAATTAAATCATTAACCATATCCATAAGGATAATTACAATCAAATAAATCATCATTATTTAATTCATAATTATCTCCTAACATTTAGGTTTTTATTGAATTATCTTATATTACCAAAATTTAGATTATGGCATAATTAATAAAAGATAATTAACAAATATTAACCTAGTAAATCAAGTTAGGAAAGAAAATCCGAGATAGGCATCAAACGCACAACCTCGATGAGTTGGAGGACCAAACTTGATGAGTTCATGCAACTCGAAGAATTCTAAGAACAACTCGGCGAGTTTATTGAACAGAATGTTGATTATGTTCCCTTCTCCTTTGAACAAGTTCACAATTTCATCTATTCAACAGAAAACTAATCCTAGGCTTTGATATCACTGATGGGTTTTGAGCATAACTACATATCCTATGTGTACATGCAACCCTAAATTGATTGGATCTAAGTTTTCTCTAATTGAACATGCAAACTATGAACACAAAGTATAAACCCTAGAAACCTAGTATATAATCAAAATTCACATAGTAAAGGGTTATGAAACATACCTTTAAGATTTTTGTTGTAAACAATCTTGATTCCTTGCTTGAAAGACATTTGGTAGCAAGCGCCACAAGTGTCACACCTCTAATGGTTCACAAACAAACTTAAGCAACCAAAGAATACTTTAGAGAGAGAGAGAAGGGAAAAAGAATTTCATCTCTCATCCTTTTGGAGGAGTGTATAGATGAAATCTAACCTTAAGGAGGGTTTATATAGGTGTTAGGAAAGTATTGGATAAGGTAGGTGTATCTAAGATAACCCTAATCCCTTAACTTCCTCCCTAAGAAATCCAAGGCACCCTTAGAACCAAGGAAACCCTAGGAGCATCAAAAATTCTTTCCCCTTACTATGGGGAGGTTCTAGAATTTCCCAATGTTCAACTATTGAACATTGTCACCTTTAGTCCCTACAGTTTCAATTAATTCCTTTAATCCCAAAATTAATTTCTGATTAAATATTAGTTAAACAATATAATTTCTATTTAATATGTTATATCCATAATACATTAATAAATCATTTATTTTGATTTCTAATTAATTTATTAACCAAGTGATAAATTAATAATTTATTCTTCTCTCTCCAACAGTTATCCTATTCAACTGCCAAGTTTGAAGGCAACCCAAAAGGACTGTGCTATTATCAATTCAAGTATATACCATTTATATTTATAGGATTAGTCACCTAATCCAACATAAGGGGAATAAAGTTTAGACATTATTAGATGTTGATAATGTTGGTTAAGTGATTTAAGTCTTTGAATTGTGTTTTGGAGCCAAAAGGGGTATAATGGAAAAAGTGATATTTTGGACTCATTGCATGTGTTAATGAATTAAGTGATGGGTTTTATAGGTTATAAAAATTACATATGAGCGGAAAAACACTTAACCCTTAAGTCCAAATGTAACCTAGTTTGAATCTACGTTTTCTTTATTGATAGAAATAAAAAATGAATATCAAGAAACCCTAGAGAAAGGATATGAAAATCGAAAATCACATAAAGATTATGGTTACATGCCTATTGACTATTATAGCAAATAATCGAATAGAATCCTCTTATAGTTCCTTGGAAGGCAATCACCAAAAGCATGGATGCCTATAATGGCTTCTACCAAAACCCTAATAACTAGAAGACTTGAGGATAGGGGAGGCTAGAGCTAACTTTTAGCTCTTGAGATTATGAAAGAGTGGACGAAGTTATGAGACACTAGTGGTCCTATTTATAGCTGATAAGGAAGCCTTAGATAACCCTAATTTGAATATAATAATAATTACCAGCTCCGGTGAAATCTGTTGAAACTTCAAGTACGTTTTTTTGACATAAATCTTGATTATATGGAACCTTTTAATGGTAAGCATTTAACATGTGAAACCTTGTTGGATGTAAAACTTTTTGTACTATTTCTACATGCATAGATCTGGTTTTCAATAATTCTAAAGTATGATGCTTATAAATTGGGAGTTTAAAATAATTAAATTGAAAAAGTCAAATATTGCAAAACTTAGCTTGTGGATTTTCTGCTGCACATGTAAAAAATCTAAAATTTAAAAAGTAAATCTTTTAATTAAAGCATTGTAGTTTGAGCCACATGCACACACACACACACACCATACACACACTCCTAATTATAGAATTGTAAAAGTAAAGTATAATGCTTTAATAAGAAAAAAAATTAATATGGATTTAGTTTTAATAACCTATCCTTATGGAAATGCCTTAGATCTCAAACATGGGGACCAACTTTAATTTTTGTGTTATATTACCAGCATGATTTTTGTTTATAATAATGTTTTTTGACACTTAAATGCTATTTGTTAATGTTGTTCACTATGAAATGTGTGATTTCATGCAGAATGCTTATCAGTAGTATTTGGCTATAGAAGAATTGAAGAGACTATCGTGGAATGTACGTAACATAAAAAATACAATTGATGGTTTTAAAGACATGAGGACTCAAAAAATTTCAAGCGATGATTATGAAAGCAAATGAAGATGTTAGATTAAAGTTGGAAATATCGTTTCATTTATTCCTAATAGACATTATAAGTGGCTTTCATTGTTTGTTTGTTGATATTAAGAAAATTATCAAGTGGAAATATTAATAAGTCGATGACACTATCACAATATTGAAAAATTTCCCAAATTACCCTTCATGGATGCTT
Source organism: Lactuca serriola (assembly GCF_051521515.1). Lineage (NCBI taxonomy): Eukaryota > Viridiplantae > Streptophyta > Magnoliopsida > Asterales > Asteraceae > Lactuca > Lactuca serriola. The sequence goes on along the minus strand of NC_136412.1, from coordinate 40,297,455 downwards.
ATAGGTTTTCAAATCATGGCCAAGAATTTTTCCTAATAAGAAGTTCTGAACTTATATATATTAATGCTTCTTTAAATCCATGAAATATGTTGGTTTTTTCTAGTCTCAGATTTGGCCATGCGAGAGAGGAAGAGAATGAATTTGATACATAATGAATCACAAATTAAATCCTAGTTGATGAAAGTGGAGACAATTCTACTTTTGCATAAATTCAAAATGAGAGAGAAAAGTTGCCTTATTGTTTGTGTATGAGAGACAGGAAGAAATTGATTTGATACCTTATGAATCAGAAATTAAGACCTTACTGATGAAAGTGAAGATAATTTTCATTGTTCATCTTCAAACCTTCAGATTCAAAAGAATCGGATGTTGGGTATCTTCCGTTGTTGAGGAATTAAGCCGTTTTTTTGCCGACTAGGAACATGATTGAAGTATTATTTTAGAAATCACCCATATTTACACATCAAAAAACCACTTTTGTAGATGTTTTTGCCCAAATTCAGAAAGATTGGAGGAACTCCACGATCAGATTGCTAACCGTGTGCATATGAGAGTTAGAAAGAGATTGTAACTGACATACCTTTTGAGTACGGAAAGTTGCAGAGATTCGGAAACGAAGAAGGAGATGTTCTAAGAATTTGGATAGTTGGAATGATGTCAATGGGAATATTGGATTAGGCAAGAATGCAGTTGGTAATTTAGAGTACGAAAAGCATGAATCCATACACTATTATGGTTAAATTGTCAAACGGAAGAAGTTTACTGTTGATAAGCACGTTGGGTTATAATATATGTATATAATATCTTAAATTAGGTAATTATCCAACTCCATAATGATCTAATATGATTAATCTAGAAACCTTTAAATCCCTAGCCAAAACTGGTCATGGTTAGAAGGTTTTAGAAGCCCTATTTTGCTCAACTATTGAACAATTACAGCTTAGCCCCTACACTTCATATTAATTATAATTAACCTGAAATTAATCCTAATTAATTTCTGATTAATTCTTAATTAATTATTACCATTTCTAATTAATATATTAATCATATAATATATTAATAAATAATTTGTTATAATTTATTAATCATATAATAAATTAGCAAATCAACATCTCTCTCCAAAAGTCATTTTATTTAGTTACCGGTTATGAGGGCAACCTAAAAAGGACATTGTTTTTTAATTCAAGAATATACTAATTTAGTTATTGACTTAGACACCTTAATCCAAAAATATGTTCGGTATGCTTTATGTCAAAAATTATTGGATATAATTGTGGGGCTTGTTAATATATTCACATGCGTATAAAGATTATTGAAAATAGGTTTAGAATGAAGAAGTTATGATTGTTTGAAGTTGGAAATGAATATGTGAAAATCCATCACCATGATGTGGTGACAAGGTAACCACAGGGTGGTGAACTGTGCAGCCCAAGGCCATAAAATTAGGGTTTTCTCTGTATTTAAAGGCATTGTTCGATGTTTTAGGTCATTTTCAGCCTTCATCTCCTCAAGAGCTCCTTCGGAGCAAACCCTAGCCTCCCTTTTCATAGATTGTGCTCCTCATATCTCCTCTCATCCATGTTCTTGAGTTTTTATGGATTTTGGGTGTTATGTTCTTGAAAGACTTGGTTTTAAAGCTTTATCGGTTTTCATCTTTAGAACCATGTGTATTTGGTGTTTATGTCCATTTTTATGAAGTTATGGTCTCTTTATGGTTTGATCTTGGGAGTTTGGGAAACTCCATGATCTTAGATTCATATTAGAATTCAGATTTGACCTTTTTAAGTCAAGCTTGCCTTTTTGGTCTTTGGCACCTTAAGAAGTCAAGGTTTGAGATCTTTTTGGATTGCGGTCAGGGGATGAATAAAGTTGGAAATATTATCTATTCAAAACACTAATCAATCAAAATATGAGCTTTAGAGCTCCAGAGGTTAACGGTTAAGTGCTTAATCCATTAAGCTGTTTTGGATGCTCATTACAACAGTGAGTGGTGGGCATGGTGTGTGACATCCTCTAATTTTTGGAACCAATTAAAACGTTTTCTTTATGCTTTCAATTTCATTTTTTCATTATTGTGGAAGATCCTAGTATATTTGAAACATTTTTAGTACAAGTGATAGTCTTAATTTAATAATACCCTATGGATGTCATAATCAATACAAGTATATAAGTTACAGCGTAAAGACCTAATGGTCATGAACTCTATTGTAGGCTGTCTCTTAATCACTCATATAATAGCTTAATCTTGATACATATGATGCATACAAACTAAGTGGGCAGGTTTGGGAAACATGGTGAGATACATAGGATTTCAATCCCATAATATCTTTATGATAATATTCCTTAATTATCAAACTTGCAAAACCAATTGTTACCAAACAATATAGATATATCACAAATATATATATATATATATATATATATATATATATATATATATATATATATATATATATATATATATATAAAAGACCTTTTATCCAAACATACCCATCCCCAGGCGATCCTCATAGATCTAAGTACATGATTGTCAGGGAGAGTTATATCCATAACAAACCGTTTAACGTAAGGGTTTGAATATAAAGCTAGGGGCTTCCTTGTTCGGTGTAAGTCATAAGGCACCTGAGCCTTCAGAGCAATTTCATGAATAGAGTATTACCTTTCATCTACGTTTATAGGTTATCAGCCTACACTAGTGACGTTGTAACATCCCAGAATGAGGTAAAAGTTCTCGGACCTTAACATTTTTATTATATGTCAAGATTAGTCCTTATTATGTAAAATGTGACATTTAAATACTCGAGGAATATGGGTATGTGCAACATACTCATGCACTTTGCATTGTCGCGGAGGCCACCTAGTACACTGGGCGTACTAGGCTGAGTGAGAAACCCTAATATTTTCTTGTGTCCCTATTTAAGGAACGTTATGGGCTCATTTCTAGCTACCATTATCAGCCTCCAACCTTGCTTAAACACTAATCTCATTCCTCTAGCTTGTGTGAGTGTTTGTAACTATTTTGGGTGTCCTTGTGAAGCTTTTGGTGAAGAAGAATCCTTGAAGTAAGGATAGTTGGAGCTTCTAGCTCTTGGATCTGAGTTCTTCTTCAGTTGGTGCATCTTCCAGAGGTATCAAGTTTAAAACTTGTTCATTGTTTTTTCTAGTTCTTGTTTTGGGTCTTTTTTAGGGTTTTATGTCCTAAGTATGGAACTTTGTGAGTTTGATGAACTACAGAGATATTCTTCTATCCTTTTAGGTATATTAGAGTGTCTTGATCCATAAAAATGGGTACTTTGACGTCTAGATCTCTCCATGCATGAGTGGTGTGGTCTTTTGTATTAAGCACGTTAAAGTTTTTGGATTTGGGTCTTGACTAGCCTTGGAAAGGCTTAAAGTCAGCAACTTTATGAATTAAGAGGCCTTATTTATCTTAGATCTATAGTTGGAATACTTGTCCTAGTGGATTAAGACCAAGAGAAGTGGGAAATGGAAGTCCGAGGAGTACGTCGTGCATACTCCCAACTACACGCAACATAGAGTCGAAAATCCCCGTCGCATGCTTAGCCAACAGTATACCTAGCATAAGGAGTTGTACGCCCAACGTACGCATTAGGTGCGGACTTTCATTGACTTTTGAGTTTTGGGTAAATTTGTGGACTTTTAACCAAGGAGGGGAAAAATGGTCTTTTTACCTTTTTGAGATTTAGTTGAGAGGCTTGGTCTAGCATTACGAGATTATTAATATTATTTATTAATTTGAGTTATATGTGGCATATTTCAGGCGGAGTCGAGACCGGAAGTTCGGGTGCGAGATTTATTTGCTTTTCTACGTGAGGTGAGTCATCTCACTATACTTACCGTGTGGTAATTTATGTGTGGCCGGAGGGTCTTAATGATGTTGTTGACCAGAGGGTCTTAATTGCTATATATGTGCATTTCGTCTTTGTGAATTATACTGCTATATTATTTTGGGTATATATATTGAGTTATGACCGGAGGGTCCATACCGAGACATGAGACCGGAGGGCCTTTACTGAGACACATGACCGGAGGGTCCTTATTGAGATATAACCATGAGAGGCTAATTATTTGTGTATGTTGTATTTTGGGGAACTCACTAAACTTCGTGCTTACAATGTTGATTTAAATGTGTTTCGGGTACATCTCAGGATCGCAGGAAGGCGCCAACATGATTGTACACACTTATCTGTTAATGTGGATTCTTTGATACTTTGAATTATTTTATGATGTTATGTATTTGATAATAATATTTGACATGGGTTGGTGCTAAAACTATTTTTTGGGAAACTTAAAAATGAAAAAAATGATGGGTTTCGAGCAAAACATACAATCCTATGTGTGCATGCAACCCTAATTGAAGATCTATGTTTTCTTTAATTGAACATACAATAATGAACAAAAAAGTATAAACCCTAGATATATAGAAAATAATCGAAAATCACATAAGAATGGTTATGATACATACCTTTTAGATTGTTACTGTAAACAATCTTCCTTTCTTGAAAACCCTTTGGTAGCAAGCGCCACAAGTGTCGTGACTCTAATGGTTCACAAACAAACTCAATTAACCAAGGAAAATTATATATATATATATATATATATATATATATATATATATATATATATATATATATATATATATATATATATATACAGGGAGAGTAATAGAAGAGAAATTTCGGCCCCTATGCTCTTAGAAGAGTCATAACCGAAATTTAACCATAATGAAGGTTTATATAGGTGTTAGGAAGGTATTGGATAAGGCAAGTGTATCTAAGATAACCCTAATCCCTTAACTTCCTCCCTAAGGCATCCAAGGCACCCTTAGAGCCCAAGGAAACCGTAGGAGCATCTAGAATCGTTCCCTCTACTATAGGGAGGTTCTAGAATTGCCCAATGCTCAACTATTGAACATTATGACCTTTAGTCCCTGCAGTTTTAATTAATTCCTTTAATCCAAAATTAATTCCAAATTAAATTTTGATTAAATATTAATTAAACAATATGATTTATAATTAATATATTATTTCAATAATACATTAATGAATCATTTATTTTGATTTATAATTAATTTGTTAACCATGTTTTAAATTAATAAATCACTATTCTCTTTCTAACAGTCATCATATTCAATTGTCAGGTTTGAAGGCAACCCAAAAGGACTGTGCTACTATCAATTTAAGCATATATGAATTATAGTTATAGTCTTAGATACCTAATCCAACAGTCTGCCACTTGGATAAGTCTAATAACTATAGTTGCAAGTCTAATAACTTGGTCAGTTACGTCTCTATATCAGACTACAAATTGAACACATCAATTCAGTCCAGGCTTGGCCAAGCGCTTTAGATGTCATCATCAAATCATCGAGGGGCCCACATATATCGCCTTTTCCCATTAGGGCAAAAGGAACGGATAAACTTCGACCTATATGCTTGTACTATTTACTCATCAAATCATGCACAACAATACTTTTACAATATTAAGTTTCTAATGCGTTTACGTATTATCAATGCGCAACTGACTCGTAAACAACAACTTATATATCTCCGTTTCATGAATATATGATATTATCATCTCAAAATTACTTGTGATAAAATCCATAAAGTAATTCTTTGAGCGTGGTTTAATCCAATACTTAAATCAGCATTTCAAATTACTCATGAACATTGCAGCAAAACCATTGCTATGTCTAATATCCATAGACAATCTACAATTCAATTCATGACAATCTTAATTCACTACTTACTTCCAAAAGTATGATCGACTGTGGATATTTGAATAATCCAATTATTCGGGAAGTAAAACATGCGAAGTGAAACACAATAATAACCTAATTAACTATGGTCTCAAAACTATTGAATATAAATAAAACACTTATTCTTTAATCACCATATTAATTAGACTTAATTAATTGTATAATGTTTCGATTAATCAACTAAACACTTGAATTATACATCAGTTATGTCATGTTATAAACAGGCATACTATGTCTCTCTATGGTCCTTCCTTTGTAAATAGATCAATTGGACATAATTCTAATGATGCTCATATCACTATTCCAAATCCTTATTATAAGTGTAAGAATTCCAAATTCTTGTCACCACTAAATGTGTTAGAGTCTAACCTTGCACGCAATATCCTTTTCTGATGATGTGGCGTCAAAGTCACCGAGACTTAGCCAACAATGTCAAAATGTTCCATTGAAACTTTGTTACTTAAAACAATTTCATGCTAATGAAGCATCAAAATCAAGGTACACTCCTTGAACATCTTCCTTGCATTAAGGTTTCTAACTCACATGTAGATTCTAATCATCAACTCCCATTATGGAAACATTTCCTTATTCCCATATGACTATCAATTATGATTAAGAATTATCCCAATCTGAAACATGTCACTATGGTCCCTTTATATTATACTTCCAACTATCCACAAGAAACCAAGCTTTAGCGAACCTCAGATTTTCCTTTAATAGTTGTTTAACAACTCTAGTCATTTCCAGTTCTAATCCTTATCCCTCTTAATGCCCTAGGAATTTGGAAAATCGGAACAAGTGAATTTTATAGCATATGTAATCAATCCAATATCCAAAACATATGGGATTCAACACATAATGGCTCACATAAAGACATGATACTTGATCAGTCTCCTGCTATAATATTTCCATATATATTGAATTTCTTATGATATTTATATATGCCCATGACTAAGTTCTATTAAATCCTTTAACCAAAACTTTTAGATTTGAAATGAAGTATAATTGTCCTCTCCCCTAAATCCTTTTGTAGCGAAACAATTCCCAAATTTTGAAATTTGAAAATTGAAAACCTTGTTTCTTATAAATAGTATTGCCAACTTGCAAGACTAAACATAACACTTATGCTCCCACTAGTATAACAATTATAATCCCACTAGCATAGCAATCATGCTCCCATTAGCTTTGACATGTATCCAGAAATCAACTGGACTTCTAGAAATTAATACTTTTTAAGTTTCTTACTAAAGTGCAGATTTTTGATGTGTAATGCTTCGATAAGTCTTCATCTAGACTTCTCAAGCTCATACACCTTTCATTTGATAGCATATATCTGTGTTTAAACCCTTTCAGAACTTATAACTATAAGTCATGAACGTTCAAACTATTCTTTCCATTTCTCACAATTCAAACAATGAAAAGGGATGCCGTAAGAATATTGAGAATTTGAGAATGAAATTAACACAACCACTAATCATAATGATATTTATTAGATCTTTAAAATCTGCTAGCAATAGTGTTTCCTCATAATCATTTTCATGAATTAGAGCGAAACCTATTGCCACCAAGATTGTATGGTGTATACATTCCTATCGATTTGAATTTATCAATTCCAACCTACAATCACAAGATAAAGTTGAGGACAAAACCAAAATCAATTTTAGGTTTTTCCTTTCATGAACCGAACTTGCTTGTTCTTAATTTCTTGCCTTCTGGTTGGACAAGGGCCTACCACTGCTTCCATGTTGTTAAGCAGCTCACCCATATTGACCAATGTACTATCACTGACCAACATGCTCTGCCTTTTGCAGTCGAATGAGAAACACATAACTCATAAGCATTGCCAACTCAACTGAAAGGTGCACAAAAACAAGAATGTGTCAACTTAACACGATAGGTTATCAAACTTAAGTCGTGTGCTAGAGATAACTAAAAAGTTTATTCTTGACTGACTCCTGAAACTCTTCGGGATCAATAAGACTCTCATTAACTTTTTAACATATAAGTTTTTCTCTCAAGGAGCATTCCTTGATGAGCAAAACAAATATTCAAAATTTAGTGTGTATTTCAACAAGAAGAACACTTCACTGAATTGGTCTTAGTTTATCCTTTGTTTTAACCAAAATATCACAACTACCATTTCGATGTGCTAGAGTAAGAAAACATTTCTACTCCACATTTCATGAGGTGTTATAAACCTACTTAGTTTGAAATAAGCTTCAAGATACGATTTGTAGTTACTAGAGTATGACTCTAAAATTTGATTGGAAATGAAGTATGACTCATCTCTCGATTAAACCATTTCAACAATATTTTATTCCTCTTCTTAGTCGAAACAATGTCACTAAGATGTTCTTCGAGGATCAGTTCTGACATGGTTACACAATCATTAAGATGATTATAAAACACAATACCAAAGTACCCCCTTTCCTTTCAAATAGGAGAAACCTTTATTTTTCTGCCTAATAGACTCTTCATATTCATTCTGCTACTCTTTGAAACTTTCCAAAGAATCAGAATTACACTTAATCTTATAAGTATAACCAAATTTACTGAACCTTTAGTAAATTATGACGAGTAGACTTATCGTCCTTTGTGGTGGATCTGACCAATGCATATTAGTATGTACTAGATCCATTTGTTCTTCACTTTGACTAACATAAAACATGTGATCAAAGAATTAGTCTTAATGTTCCAATTATCAATATTCTCATATATCACACAATTTCGAATTGTATGACTCAAAGTTTTTATCCAACTGAAACTTTGGAGATGATAATTCCTTTTCACTTGGTTAATTATGACATTTCCACAAATGATATAACTAATAATCAAATCCATAATCAACATTGCTAATAATAGAAATATAACTACCAATTTTCATAAATGTCATTGCAAGGATATATAAAGTAAATAAATCAAAATTTCACTTTTATTGATAACAAGCAGAAAATTTTTGTCCTTACAATGCAAATATATGAAAACTATGTTTCTACATATTTACTAAGCAATCTATTAATCTATCATAACTCCTAAGCAACAGCTTCTAAAATCTGATCATTGAACCATGCGGCCGTAATCCATCTCTCACGGTCAGTTTCAGCTTACTCTTCTTAAGCTTCCTTATTTCTCTTAGATTTTGCAAAACATCAAAATGTGACTATAACATCATGTATTATGAAATAATGAATAGGAAAATAATAATGGAGTTAGATGGTGGATGTACCTGAAGTAGAGTCACACAACTTGACTTTACTATCTCTAAGATCTTTCAGGTAGTCCGGGCAGCTTCGCATCTAATGCCCTTCAATTGGCAATAGAAACATATGGAACTTTCAGGAATAGCACATGAGATTGTCTCAGAATTTGTCTTTCTCTTTCCCATATAGTCAAACGGATTGACCTTCGCCAATCCCTTTCCATTGGTAATAGAAGCCTTTTCTGGACTACCAATGTTGTCATTGTCAGTGTCCATGGAAACTTGGGAGACAAATTCTTCAAACATATTCGCTTGATTTTTTGCTCTTAAGCATTTTTTCTTTAGGAGCAGTCAACATATATGTCAAATCGATTAGGGTCACGTCGTGGTCCCTCTCATAGAAGTCTTTAATGAACTGACTATATGAGTCAGGAAGCGAAAGTAGAACCAAATCAATGGCCAACTCCCTTGGAAAAACTACACCCAACATTCCCAATATGTCAATGTGCGATTTCATTTTCAAAACATGCGCACATACAGACTTTCCATATTGATGTTTACTTGCCAATGGGGCTTGAGTGACTTCATATTTTTTAGCTTGAAGAGAACATGGCTCAGGGAGAATTACTGGAGGAGGTGGAGGAAAAGTCGGAGAAGCATGATTTCCAGTTCCACCATAGCTTGAAGAAGGAAACATTGTTTCACCTTGATCAACATGTGGAAGATCATCTTCGGAAGGAAAAAGATTTCTAGAAGGACGAGGAAGACGATTGTTGTCTGAACTCGACATCTATAATAAGGAGAAAAGAGAATTCAAGTTAGTTGATTTTAATCCTTAATTGTTAACCCAAAAATTTAAATTAAGGCTAGGATCCATATTTTCAATTCGAATTCTGAAGAGGGATGTCGTAATCAAATTCAAATCTATTTTAGGTAGGTAAAACATTTACCAATTTCAGTCTTATGAAACTCCTAAATCTGTTGAGATTCATTGAACCATTCGATGATATGTTTAATCTCGATAATGCTCTCACTTTGTGACTGGGATGTTGAGGAATACAAACGAGATGTGAATAAACATGCAAATTAACTTGGTACACTCGATGTCATTTATAATCTGAAATTAACGTGCTGGTTAACCGCACACGCTCCATTAACTCAATGATAATTTACAAGACACTTATTGCCAACAATATTAGTCCCATATTAGTGTGTCGGTTAACCACACACGCTCTACTAACGACCAATAAGGTGCAATGTGGAATTTCATGGGTTAGCATTAAATTCACATTTTTCCTAAAGTAACTAAGAGTGGGATTTTAGAAAATGGTTTAATTACCTTATCATTATACTTTTAATGAGGATTAATAGTCCTAACGAACTCATTTGGCTAACGACCCTCCACCATACAAGAGAGAGGTGTGTAAGAATGGATACCTAATGGTGGTCATTTTACAGGCTGTTTCCCAAAAATCCCCTTATAGTGTGGCTTCCTGAATGAGGCGTAATGGCGATTCGACTAACTTTTCTTATACGTGTAATATATATTAAACTCTTAATTCTATATAGTATAAGGTGAATTTTAAACATTTTAAAATTTCAAGGGTTTAATCTTTTAACAAATTAAACTTTTAATTTAATTAAATTGAAACCATATATGGATTTATTAATTATCCTTTAATTAATCATTTAATTAAATTATTAACAAAATCCATAAGAATGTAATTTAGGGTTTACATTTTGAATTTCAAAAATTAAACCTTTTAATTTAAATTTCAAACAACCCTAAAATTTACTTTAATTAATAATCAAATTAATTATTTAGTAACTAATTATCATTTAATTAAACTATTAATCATATCCATAAGTATAATCATAATCAAATAAAATCAACCTTATCCAATTCATAATATATATTAAAATCTTAATTATATATATAGTATAAGGTGAATTTTAAACATTTTAAAATTTCAAGGGTTTAATCGTTTAATAAATTAAACTTTTAACTTAATTAAATTTAAACCATATATGGATTTATTAATTTTCCTTTAATTAATCATTTAATTAAATTATTAACAAAATTAATAAGAATGTAATTTAGGGTTTACATTTTAAATTTTAAAAATTAAACTTTTTAATTTGAATTTCAAACAACCCAAAAATTAACTTTAATTAATAATCAAATTAATTATTTAGTAACCAATTATGGATATATTAATAATCCTTTAATTAAAAAATTAGTTAAATTATTAATCATATCGATAAGGATAATTATAATCAAATAAACTCAACCTTATCCAATTCATAATTATCTTCTAACGTTTATGTTATATTTAATTATCTAACATTACCAAAAATCGGGCGATGACAAATTTAATAAAAGATAATTACCAAATATTAACCAAATAAATCAAGTTAGGCAAAAAAAATCTGAAATCAGGATCTGACGCACAAACTCACCGAGTTGGAGGACCAACTCGTTGATTTGCAATCTAACACGTCGAGTCCGAAGAAAACAACTCGACGAGTTCGAAGAACAGAATGATGATTCTGTTTTCTCCTCCTTGTTGAAGTTCATATTAGTATAAATTAAATAGAAAACTAAACCTAGACTCTAATACTACTGATGGGTTTTGAGCAAATCATACAATCCTATGTATGCATTCAACCCTAATTAAAGATCTACGTTTTCTCTAATTGAACATACAATAATGAACAACAAAGTATAAACCCTAGATATATGGATAATAATTGAAAATCCCATCAGAAGGGTTATGATACATATCTTTTAGATTGTTATTGTAAACAATCTTGAATCCTTGCTTGAAAGAGCTTTGGTAGCAAGCGCCACAAGTGTCGCGCCTGTAATGGTTCACAAACAAACTCAAGCAACCAAGGAAAACTATAAATATAGGGAAAGAGAGTAACATAAGAGAAATTTCGGCCGTTAGGCTCTGACAAGAGTCATAACTGAAATTTAACCCTAAGGAGGGTTTATATAGGTGTTAGGAAGGTATTAGATAAGGCACCAGTATCCAAGATAACCTTAATCCCTTAACTTCCTCCATAAGGCATCCAATGCACCCTTAGAGCCCATGGAAACCCTAGGAGCATCTAAAATCTGTTCCCTCTACTATAAGGAGGTTCTAGAATTGCCCAATGCTCAACTATTGAACATTATCACCTTTAGTCCCTGCAGTTTCAATTAATTCCTTTAATCCAAAATTAATTCCAAATCAATTTCTGATTAAATATTAATTAAACAATATGACTTATAATTAATATATTATTTCAATAATAAATTATTAAATCATTTATTTTGATTTCTAATTAATTTATTAACCAAGTTATAAATTAATAAATCATTCTTCTCTCTCTAACAGTCATCATATTCAGTTGCCAGGTTTGAAGGCAACCTAAAAGGATTGCGTTACTATCAATTTAATTATCTAACAATTATAGTTATAGGCTTAGAAAACTAATCCAACAAAAAATTGTTTTAAAATTTGAGTTGCTACCAGTTGGTATCAGAACCATGGTTTGTAGGATTCGGGCACACCCTCGGGTATGTCTAGACTCAATCCAAGGAGTTGATAAAGTTTTCAAAAAGAAATGATTTTCTTAAAAAGAGTAAAGGACTTCTAAGAGAAAAGCAGGACGAAGCAGTGTGTACAACCATCTAGAGCCTGAGCAATGATTTCCTAAAATACCCTTACTTGATTATATTATGAGATGAGTTTGGTATCTTCAAGAAGTGTGAGCTAGAGTTTCCAAATTCGTGATGCCTTAGCCTAGGAGGTCGCTTCTTTGATTAAACCTATCATTGCTATTGTTATGTGTATGTTGCTTAGTTGTACATGGTTAAGTCTTTATAGCTTTAGAATGAATGATTTAGCATTTCTTCCTGTTCCTTGTTTGGTTTTGGACTTGAGGAAGAATCATTTATTCGACTGTCTATCGAGACCTATATCATGTACGATTGTGTAAGTCCCAAAACACTTAGATCAATATGATATCAATAAAACTATCTAAAGAATGCGAAATATAAATCAGATAGTGATTCAAGAACACACAAATAACTCTTAATGTACACGATTTATTAGATGAATCATCTGGTACACCCAGAACCTCTTAACAGTCGAATACCACAATAATGAACAACTACTAGAACTCTTAAATGGCTGAAAAACTATTTATACAAACCTAGTACAAAGCCTTAGCAGGCCCAAGCCCAAGATGACCGAAATCACTATGTGATTTTGGTCCCCATAACCAAAAACACCATAATCCCACTAACAATCAACATAACTAAGTCCAAGTACAATAATAAACCATAAACCATTTAAATATGACCCAACAATCTCCCCATTGGTTTATTGTTGGCTGATTTTACGGCTTGTCCACAAGATAAACATCAGAATCAGCCAACGCTCCTGCACAGTTGAACGATGCATTCCTCCAGAAATCATTAATCACGTCCTTGCGTATGACTGGATTGACACGTAGAGTGTGGGAAATTCTGCAATTGTTCAAACCCACGATCATGGATTTGAATTCATTGTACACGACAGGTAGATCCAGAAGATATCCAACGATAGTTTGAGAATCAACAAACTTCATTTGATCTACCATTTATCTGCAACGAACGATCCAAGTGAGAACAATAAAAATTAAAATCAAAATTTTATTTTCTCAAAAATTCAAAGATAATGTTGATTTCGGTCAAAAGTAAGTTATTTCGGTCAAAAGTAAGTGATTTCGGTCAAAGAGAGACGATTTCGGTCAGATTAAGTTGTTTTCGGTCACATCAAACTGTTTTCAGTCGAATCAAGCTATTTTCGGTCGAATCAAGCTGTTTTCGGTCGAATCTGGGTTAAATCGAAAACCCGACGTTTTGAATTTTGAAACCCTAAAAAAGATTGCCGGAAAACCACCGTTCATTCGCCGGAAAACATTTGAACACCTGCAAAAACTCCATGAAAGGACATAAAACTTGAAGCATGCTACTCGAAATCCACATACCTAGTAAACTTTTTGTAGAATCAAAGAAAAAATGATGATTTGAGTTGAGAATGAGGATGAAAATATGAATAGTGAGCAAAAGGCTTTTGCTTAGATTTTGGGAGAAAAAACTGATTTCGGTGGCGATTAAGAAATTGAAATAGAAAAAACCCTATTAAACCCTAAAATGGGTTCTCGGCCCTTGGGACACTGAATTCGGTGGGCCCCAAGAAAAAAATCCATTAAACAATTCGTTTCTTAGATTAAAAATTGAATAAAATAAAACTAAAATTTAAAATTGAAATGAACGCAAATTAAATGCAAAATAAAAATAAAATAAAATAAAATAATTTTAGAAACAAAAATAAAATAAATAAAACAAACACATTTTTATAACTAAATTTAAAAACTTTTGGGATCAAAAATTATGAAGAAAATTTAATACCGTTTATCAGCACACACCTGTATGGATAACTCTGGTCAATCACCAAAATTGTGGTCCACTTAATCACAAAGGATATTTGCAAGTTGGACAGATTATAAGTGAAAAAACATTGCGATTATATTCGTAAATAGACCATTTTGCTGACGAAATTCAGCAGTGAGATCTACAGTCAACCTTTAGTCATGAACCAATTAAATTTTAAGCGTACTAGAACGTGTTCCCCACTTCACGGCATACTGTAGAAATCAAGGAATTCCAAAGATCTCCTTACTCTAGGTGAGTGTAACGACCAAAAATTTCAACCAAATTAAAACATTTTATTTCATTCAAAAACCATTAAGTTCATACATCTTGTTTTCAAAATAGTATAAACATCAGAGTATCCCCCAGAACCATATCACATAGATCATAAAACATGAGGAGTGGTACGATCACACCTTCGCCTTGCCATGATCTCCTGAAGTACTTGAAACAATACACTAAACTGTAAGCCCGAAAGCTTAGTGAGTTACCCCCAAAATACCAACCACACATAAACATACTCATAACATATCACAAATAGAACAACCATGCACATCGAGTCTACTGTGTGACTGGTCCGCCCGCACCGGGCCTTCAGTCCACCTGGTCCACCCTCCAAGTCTAGCCATGTACATTGAGTCTATAGTGTGATTGGTCCGCCCGCACCGGGCCTTCAATCCACCTGGTCCACTCTTTGAGTCTACAGTATGACTAGTCCACCCACACCGGGCCTTCAGTCGGCCTGGTCCACTCTCCGAGCCTCAGCACGTCTGGTCCGCCCTGTTGGGGCCTTCAGCCTATCCGGACCGCTCGCTGGGCCTTCGGGATATCCGGTCCGCCCTGGGTATGTTGGCCTACAGCACAAAGCAGGACCCACCTCAACCCAACCCCCGTCGAACAACCATGTGCACATAAAACAATTAATCACATAAAAATCCTTAACCAGACAAACAGTCTAACAGATCACATAACATATCAGCATCCTAACCAGGATTCCGACCTAACCGGTCACTAGCATAACAGTACCCTATATACCGGGTACCGACCTTAACCAGGTCACTAACATAACACTATCCTAAATACCAGGATGCAGATCTAGCAAAACAAAAAAATAACAAACAATACCTAAATTTCCATCCGATAAAAGGCCGGCCTTGGTGCCGTAGACCCTATCGATATAGTGAGGATAACTCACCTTGCAACTGCCGAATCGAACCACGAAAACACTGACCCGAAGCACTGCTCCAAACTCAAACACCTGATGTCATCAATGGACCAAGACATAAATACTCTAAATACCATAACACCCCTGAAGGTCAAATGAGTCAAAGTCAACCTTCCTGATTGACTCTACTTGCCGAGTCAACCCGTTGACTCGTCGAGTTCTCATACTCAGAAACTCCCATAGCACGACTTAACTCGCCGAGTTGCCCTAAGACTCGTCAAGTCCAACGATCTCCGAGTCCCATCCTGCTCAACTCACAGAGTCACCCTTCGACTCACTTATTCGACGCTTTAACCAGAAGAGGTTAGGGTTTCGCAACCAGATTCGCCGAGTCCAAGAACAGACTCGCCGAGTCCAAGGCAATCTTCAACAGACTCGCCGAGTTGTTCTTCCAACTCGCCGAGTCCATGCTTATGCTCATACAACTCGTTGAGTACACCCATGTGACTCGCCGAGTCTCTCCAGCTCTTAACCCATACAGAGGCTTTTCGAGCCATGAATGGACTCCAATCCATAGATCCACTTGTTAGGTTTAATACAAACAATCCTATGTGTGCATGCAACCCTAGTTGGATCTATGTTTTCACTATAAGACATACAACTTTATGAACACAAAATAAACCCTAGCATGCTTCTATAATTTTCGAAAATTACATGGAAGTGTAGTAGACATACCTTTGTTGTTATATAGCAATAACAACTAGTTTCCTTGATCTCTTGAACTCTCTTGAACTCTTGAAAGCAAGCACCACAATTGTAGTGCCTCTAATGGCTCACAAACACCTTGAAGCAAGAAGGCAACTAAGAGAGAAGAGGGAATGATGCTAATTTCGGCCCTAGGGTTCCCTTGGAATCAAGTGGCCTTAAATTGAAGCATAGGGCATGCATTTATACTATAGGGTGCTAGGGTTTTAGTCTAAACCCTAATGGACAGCTTAGCCACCAAGCAGCCCAAGGAACCTTATGGAATAAGGCCTTGGACGAAAATATGATGATCCTTCATCATAATTTCGTTCCCCCTTAGTCCATTAGGTTTCCTAGCCCAAAACTCAACTATCACACATTTGACAGTTTATACCCTTTTATTTAATTAATCTCTTTTAGTCACCAAATTAATTCCTAATTAATTTATGACTAATACTAATTAAATAAATATGATTTCTCCTTTAATATATTATTCTTATAATATATAAATAAATCATAATATCTCCTCTCTCATATCAAATTACCTTGTCAAGTTGCTTTGGTGAAGGCAACCCAAAAGGACCATGCACACTCGGGTCAAGTATATACCAAATATGGTTACTAACTTAGACACTAATCCAACAGTCTCCCACTTGGATAAGTCTAGTAACTATATCTCACATATGACTTCCGTACCCGATAGCAATCGTAGCTTTCAATAGCCGCTGTCAACCCTGACCAATAATCTGTCCTTTAGATAAGGGATCACATAATCCTCTGTTCTAGATATCATGCTAACAATACTTATTGTTTAGCACTTTATTTCTTGATCTCTGATTTGTTCGACATAGAACTCAGTTGAACACATCAACTTTATCCTGACTGGGCCCGGCACATAAGTCAAACCAAATCATCAAGTGGCCGAGATATCGCTTTTATCCTCATGGAATAAAAGGAACAGAAAAACGTCGACTAATATGCCTTTATCATTTACTAGTTAAACCACACACAATAATACGTTTTATAACATCAAGTTACTGATGCGTTTTCGCATTATCAATGTATAATCAACCAGCAAACAATAACCATATCTCTAGGTTTAAAGATTATATGATGTTATCATCTTGCGATCACTTGTGATAACATTCATGAAGTAATACCAGCAAGTGTGGGTCTATTTCAATGCTCAATACAAATTTCATAAGCACTCATAAACTTTGCAGCAAACCTTTGCTATGTCTAAAACTTTTTAGACAATCTACTAACAAATTTATGACAATCTTCCTTCATATCTACTTCCAACATATGAGCGATTGTGAAGTGTTCGAATAATCTTATTATTCAGGAAGTCAAAACATGCAAAATCGACACAATAGATAAACAATCAACACAAGATAGAAACTTTCTTATAAATAACACACCTTTATTTAGTCATCATTTGTTGAATATGACATTATCTATTACAAGTTTCCTACCTATCTAATCTAAACTAATATCGTCCTTCAGCCCTACGCTCCTAGCGTGCTGCAAATGCTTGACCCTACTCAGTCCCTTCGTAAGGGGATCTGCTGGGTTATCTTCTGACGATACCCTCTTCACAACGAGGAGTCCCTCTTCTACCCGATGTCTAATAAAGTGGTATTTCCTGTCGATATGTCGAGATCTGCCATGATCCCTTGGTTAAGGCAACCGCTCCTTCATTATCACAGAAAATTTCCACGGGCTCTTTTATGGATGGCACAACTCCAAGGTCTCCAATGAAGTTCTTCAACCATATAGCCTCCTTTGACGCTTCGCTCGCCGCAATATACTCTGATTCGCACGTTGAATCAGCTACGGTCTCTTGCTTGGAACTTTTCCAAGTCACTGCTCCTCCATTTAGGGTAAAGACCCAGCCCGACTGCGATCGGAAGTTATCCCGATCCGTCTGAAAACTAGCATCACTGTACCCTCGTACCCTTAAGTCATCACTCCCACCGAGGACTAGAAACCATTCCTTGGTCCTCCGAAGGTACTTAAGAATATTCTTAACTGCAATCCAATGTGCTCTACCAGGGTTCCCTTGATATCTGCTGACCATGCTCAAAGCGAAGGCCACATCAGGGCGAGTACAAGTCATAGCGTACATGATAGAGCCTACTGCGGAAGCGTAAGGTACCTGACTCATATCAGCTATCTCTGTCTCTGTACTCGGGCTCTGAGTCTTACTCAGCTTGGTATTGCTTTGGATTGGCAACTCCCCTTTCTTGGAATTTTCCATACTAAAACGCTTTAGCACTTTTTCCAAGTATGTATCTTGACTGAGTCCTATCAGTCTCCTTTCCCTGTTTCTTACTATTCTTATTCCCAGAATATAAGTAGCTTCTCCGAGGTCCTTCATAGCGAAACATTTCCCAAGCCAGGACTTGACTTCCAGCAAGGTTGGGACATCGTTTCCTATGAGTAGTATGTCGTCGACATACAATACGAGAAAGCTTACTATACTCCCACTGGCTTTGACATACACACAAGATTCATCTTCGCTTCGCAGAAAGCCAAACTCTTTAACCTTCTCATCAAAACAAAGATTCCATCTGCGAGATGCTTGTTTCAATCCATAAATAGATTTCTCAAGCTTGCATACTCTATTGGGATGCTTCACATCGACAAAACCCTCTGGCTGATTCATGTAGACATCCTCAGCCAACTTTCCATTAAGGAAAGCGGTTTTCACGTCCATCTGCCATATTTCATAATCATGAAACGCAGCTATGGCAAGCATCACCCTAATAGACTTTATCTTCGCAACTGGTGAGAAGGTCTCATCATAGTCAACTCCGGGAGTTTGAGTAAAGCCCTTCGCAACCAATCGCGCTTTATAAGTATGCACTTTCCCATCCATGTCCGTCTTCTTCTTGAAGATCCACTTGCACCCGACTGTCTTACGACCCGGTACATTATCAACCAAATTCCAAACTTGGTTG
Source organism: Lactuca serriola (assembly GCF_051521515.1). NCBI lineage: Eukaryota > Viridiplantae > Streptophyta > Magnoliopsida > Asterales > Asteraceae > Lactuca > Lactuca serriola. The sequence continues at coordinate 40,278,138 of NC_136412.1, read as the reverse complement.
TCGTACATGGACTGAATCTCGCTGTCCATAGCCTCTTTCCATTTTGCAGACTCCGGGCCTGCCATGGCTTCCTTATAGCTGCTAGGTTCATCCAAATTTACTAGTGTACTATCACTAATAAATGTATCCCCTTCAGTAGTAATATGAAAACCATAAAAATGGGGTGGAACACTAGCCCTAGTGGAACGTCGAAGAGGTAAGGACACGTCAACAGGTTCAACAGGAGTTTCCTCCTCAAGTTGAGTGCCAGTGTCAGAGGTTCCTTCATCGCTTTGATCTTGAATTTCTTCAAGTTCAATTTGCCTCCCACTGTCTTCTTGGCCTATCAATTCCTTTTCTCGGAAAACTCCTCTTTTAGCAACGAAGACAACATTGTCACTCGGTCTATAGAAAAGGTAGCCAAAAGACTTCTGCGGATAGCCGATGAAATAACACTTCTCACTGCGAGGTTCTAGTTTGTCGTGAGTCTCTCGTCTTACGAAAGCCTCACAACCCCAAACCTTGATATGTGCCAACGAGGGAGCCTTCCCTGTCCACATCTCGTGAGGAGTCTTGGAAACCTTCTTAGTGGGAACTAAGTTAAGTATATGGGCGGCAGTCTCTAAGGCATACCCCCAGAAAGCTATTGGTAGCGAAGTCCGACTCATCATAGAACGAACCATGTCCAACAAGGTCCGATTACGTCTCTCAGCCACACCATTCAATTGTGGCGTTCTCGGAGGCGTCAATTGCGAAACGATTCCACATTCTTTTAGATAGTCGTGAAACTCAAGACTTAGGTACTCTCCTCCTCGGTCTGACCGAAGCATCTTGATTTTCCTGCCCAACTGATTCTCCACTTCATTCTTAAACTCTTTGAACTTTTCAAAGGTTTCCGACTTTTGCTTGATCAAGTAGATATATCCATATCTGCTATAATCATCTGTAAAAGTCACGTAGAAGCGGCAAGCATCCCTTGTGGTGGATCTAAAGGGCCCACACACATCGGTGTGTATGAGATCCAATAAACCCTCACCCCTTTCACAAGTGCCAGTAAAGGGTGACTTGGTCATCTTCCCAAGTAAACAAGACTCACACGTGTCATCGTCCCTAAGGTCGAATGACTCCAACACTCCATCCTTTTGGAGTTGGGCTATGCGTTTCTTGTTGACATGGCCAAGGCGACAATGCCACAAACATGCTTTGTCTAGACTAGTAGACGAATCAATATTCAAAACATTATTTCCAAAGTTATCAACAATCATCACTGATTCATAAATCCCATTACAAGGTAATGCATTGAAATAAAAGACACCATTCAAATAAACATTAATAGAACCATTACTATTATCAAAAGAATATCTGAAACCTTGTCTAAACAACCCGTGAAAAGAAATAATGTTTCTTGCCATATCTGGCGAATAACAGCAATTCTCTAAATCTATTCCTAACCCATTACTTAACACTAAAGAATAAACACCGACTTTGGTCACAGGCGACGATCTTCTGTTTCCCATAATCAGGTTCATCTTCCCATGCTCCATCTCCCTACTTCTTTTTAGGCCCTGCAAATCAGAACAAATGTGGTAACCACATCATGTATCAAGAACCCATGAAGTAGCAAATGATGAGTTATTAGATTTAATAGAATACATACCTGCAAATGTGGGCTTGATCTTCCCATCTCTTATGTCCTGCAGATATTGTGGGCAGCTTCGCTTCCAGTGGCCCTTTTGGTGGCAATAGAAGCACTCTGTTTCTTTAGGATCGGAAGAGGGTTTAACGGGGCCAGCTTTGGTCCCACTTGAGGACGAACCATCACGGGGTTTCCCCTTATGGTGGCTCTTACATGGAGCCTTCCTCTTTTTACCCTTTCCTTGACCTATCGCCATCACAGGAGCGGCCACAGCAGGCGACAGTGCAACGGATTTGTCTTTGAGGTTGCTCTCAGCAGTCCTCAAGAGTCCTTGGAGCTTGCTCAAGGAGACCTCCTCTTTGTTCATATGGTAGGTCATCCTAAACTGATTGTAGCAGGAGGGCAAGGAGTGGAGGATTATGTCAATAGCCAAATCCTCATCAAACTTAACATTAAGTTTGAGAAGACGATCAACATACCTCTGCATTTTCTGCAAATGAGAGGTTAGGGATTCTCCACTCCCCATCTTAGCGGTGATCATGCTAGTAATGATCTCATAGCGCTCTTGCCTCGCGCTCTGGTGATACCTGTCCAGCAAATCCTGATGCATTTCATATGGATACATGTCCTCATAGGACTTTTGGAGTTCGAGGTTCATGGTGGCCAGCATGATGCAGTGAACTTTCGTGGCATCACGCTCGTGGGCCTCAAAGGCGGCCAGTTCCTCAGGAGTAGCAACATCTGGGATGATCTTCTCAAGCTTTTCATCGAGGACATATTCTTTGTCCTCATAGCGTGTGATCATGCGAATGTACCTCATCCACTCGTTGAAGTTTGAACCATCAAATGTCACTTTCTGACACAAGTTCATCAACGAGAATGACCCAGAAGCGTTGTTGTTGTTGTTGTTAGTAGACATCTGAAAAGGGACAAAGCTTGATTAGAAATGAATCCCTAATTAAACACCCAAATGAGAAATTAGGGCTAGGATCCAACAACATTATTTACAACTTAGAAAGGGATGTCGTACTCTAAAAGTAAATAACTTGAAGGTAAGTGAATGACGATTCACTAATTCTCACCATGAAAAACGAAAAAGCAATTTAGGTTTTAAATGTATTGAAAACTCCTAGATCTTTGAGATTCATTGAACTTTTCAATGGCATGTTTAAATCTCGATATGCATTTCACATTTGCGACTGGGATGCCGAGGATCGCAAACAAATTTGTGAATAACCATGCGAATTAACGTGGTGCACTCAACGTCACTATCACCTAATCAATGTGCCGGTAAACCACACACGCTCCATTGATCTATGACAAACATCGAGTCACCCTTCGCTACCTATGTCATCCCCAAATTGATGTGCCGGTTAACCACACGCGCTCCATTAACGTTTGACAAGGGTACGAAGTGTAATTCCATGGATTAGCATCATTTTCACATTTTACCCTAAAGTAACTAACCCTCACATAAGTGGAAAACTTTACATGAAACCAAGGAGATATAGGCCCAAAACACTCTAGGGCTAGGTTTTATGACAAAGGGGCTTCACCAACAACTCTTAGACAAAAGCTTTATGACATTTTGGACCATCACAAGACTAGATCTGAGGTAGCAACCTCAGATCTATGCCTCTAACTCGAAATAGCTCTCAATCATACCAAAAATGCCCCAAATCTCAAATGATAATAGATCTAGATGCAAAAGAGCCCAAGAAACAGATTATTACCTTCAATATAAGCTCCAACTGAAGTAGATCCCGGATCTACACCACTCCTTTGCAGCAAGCCTCTTGATCTTTAAGCCCCTTTCCAAAATTTTCTCATCCAAAGCTCTATTCTCTCTATTAATGGAGGCTAACTCGATTCTAGGGTTTCTGGATCTCAAAATGGTAGAAAAGAGGCTGAGGGTGGGTTATAATGTGCTTTATATAGGGCACAACCCCCGGGATTAGGATTTTCTCATTCCAACACCAAACTCATCGAGTACAGCTTCCGACTCGGCGAGTTGGCCACTTAACCCGCGGTCAAATCCCGCTCCGACTCGATGAGTAGCATACCTACTCGTCGAGTAGCTTCCTTAATTTACACTTAGCCCCCTTCAACTTCTTGCTTCCGAACTTGGGATGTTATAGTGAGTGTTCAATTATTTAAGAGAGAAGATGAATATAGAGATGCATATGTTGTATCCCAGGTTGGACCTCTTCCAATCACGTAGAGGGACAACATATGACTAACATAGATAGAGGGACAAAGAGATAGAAAGGTGCATATGATGTGTCCCAGCTCAAATCTCTTCCAATCACGCAGAGGGGACAACATATGACTGACATAGATAGATAGAGAGATGCATATGTTGCGTCCCAAGTCGGATCTCTTCCAATCACGCAAAGGGGGCAACATATAAATGACATAAAGGATAAGAAAGAAAAACAATTTCACACATGCCTACTTTATTAGAACCCCCAGTCACCCTATCAGCACCAGAATTAAGGACATAAGTCTGTATGTCGAAGAAGTGTTGAGCCACAGTTCTATATGATAAGTAACTTTAATGTATTTTGTAGACTCCCTTGTTTATCTCACTGCTTAATCTATCCAAACGTTGTATGGTCAGTCCAAATGTAACTATGTAAGTCCAGATGAGTTAACACTGTCACGTCCTTTCATTGTCAACAATGTCTTGTCCTTTCATTTTGAATCCTTCGTGCATACCAGCACATTGAACATAGAGTCTAAACAATTCAGCTTCAGTGCATTACACGTATTTCATATTTCCCTTTAACTCTAAACTTCATATCACTTCCCAAGAACACTTACGAAAGAAGACATATTTTTGGAATTTTTTTATTTTATAATTTTATTATTTATATTTTATATATATTTTTTGTTTTTGATTTCTCCCCCTAAATTTGTGCATAGGAAAGAAAGGAAATAAAATAAATGTGCAAATTTAAAGAAAAAAATTAGTCTTTGAAACGAATCATTTTCAGAAAACCCACAAGCACATCGAAACAGGCCTTACTGAAAGGTTTGGTGAACAAATCCGCCACATTGTTATCGATGTGTATTTGTTCCAAACGAATGAGCTTACGCTCATAACAGTATCAAATAAAATGAACTTTAATTTCGATGTGCTTGGTTTTTGAATGTTGAACGAGATTTTTGGCAATTTGAATGGTCGCATCATTATCACAGAAAATGGAGGTGTCAAGAAAATTCAAACTGTAATCCAGCAATTGATGTTGAATCCAGATAACCTGACTGAGGCGGAAACGTATTTAACCTCAGCCGTCAAGGTTGACAGCGTTTGTTGTTTCTTGAATTTCCATGACACCAATCGGTCCCCTAAGAACTGACATCCACCCGATGTAGATTTCCTGTCAAGATCACAACATCCATAGTTGCTGTAAAAAAAACATATAAATCAAATTCGGGATTTTTAGGATACCAAAGACCCAATTTAGGGTTACCTTTAAGGTTCCTAAAAATCCTTTTAACAACAATTAAATGGGAAAGTTTAGGATTAGCCTGATAAATAGCGCATTAACAGATGACAAACACGATGTCAGGTCTGCTGGCAGTCAGATACATCAGAGATCCGATCTTCAATCGACATTCAGTTTGATCTACGGAAATTCCTTCTGGATCTGGCATCACAGTGGTCTTTCTGCGATTGGAGTGGAAGCAATTTTTGAATCTTTAAACTAGAACTTTTCTAGCATGTCTTCCACATATTTGCCTTGATGTAGTAAAATTTCGGCTGAATCTTGTCAAACTTGTAACCCTAGAAACATTGTCATTTCACCCAGTGAGCTCATTTCAAACCTTTTCTTCATTACTTCCTCGAACTCTTTGCATAGCTCTGAGTTGGTCAACCCAAAAATGATGTCGTCTATGTAGATTTGGACGACAATTAAATCTGCATCCACTTTCTTCATGAATAACGTCTTATCAATCGTTCCCCTTGTGTACCTGTGCTCCAATAGATGATCAGTTAAGGTAGAATACCAAGCTTTAGGAGCTTGATACAAACCATATAGAGCCTTGTCCAGTTTGTAGACATGATTTGGAAACTTTGGATTGACAAACCCTGGTAGTTGATCAACATAAATCTCCTCCTTCACGACTCCATACAAAAAGGTTGTATTGTCATCCATCTGATAAGTCGTAAACCCCATGTCGGAAGTGTATGCTAGGAATATACGAATGGCTTCCAAACGTGCCACAGGAGCATACACTTTGGTGTAGTCAAGACCCTCTATTTGCCTGAATCCATGAACGACCAAAGAGCTTTGTTGCATACAATCACCCCGCTATCATCTTGCTTATTTCTGAACACACAACGTGTATCCAAAGACTTCTTGCCCTTCGGTAGCTCTACCATTTGCCATACTTTCAACTTCACGAACTAAATTAGCTCTTTATGCATTGCATCCACCTATATCGGTTCATTTAGAGCCATGTTCACATTCTTTGGTTCAATTTGGGATATGAAGAACAAGTAAAGACACTCATTGACATATCCACTTTGACTTCTGGTCTGAACCCTACGTTGTAGTGGACCGATGATGTTCTGGATAAGATGATCGCGCTGAACACTGGTTGAAATTAGATGACTGATATCATTGACTGTGACTGGAATATTTGTGATGTTGTCAAATCTGTCCGCTGCTGAATCACCCCCTTCAGACGGTCTGTGATCATGAGAAGTACTTGCCACAAATTCATTTGCGAACGGCTCTGGAAAGAGAAATTCCATGAAAGTTTGTATGGTAGTTACATTGTCCTTTGAGAGAATCTCAGCTTCTTCGGGAGTAAGGGGAGTGGCTTCGGTGTCGGAACTAGACTTTTGGACTGGTGAGGAAGGAGGTGTACTTGGTGTAGCTGCATCCATCGTAAGGGATTCATGAATAACCACAGATGGTTTGAATGAGCCAATGACAACATCTTCCTCATCATCTTCAACAACTGCACACGAACCTGAGTATGAACTTGAAACATCATCTGAAAACACATTAAATGATTTAAACAAAGAAGTGTAATCAAATAACCAGTCTTTTCCAAATCGAGCGTCCGTCACGTTCTCTTCCAGCCAACACACATCGAATGACTCCAGATCTGTTTAGTGGATTTGTTGTGAACTTCTTGCAGACTGTTGAGGGGTCGATATGCTGAAAAAGCACAATTAAACAATGTCGAGATGGGAACAACATCAATGAATGAGTTGAATGGCCCAAATAGTGGATGATTGGAGATGAACTTGATCATGAGACGGATGGAGTCATTGTAAGCAGAATGATCATCAAATACTACCCTAAAATTGCTAGATGCAATTGACGGTGATTGGTTCCTTGTAGAAGAGTCGAAACCAGTTGGTTGAACAGATGTTGATGCCTTCGATTGTTTTCTTGAGATGCCTGATTTCACCATTTTTGAAAAATTTGAAGAATTTGCAGAAAATGTTTGAAGTGCAAGAGGGTGAAGAAGATGAAGTTCGTCTTAGAGGGTTCAGAAGGCGTAAAGCGTTATTGGGGAAGAAAAGAGGGTTTATATGGGGGCGGATCTCAAAGCATTGTTTTTTACCCTAAATTAAGCGGCTTAAGATAAAAACTTTTTATTTAATTAATAAAATCATTATCAACCACAAAGCATTAATGAAAAGTTTTTTTATATTTATTATTCAAAAATGTGGCATTTAATGAAATGTCAGGCCCAAAGTCAGTCGTCTGAAGAACGTGTGGTGAGGGGCGATAGTCCGTTGAATAAAGGTGGAATATGTAAAGGAATGACATTTTGGGGTAAGGGGAAAAGACAATTTAAAGAAAAATATTTCTTTTATGGGAAACTGTTTTATTTTGGCATCACACCTAAAATAAGTCTGAAAAAAGGTTTATTTGAAAAGAAGAACTAAAACGATAATGTGCTACACAACAAATGTTTTTTGAGAATGTTTTTCTTATTTAATGAAGGATCATTAAATAGCACACAATGTTTCATGAATTTATGAAGTAGTTGAAAGTCCAATCAATGTGATTGCGGATTGATCACTTATTGCAGATTAAGACATCATTGCGGATGGATTCATCCTTGTAGTAGATGTTTAGATGCCTGCAGTAGAAGAAACTGAGAGAAACACTTGAACAAAATCAGAAATAACAAACAATAAGAACCTTGGAAATATAGGTATCATATGGAATTGCGGTACATAACATATACTACGGTACATAAGATGTACTGAGGTACATAAAGTATACTACAACTTATGTATGGTAAATATTTAACTAGGACCGCAATGTTGACCAAGTATGGTCTGTAGTACCTATCAATTCAAAAAGAATTGTGGGTCCGGATTCATCATTCCTAACATTTGTAAGAAACTGTTGAGTTTTGTATAGTCAAGTGCCTTTGTGAATACATTAACAATCTCTTCATGAGTGTTAACAAAAATTAGTTCACTGTTACCTTTCAGAATGTGGTCTTTAATGAAGTGATACCTTAGTTCAATATGCTTCGTCTTAGAGTGATGAATAAGATTATGGGAGATCGCTATTGCACTCTCTAAGTCACAGTAAATCGGTATCCGCAGTATCCTGTATCCATAGTCCATAAGTTTTGTTTTCATCCGCAAGACTTGTGAACAACAGCTTGTTGTAGCCTCATATTCAGCTTCTATGGTAGACAGTGAGACACAACTTTGTTTCCTTGATGACCAGGTGACGAGTCTTCCACCCAGAAATTGACATCCACCTGAGGTGCTTTTTTTATCTAGTCTACATCCAGCATGATCCACATCAATGAATGCTTAAAGGCTGAATTCGTTCCCTACGGGATACTAGAGGCCAAGAGCTTTGCTTCCCTTTAAGTATTTGAGAATCTGCTTAGCAGCGGTCAGATGTGATACTTTCGAATCGGCCTGGTACCTTGCGCATACGTCTGTTTCAAAGACAATATCTGGTCTACTTGCAGTGAGGTACATCAACGAACCAATTATTCCTCTATAAGTTTTGTGGTCTACTGATTCTCCAGAAGGATCAACAGATATCTTATATCCGAAGGCCATAGGAACCTTGGCTGAGGAACAGTTGTCCATTGAGTATTTCTTTAGTAATTCAAAGGTGTATTTCTCCTGATGGATGAATATTCCTTGAGAGATCTGTTTAATTTGAAGTCCTAGAAAGAAGTTAATCTCTCTGTTCATGCTCATTTGAAATTTGTTGGTCATGAGCCTTGTAAATTCATCCACCATCCCCTGATCTGTAGATCCGAAGATGATATCATCCACATATATTTGTATAAGCATAAGTTGATTACCGTTCGCTTTTCTAAATAAAGTGGGATCAATCACTCCTCTTTTAAATCCAGAAGTGACAAGAAACACTGATAGAGTCTCATACCACTCCCTTGGTGCTTGCTTTAGACCATAAACTGCTTTCTCAAGCTTGTAGCAGTGATCTGGGAGTTCATGACATTCGAAGCCCGGAGGTTGTTGAAGATAAACCTCCTCTTTTAATTCACCATTTAGGAAGGCACTCTTTACATCCATTTGATGTACTTTGATCTTTTTGTGAGCTGAATATTCTAAGAAGATGCGTATGGCCTCCATTCTGGCTACAGGGGTGTATGCTTCGTCGTAATCAACACCTTCAAGTTGACTATACCCCTTGGCAACTAGTCTTGCCTTGTTCCTGATGACCACACCGGATTCATCCAACTTATTGTTTTACACCCATCTAGTACCAACAATAGTGTGACCTTACAGCTTTGGAACGAGTTGCCACACCTTGTTTCTTTCAAATTCTGTCAGCTCTTCTTGCATTGTCGCTATCAAGTCGGGATCCATTAAAGTTTCTTTGATCGTCTGGGGCTCCACCGAGGACATAAAAGCTGCATAGTGACAGTGATCAGATAAATATTTTGAAGATCGAGTTTGGATGCCTGTTGATAGGTTTTCGATAATTTGACCCGGTGGGTGGTCCTTCGTCCATACGTGTAGACGGGGTTGCAGATGATCAGTGGATGCGATAGAAGGAATGTCTTCAACATCGGAGGACTCTGCTGTGACAACCGTCAATTTCCGGTCAAGTCAAAGTCAACTAAAGTCAGCAAGTAAAATCGGTCGACTCAATTAACACTTGGGTACTAGGGCTTACGTTAGGTAATTACTATATAACTTGCTATGCTAATGAAAAATCATCAATTGAAAAGTTCGTATATCTAGATTTCATTAACCTAAAACTGTGTTAAGTAATGAACCAAACTAATAAAACAATGTTGCATACTCATCGGGAGTGTGTAAGATCCTTAAACATGGCTTAACGGGGTTTACGGGCATTGCGTTGTGAAGCCGGACACTCAAAAAGGTCACAAACAAAATCTCTCCCAATCTCTTTTACTCTATCTCTCTCTATTTAGAAATCTCTCCAAGAATGTCAAATCTCTCCCAAATCTCTCCAAGTATGTGGAATCTCTCCTAAATATCTCTCTGAATGAGAAATTTCTCCAAGAATGTGGAATCTCTCCCAAATCTCTCCAAGTATGTAGAATCTCTCCCAAATATTTCTCTGAATGAGAAATCTCTCCAAGTAAGTGAAATCTCTCCCAAATCTCTCCCAAAATCTCTCTCAACTTTTTATAATCACTTGGGGCATCCCGACCATCGAATTAGACGAAAATAGCTCGAAACCGAAAGTCTACGCGACAAACAGCCTTAAGGAGCCGAACCCTCTTAGGAACCGAACTTGTCAGAAGCGAACAACCCTATCTCGGACCGAAGGCTCGCATAGACCGAACCCGAAGGTCCCTTCGGACCGAACCTCGCCGAGCACCGAACCCTACCTTCGCCTTCACCTCCTACCCCTTTCGCTTCATTTCGCCTTCGGCCCAGCAGCAGAATGGACCGAACCTCGGCCCAATACCGAGAGGTCTCGCAGGAAACCCTTTTTCACCTGGTTTTCGACTAGTTTTGCATTTTAGACCCGTTTTTAATTATTTTAACGCGGTATTTTCACCCAAAACTTTATTTTAACATATAAGGCCCCATATTTATTAATTAATCATGTTTTTGGGGATAAATCTTATCCAAGAACAGTGGGTGAAGTACAAGAGGGTGGAGTGTTGACTTTTCTTTGATTTATGACACAACCAACCCCCTCACACCGACTCCATGACTAGCCACACCTCCCCACCATCCCTAGTCACTTCATTGTACTTTTTCCATCATACTTTAGCCATAACCACGTTCTAGAGGTTGGGAAAAACCCACCTCTCTCCTCACTTCATTCATTTCCTCTCATTCCACCAAAATATCAAACTCTTTTCTCTCAACTCTCCACTCTCAAGTTCGATATTTCCAAGGAACTTTCCAAGACTTTACTTCTCCATTTGGTAAGCATCTTCATCATTCCAATGATTGTTTCACATCCCCCTACTCAAATCATTGATTTCTTACACAAACTCCATCATCTTTGTGTTAGATTCTCGAATCATCAAGGCATCTTCTTAGTGTTCTTGAGTGGAACACTTCTTTTCTTCGACATTCATCCACTGAAATCACACAAGGTGAGTTCATACCCCTATCTTTTCATGTTTTATTAAGTTTTAAGGGAGGGAATACAAGTTAAAACACCAAGAACACAACTAAACTTTTCCAACAGCTTTCATCAAGAAAGTTTAACTCCATTCACGGACTATTTTGGTCAACTTAAACATTTTAGTTTTCAAAATTGTTTTAGGTGCAAGTACTTCCAGTTCTTAGCTTTAAAATGACTACTTGCACATCTCCATACGATTTTTCGACAATTTATGGTGATTTTTACAAAACCACCTATCATTTCAGAAATGAATTCGGACTAGTCTGTGAATATGAACAATTTAACACAAGTTAATGACATCTAAAAACCATAATAAAAATTATGAATAAACTAGACACATTTTGAGAACTCTCAGAATTTACGGATTTAGTTTTCGACTTCTTATGATTTTTCTAGGATTTTTCTAAAACAGTGTAGAGAAGTAAAAATCTAGATAACAGTTTATAACTTTCATCGCACTTTGTAACTTGTTGAGCAAAGTGTTAATATTGAAGATTTCACATTTTACATGTGTTTCATGATGTGGTATAGTTACATAACAGGTAAATAATCACTGAAGTGTAAGAATCCTCCTCCATTACCATTAGTACAAAACAAGAATGATAAACATAGTTATATTTTGCCATACATTCGACTTACATAGAAAAGGGTTCTTATACACCACGAACAAACATACTACACTGTAATAGGTATAGTTAGGTCGCATATACATTACAAACATTTTGATAAGCTATAATAGCTATAGTTTATGTTCATTTACATTACAAAAAGGTTTTCATATAAATGGGGTACGAATACAAAGTACCGGGTTTATACAAAAAGGGGTACATCACAAAGTACCGGGTCTCCATATAAATGGGGTACGAATACAAAGTACCGGGTTTATACAAAAAGAGGTACATTACAAGGTACCGGGTCTTCATATAAATGGGGTACGAATACAAAGTACCGGGTTTATACAAAAAGGGGTACATTACAAAGTACCGGTTAACCTTAGCATAGTTATAGTGACCCACATAGGGAGTTAACAAAACTTAAAGTATATGGGATTTTATAAATCAAAAAGGGCTTTTATGTTGATCTAAAACCACCTTTAATAACAATGGGTATGGATTTTACTTGTACACTTCCGGTCTCGGTACTTAAGATCACATAACACAAAACTCACACGCACATCCAATCTTGGGTTTTATGACTACATATCGTTTTTATAAGGAAAATATTGGATATTATTGGTAACATACAACTCATTACAAAGATCGGCTTTTAAACTCTTACTTTCAAAAGCTTATGAACTCACCAACTTAGTTGTTGACACTTTTTCAAAACTACTTGTATTCTCAGGAAATCAGTGAAACAGGAAAACCAACAACATTTTGAGGATGGGACGTTAAATCGTCAAACAGTTGATTTTGTTATCATAATTTAATTGATTTGAAACATGTAAACATATACTTTGGTGTAACTTTTTCAATTATATTTATGATGGTTGAATTTACTTTGAGCACTATTATACTCGTTGTTGTGATAGTTTACATGAAGTCCTCCACCCCCGGACGTTTCCGCCATCCTTGGTTTGGGGGTGTGACAGATTGGTATCAGGGCATTGTTTATAGTGAACTAAGTATATCGAACCACATAAGATATGCAAACTATTAATGCATTGGGACTAAGGTCTCTGATTTAACATTTTTCAAATAACTATACTTTTAGAAATAAATAGTTTCTTGTTAAAAGTATACATGAATGCATACATACTAAGGTCAGCATCATTCTACAACAAAACAAAAATAATGATTGTTGAATGGCAAAAGTAGGCTTGGGGATGTATAGTCAGGTCTGGGAAGGACATATCCTGATCAACTATGTCTAACCCATAAGTGATTAGCATATGCCCGAAAATGGTTGTGGCGTTGCAATAAGTCTAAAAACTTACCAATTCTATCTACAAAGAAACATTGAAAAGCATAAGTCAAACATTAAAATACTATAGGAGTATTTTGCAACACAATACCCAACTTAGGTGAAATCTAAAGACCCCTATTAGTAGGTCTTTAACGACTGAGTGCATACGCTAAGGTTATACATAATTGAAGATATTATAGACTCAGAATCTATGACTATTGCTCTATTTCCTGTTCCTTGTTTGGTTGTGGATTTAGAGTAGAGTCATTTATTCGAAGGTCTATTCTATCTCAGATTATGTATAACTGGTATGCACTATGTAACTATAGACATGACTGATAAGGATCACCCCTATAAGTAATTAGTTATAGGGTTAGACGCATATTAACTATCTTTTCCACTCTTATTCTCGCACGTATAACATAGCAAGATCCTACTTACCAGGCGACCCCAACTTTCCCAACCAGAGAAATGATGGATGATTATGAGAAGAATCAGAAGCGGAACCGGAGGTAATCAACCCTCCATACATAGCCAGGGTTCCCGCAAACCGTTTCGACTACATCGGACCTGTGCCCCACTGGGTAACCGTGATCGAGGGTTGGAGTCGACAATAATGACAGTAATCACCATGTGGAGACCAACGAGGGTGCTATGACCTCCACCACGGGGGACCGACTGACAGAGACCTCTCGGCGAAGACCCGGCAGATCGCGAACATCGGGGATTAAAACATGGAGACTGCAAACCGAGTTCGAAAACTGCGCGCTACTATGGATCCTACCGTCTCACGTACCCAAGACTCAGAAAGGGACTACTATTTCAGAGACCAACTATCTTTTTAGGACCTTATCGCCGCTTGAGCAGAGGCAAGAGAGTAACAAGGTAGACACACGACATTCAAAGAGAGGTTGATTGCAGCCAAGCATCGATTGGTAGAGCTGCAAGGTGCATCGACTTTGCCTCAGGCATCACGAGGGACGGATCGCCATGAGTAGAGTTCATACCGCTCACAAGACCTTGTAAATTAGATTCATGTGTATGCATTGGTGCTACTCTATTCTAGGTGTAAGCACGATACTGTGATTTAAGCGGTCATACTAATCGAGAGATCTAGTTGCTATCAAGACTTTTTCTAGCATGGATGTGTAGTAGACTTGCATCGAGGTCAAAATTTTCGCTGAAACCATAATCCCTAGAATCATATTAACAAGATGGGCTTAGGGCATACCTAATAGATTCGAAGGACTATTTATTCTTAACTATATAACTAAGCATACATCAATTGGTCGTAATAAGGACCTAGCTTGGATCAAGTTACAAGGTTCACTTGGATGCAGAACTACTAAAATACATGAGTTTACCATATAAAGACTCTCGTTATGAACTGTTTTCAGAACACCCTTAACAACCGAAATACGTTACAAATTGAACTAAGATAAACTTAGTTAGAAAACTCGCGACGTATAGTCATTATAAATACTCATTTCTGTCTCACCTTTAGACATTTTGGCTGAGAGGTGCCTTCTTCGTAGATCTATAGGGTATGATCATACCAGCACTAATGAACCAGATCCCATCAAAACTCCTTAGCTAAGTGTGTTTGGACAAACATGATCCCAAGATGAGTAAAGCTTAAAACGCCCGTATGAAACCTACTTCTACCCACTACCATAACTCCGTCTCAGGAACGTTAGCAGAAACACTAAGAATAGTACAGTAATGTGCAAAATTTTATATATGTGAATATAAATCGTAAGAATGCACTTGAGATAATTATCCCCACTCACGAAGTCGTTTTTCATCGTGAAACAGAGCTATGTCTTCACCAAGAGGCAACCAACCAACTAGCAAGGCGCCAATCTTGCAGATAGACTCTGCTACTTTTCAAGCTGCAGTCACGGTAGTCGTGGCAGCCGTCATGGCGCAGCTCAATGCTAACCACGCCAGCAGACACGGAGATGGTGTCAGAAATACTAACCATATTAACAATCAAGAACACTAGTGGGCGTCTACCAACGAAAATGCCTCAGGCCACAAACCTACGAAAAAGAAGCGGAAGTTTTGGAACAAAAAGGAGCGCAACCAATATCAAAGACTCGCTAAAAGACAACAACCCATGGCCACCCCTACAACTACGACAGCAATCACAACACATGCCTCGATATCAGCCACAACATCTATCGCTCAAGCATCAGACAGGAAATATATGGGAGCACTTCCAAAGTGTAATAAGTGTAACTACCATCACACAGGAGCTTGCCAGATTTTACACTGTAACAACTGCAACAAGAAAGGGCATACCGTCCATTTCTGTAAGGCCCCGACTCAGCACATCGCTTCAACCCCCAATACCAATGTAATTCCAATGTGCTTCCCATGTGGCGAAACATGACATTTCAAAAGAGACTGTCCAACTGAGAGGAATGACGAGGGAGCCGGAGGAGTGTGACAAACGAACCAGCAAGGGTAACAAGGAATCTTATTAGGACTTTTGTAATGTTCCCAACGACAAAAACGTTTAAGTACCATATGTTTGTAATGAATTTGGTATGCTTGCTAAAATCACTGTCTTTCTAAAAGTAGTTAAAATACTCTATCGTTCAAATCAAACCAAAGACACTCGTATATGACCTTAGGATCATTACCTGTAAGCTATGATGACTTTGTGCATACATCGGGGTTAATTATAATCAAAATACTACAGACTTGAAACAAATAATTCCATCCTGACTCCTGTTCCATGTCTAGTGGGATTTGAGTGGAGCCACCCACTCGGCGATTTCACCAATATCAAATTACATACGACGTACATATACCGCTCGATCACAAAGTGACCTGTCAGGGATCATGATATCAAGTATCATTACTAGCTATCAAAACACGCCCACTACCAGTGCTAGACACTGTGGTATGAATCATCTACAGTAATTATAACATCAAACAACATGGAACACATTGAAAAGAAACACAAGATACTCTATCACTCTAATGAGCACTTCTTATGAATACAACTTAACACATGTTTTATCTAAAAAGATATTGTTGTCACCATTCAATTTCGATTGGAATAGTCATCATCTTCCCGATTTAACTGCTACGAAAGGACCCTTCACCTAACCCACCGAATATAGAAACCTTTGTCTTCTATAAACACATCCAGCACGAACCTCCGGGTCATCTCTAGCTGTGAAACCCCCAAAACACTCACCAAAGGAGTGTTATACCTTCCGAAACCTTATCACAAGTATTTCCAGCAGACCATTCGGGAATGTCACACATACAGCAGACAAGGTTCAAGCACAGAAGCTTGGGACGGATACGATTAGTCTACAACTACTACGTGTATACGCGAGGATAATGTATAATTAAGATTCTACAGACATTAGATGTGTTCTTCCACACTATTTCATGTTCCTTGTCTGGTTGTGGACTTGGGGCAGAGTCACCCATCCAACTGTCTTGCCAACCTTAAGTACATACGACCTATATGTGCAAGTTAATGATAGATGGACCAGGTACGAGTCCTACCATGAACTTCGGGTCAAGGCTACCCAGGAGAGCGAGTGAACGTTCCATCATCTGAATAAGTTTAGCCGTGTAAACCGAACCTATATGTTCCCTACCGATCTAATCAAATGAGGAACACTAAATCAGACCCTATGCAGCGCTCCGAGGAGAAGTTATCACTTATGACTTAGTACAAATTCGAGAAAGGATGAAAGCATCTCGAGAACACGGCAAAACCCGAATAAGTCTCATCGTCTATACAAAAACGCAGAGTTTTTACTAGATAATCTATGATGGCTAGTGTAAACATTATGGTCATATATTAATAAGATTCTATGGACTTAGAATTTGTGATTCCGCCTCATTTCCTGTTCCTTGTTTGGTTGTGGGCTTAAGGCGGGGTCACCCATCCGAATGCCCTTGCAATCTTAATGATATACGACTAGTTTACACCAAGCGATTATAAAAGAGCTGGTAGGACTTATAATGCAAATTTCGTCACAGTTGGTTGAAACATTCGTAATACCAGTACTCACTAACTACAACCTGAAATATTCATAGTGGTAATAACGAGAATGAAACGAAGAGTATAAATGCATGCGTAGAATACACTATCATTTCAAAACAATGACTCCTTTAAATCGATTTAGCTCAAGTTACAATAAGAAATTCCAAGGTCATCATTTAACATCAGGCGGATTGGTCCCCACCATACCAATTTCTTGTACACCAAAAAGTACCCACATCTCTTCCCGAACTCTTGAATCCCCAATCAAAATGCAAATTTTGGGACGAAATTCCCTCTAACGGGGGGATGATGTGACAACCATCAATTTTCGGTCAAGTCAAAGTCAACTAATGTCAACAAGTCAAACCGATCGACTCAATTAACCCTTGGGTACTAGGGCTTACGTTAGGTAATTACTATACAACTCGCTATGCTAATGAGAAATCATCAATTGAAAAGTTCGTATATCTAGATTTCATTAACCTAAAACTGCGTTAAGTAATGAACCAAACCGATAAAAAAATGTTGCATACTCATCGGGAGTGTGTAAGATCCTTAAACATGGCTTAACGGGGTTTACGGGCCTTGCGTTGCGAAGCCGGACACTTAAAAAAGTCTCAAGCGAAACCTCTCCCAATCTCTTTTACTCTATCTCTCTATTTAGAAATCTCTCCAAGAATGTCAAATCTCTCCCAAATCTCTCCAAGTATGTGGAATCTCTCCCAAATATCTCTCTGAATGAGAAATCTCTCCAAGAATGTGGAATCTCTCCCAAATCTCTCCAAGTATGTGGAATCTCTCTCAAATATCTCTCTAAATGAGAAATCTCTCCAAGTATGTGAAATCTCTCCCAAAATCTCTCTCAACTTTTTATAATCACTTGGGGCATCCCGACCCTCGAATTAGACGAAAACAGCTCGAAAACGGAAGTCTACACGAAAAACAGCCTTAAGGAGCCGAACCCTTTTAAGGAGCCGAACCCTCTTAGGAACCGAACTTGTCAGAAGCGAACTACCCTATCTCGGACCGAAGGCTCGCATAGACCAAACCCGAAGGTCCCTTCGGACCGAACCTTGCCGAGCACCGAACCCTACCTTCGTCTTCGCCTCCTACCCCTTTCGCTCCATTTCGCCTTCGGCCCAGCAGCAGAAGGGACCGAACCTCGGCCCAGTACCGAGAGGTCTTGTAGGAAGCCCTTTTTCACCCGGTTTTCGACTAGTTTTGCATTTTAGACCCGTTTTTAATTATTTTAATGCGGGATTTTCACCCAAAACTTTATTTTAACATATAAGGCCCCATATTTATTAATTAAACACATTTTTGGGGATAAATCTTATCTAAGAAGAGTGGGTGAAGTACAAGAGGGTGGAGTGTTGACTTTTCTTTGATTTATGACACAAGCAACCCCCCACCCATTCCATGACCAGCAACACCTCCCCACCATCCCTAGTCACTTCATTGTACTTTTCCATCATACTTTAGTCATAACCACGTTCTAGAGGCTGGGAAAAACCCACCTCTCTCCTCACTTCATTCATTTCCTCTCATTCCACCAAAAGATCAAACTCTTTTCTCTCAACTCTCCACTCTCAAGTTCGATATTTCCAAGGAACTTTCCAAGACTTTCCTTCTCCATTTGTTAAGCATCTTCATCATTCCAATGATTGTTTCACATCCCCCTACTCAAATCATTGATTTCTTACACAAACTCCATCATCTTTGTGTTAGATTCTCGAATCATCAAGGCATCTTCTTAGTGTTCTTGAGTGGAACACTTCTTTTCTTCGACATTCATCCACTGAAATCACACAAGGTGAGTTCATACCCCTATCTTTTCATGTTTTCTTAAGTTTTAAGGGAGGGAATACAAGTTAAAACACCAAGAACACAACTAAACTTTTCCAACAGCTTTCATCAAGAAAGTTTAACTCCATTCACAGACTATTTTGGTCAACTTAAACATTTTAGTTTTCAAAATTGTTTTAGGTGCAAGTAGTTCCAGTTCTTAGATTTAAAATGACTACTTGCACATCTCCATACGATTTTTCTACAATTTATGGTGATTTTCACAAAACTGCCTATCATTTCAGAAATGAATTCGGAGCAGTCTGTGAATATGAACAATTTAACACAAGTTAAAGACTTCTAAAAATCATAATAAAAATTATGAATAAACTAGACAAATTTTGTGAACTCTTAGAATTTACGGATTCAGTTTTCGACTTCGTATGATTTTTCTAAAACAGTGTAGAAAAGTAAAAATCTAGATAACAGTTTATAACTTTCATCGCACTTTGTAACTTGTTGAGCAAAGTGTTAATATTGAAGATTTCACATTTTACATGTGTTTCTTGATGTGGTATAATTACATAACAGGTAAATAATCACTGAAGTGTAAGAATCCTCCTCCATTACCATTAGTACAAAACAAGAATGATAAACATAATTATATTTTGCCATACATTCGACTTACATAGAAAAGGGTTCTTATACACCACGAACAAACATACTACACTGTAATAGGTATAGTTAGGTCGCATATACATTACAAACATTTTGATAAGCTATAATAGGTATAGTTTATGTTCATTTACATTACAAAAAGGTTTTCATATAAATGGGGTACGAATACAAAGTACCGGGTTTATACAAAAAGGGGTACATCACAAAGTACCGGGTCTCCATATAAATGGGGTACGAATACAAAGTACCGGGTTTATACAAAAAGAGGTACATTACAAGGTACCGGGTCTTCATATAAATGGGGTACGAATACAAAGTACCGGGTTTATACAAAAAGGGGTACATTACAAAGTACCGGTTAACCTTAGCATAGTTATAGTGACCCACATAGGGAGTTAACAAAACTTAAAGTATATGGGATTTTATAAATCAAAAAGGGCTTTTATGTTGATCTAAAACCACCTTTAATAACAATGGGTATGGATTTTACTTGTACACTTCCGGTCTCGGTACTTAAGATCACATAACACAAAACTCACACGCACATCCAATCTTGGGTTTTATGACTACATATCGTTTTTATAAGGAAAATATTGGATATTATTGGTAACATACAACTCATTACAAAGATCGGCTTTTAAACTCTTACTTTCAAAAGCTTATGAACTCACCAACTTAGTTGTTGACACTTTTTCAAAACTACTTGTATTCTCAGGAAATCAGTGAAACAGGAAAACCAACAACATTTTGAGGATGGGACGTTAAATCGTCAAACAGTTGATTTTGTTATCATAATTTAATTGATTTGAAACATGTAAACATATACTTTGGTGTAACTTTTTCAATTATATTTATGATGGTTGAATTTACTTTGAGCACTATTATACTCGTTGTTGTGATAGTTTACATGAAGTCCTCCACCCCCGGACGTTTCCGCCATCCTTGGTTTGGGGGTGTGACATCTGTAGTTGGAGACGGCAGTTTCCCCTGGACTTGAGAGCAGTCCGCAAAATTATCTTCGACTGTTGGAGCGTGATCAGCATTTTCTTGAGCAATAAAAAGAGGTTCCCCCTGGATTGCGGATGGGAGTTCCCCTTGAACCGGAGAAGGTTCCCCTGGATTGCGGAAGAGAGTGTGATAACCCTTGGGTCGGTTCTTGTGTCGATGTTCTTTATATTTTCATCATCTGAGTCCAAAGAGATATTTGAGGGCTGAGATCATCTGCGGAGAGGAACTAGAGCTACATCTTCAAGTACTGGAACCTCGATGGTTGTCACCTAATCCAGAGATGAACTTCCTCCCTCAACCAGAGAGGTGGAAGTATTGAGTGATACTTCATCTGATAGAGTAGGACTAGAGACTTCGGCATGCTGCTGTTGAGCTTCCTGGGACACAAGAACGTTGGATAACTTAGCAGTCTCTATGGGGTCAAAGAGATCATCATAGTGTACTTCAACTAAGTTTAATGGATCCGAAGAGGCAGGAATATCACTTTCCAGGATTGCTTTGGTTTCGATTGATGGAGCAGTGTTGTGGACGTAATAGTCATCGAATTTGACGTCGAAGCTTTCGACTATGAGTCTTGTGTGTCTAATGAGAACCCTGTAGGCTACCTTGTTTGTTGAGTAGCCAAGAAAAGTGCATTCATCAGACTTCGGTGCAAACTTATTAAGATGATCTTTGTTGTTGATCACAAAACATCTACACCTAAAATATGGAAGAATCGGACATTTGGTTTAAGGTTGTTAAGGCCCTCATATTGAGTTTTGTTGAGACGCTTACACACAATGCTTCGGTTTTGCACAAAGCATGTTGTGGCCACTGCTTCGGCCCAGAAGTAAAGAGGAAGATTTGCAAAGTTGAGCATAGATCTGGCTGCTTCCACCATAGTTCAGTTTCTTCGCTCTACTACTCCATTCTGTTGCGGTGTGTAAGGAGCTGAGAAATTGTGACCGATACCCTTTGAAACCAAGAAACTGTTTAAGAGATGATTGGTGAACTCGGTTCTATTATCACTGCAGATGCGACGTACTGGCAACTTGATCTGTAGTTCGATCTCCTTGATAAAATTGACCAGCACCTACGGTGTTTCTGACTTAAGTCTCAGAAAGAAAACCCATGTGAAATGAGTAAAATCATCCACTATAACCAATATGTATTTCTTGTGATGAAGACTAGCTACGGTAGACGGACCGTAGAGATCAATATGTAAAAGTTCAAGTGGTTCAGAAATTGAAGAATCAATCATTATCGGATGACTTGCTTTGGACTGTTTGCCATATTCACAGGATGGGTAGAAGGTATCATTGTGATATTTCAGAATGGAGAGACCTCAGACAAGTTCACCAGTAACCAGGTTGTTGATATAGCGAAAGTTGAGATGAGCTAGCTTGCGATGCCATAGCCAGCTAACTTCTGATACCGCTTTGGATGGGAAGCATAGTTGCGGTTTCCCTATGATCAGAGAGACGTCCAAAGGATACATGGTACCTTTGGATTTGGATTTGATCAAGCAAATACTTCTATCACTTGTCATTACAAAGAAAAATTCACTATCAAATTCAAACCGATGGCCTGCCTTACATAATTGTCCAACACTGATGATATTGTGTTTAAGACCTTCCACATAAGCGACCTTTTGGATAGAGAAATTCCCAGTAGTAAGAACACCATAACCTCGGATTATCCGATTCACGTTGTTGCAGAATGTGACTTTTCCACCATTTCAAATTGGCCTTAAATCCCGAAGGTACTCCAACCTTCCGGTCATGTGCAAGGAGCAGGCACTGTCGATTAACCATTCTTCTTCTTATTCCTCCTTGCACATAGCCTGAGAATTACATGGTTAGTTTGGGCACCCAAACGAGTTTGGAGCCTGGGGTAACTGATGATTTTCTAATTGATGCATGAGCCGAGGTTGCAGGGACAGGTTTCGTGTCAACTTTTAGGCCTAGTCCTGGGTATTTGTGAAGTAGTGGAGTGTTGTGAGATTTTGAAAAGTTACGAGGTTTTTGAAAAGAACGAGATTTGACATGAGATGGGCCTTTTTGACAACTACATTGATATGCATAAATTTTGTCATTTACCCTGACACTTTTCTTGGTCAGAGGTTTGGGTGAAGAAGTAGGCTTGTGACCAGTCCGAGAGAAGTAAGATCTAATAGTGGTGCTGTTGGAATTTGAAAAAGTACGTTTTGAAAGAGTGGGAGTACGTGTAGATCTCTTGGAAAGTGATTTCTTAAAACTTTGATGTGATTTTAAAAGTGTTGGAATTGGTAAAATCCCCTTCCATTTTGGGTCATTTGAGGAATAGATTTGAAAATCATTGCTTCGAAAAGACTTTAGTTTCTTTTGGGTTGTGTCAGATGTTTTTGAAATGGTTTTAGGAATTGTACATTCCCTTTTGTTTGTTTTCTTGATTGAAGAATTTTTTTGAAAAGTAATTTGAGAAAACAAGCTTTTCTGGACTCTTAGATTTTGGAATTTTGACTTGTTTTTTATTCTTAGAAAAGATTTCCCTGTTTTTGCCACGGGATCGAATTTCCTCTTTGAAAGCCTTTTTAGCCTCGGTTTTTAGAGAACCATAGTTATTGATGTTCAACTGCGGTTTCCTGGAAACCATTGATATTTTTTTGAAAACGAGGGCTTGATTCATCCAAACTAGAGGATTCAATGTTTTGGGAGCATTGACCCACTTCAAAGTTTTCTATGGGTATTCCATGATGAATTGGATGAATGGTCATAGTGCTCTTGACTATGGTCTGTGGTAAGGAAGATTGGACTGCCATAGAGTAAGTCTGAGTTGATACTGTTGTGGGACATTCGATGATAGGCAGATGGACAAATTGTGGTTCATGACTGTAGTGAGAGACACTGCGGTATGAGGGCAGGTTTTGTCATTGTGCCACAGATAGGAGTTTGATCACTTGAGTGACCCGAAAATTCAGGCAAAATTTCCTCAATGACACAATTGTTACTCAAATTATGAAGTCTACCGAAGTGAGCTCTGATATATTCAGGAAAGGTTTTGTCATTGACTGGGAAATGAAATTCTAGGTCAGGAGGAACATAGAGATGGTCCTTGTTAAATCGGGGTGATGAGTCTTTTGTGGTAGAGTAGCCATTGGACCAACCCCAACTGTATGTGTTGTCCACGGTTGCATTATTTACAAGGTTCTCAATAGCTTCACTTTCATTAAAGAGTTTTTCTATTAAAAGATTTAAACGTACAATTTCACTCTGAGCTAAATCTCTTTGGTTCAAAGCTATTTCTAACTGTGTTTCACTCAACATTCTTGCATCTTTCTCTAAAACTAAGTCCTTTTCTAACATAGCTACTTTGGGTCTTTTGTCATCCAGTCGTCCTCTTATGTGAAACATCTCTTAGGACACTATGTTCTTCTCATCTAGAGCTTTGTTATACTTTGTAAGGACGGCAGCACACATGCCATTAAGGTTGTATATGAAGGGTTGACAGTCATGCATGCTATAATTTAGAGTTTGAATCATAAGTTTTACCTGTTCGACGATGCTTAGATTCCCATCTTTTTCCATGTAGCAATAGTTCTTTTCCAGCTTTGTAGACCCATCCTCGTCCGCAGTTGCCAGCATGCAAATCTTGCCTTTTCCCTTGACGTTGCTGATGTCTTCATCCTCATCTCCGGATGAACAAACTTGATGATCCCTTTTCACATGAGCTACATATTCCCTTGATTTCTCCTTTTCCTCAAATTCTTGAGCCATTCTAAGGTAGAATGCTCTATCTTTCACCACATTAGCTTTGCAGTCTTTGGCAAAGTGGTTCTCCTTGTTGCACTTATGACAGATTACAACATCACTTTTATCTTCTAAAGAGGTACCAGAGTCAGTTGAATTGGCGGGCTTCGGTGCCTCTTTAGGTTGAGTGTTCTGAGGTTGTGGTGGTGAGTGAGTGTTTTTGGAGAAACATGAATGATTGTTTTGAGGATTGAAGTTGTAGTTGAAGGGAGGTTTGTTGAACTGCTGATTTTTACGAAAAGAAGAGGGGGGTAGTCAGTTGAATTGTTAGCTAACAAGAGCAATTGCGTTCTGGAATTCTTCTTCATCATCATACTCTGAGTCAGCTTCGTATGACTGCGGAGGATTGTCATACGAGGGAGAGTAAGATTGAGTATGTGGTGCTTGTTCTATGAGAGCAAGTGGTCCTCCGAAGTCAGCACAATCCTTGAGTACCGTAGATTCTTGTGCTTGCAATTCACCATAGAGCTTGTAAAGAGATAAAGAATGAATCTTCCTATCTCCTTGGACTATCATCTTAGCAGTCGTCCAGTGTCTTCCCAAACCATTAAGAAATTGAAGATTTGTCTTATGGTTGCTTCGAACCATGCCAACATTAGATAACTTAGTGATAATCATATTGAACCTTTTGAAGAAGTCTTCCAAACTTTCATCAGCATCAGCTTTTAAATTGTTGAACTCATTGAGTGCAGTTGTGAGCTTCTTATCTTGAGCTTGTTCTGTACCCTCATATAAGTTCTTGAGAACATCCCAGATCTCTTTTGCTGATTTGCAATTTATTATAATGTCAAAGTTTTCGGGAGCAACTCCACAGGAAATCTTATAAAAAGCAGTAGCATCATTTTTCATTTTATCGAGATCATCTTTGGTGGGACGATTCAGGGCTGGTTGACCTCCTCCTAGTCGGGTTGTGGCGTCGTCGGTTTGAACTGGTGTAAGAACAGGGACATGTGGCCCTTCTTCTACAGATCTCCATACATCTCTTCCAAGTCTCCTTAAGTATCTCTCCATCCTATGAGACCAGTGATGATATTCGTTTGCCACCAATATTGGAGCTCTATTAGAACCACCAACACTATTGGAAACATTGACAGATAATGCTTGTGCCATATTTCCTTGTTTTTTAAAATGATTTTTTTGTTTTAAGAAATGAGTTTTAGTGTTATAGAAGACTTTTTAAAAAACAGAGTTTTGCTTCAAAAGGCAACCACTTTGGCTCTAATAGCAATTGTTGAGAGAAAAACTTGAGAAACACACTTGAACAAACGTTAGAACAAGTTTATATTGCGGAATTTAAAGTTTAACTTAAAGGATCATAAAGCTTAACAATAATAAAAGTTAGAGTTAGATGATTAGATGCGGAAATATAAGGAAATATAAATGACAACAAGTATTATATCAAGTATACACTTAAGTTGATTCTTAACAAAGAATGCAATCAGACCATGTTAGTAAGTGTCACACCCCAAAACCGAGAACGGCAGAAACATTCTGGGGCGGAGGACGTCATGTAATGTATCACAACAATGCAAAGTAGTAAACAAGCAACAACATCATCCATTGCATTAATAGTATAATTTTAATTACATTTGAGTTCTTTCATAGTATAATTCTACAAAATGAATATTCAAAAATAAAAGACGAGTCTTGATCGCTTCGTCTTCACAAAACCTGGTAGTCATACCTGTCTATCCGTATCCTGTGAATACAAGTTATTTTGAAAGCGAGTATCAGCAATAATGCTGGTGAATTCATAAGTATTTATGTGACTTTGATTTGTAAAGCTGTAATGAAAAACCTGTAAATGTTTTTGAAGGAAAGTTTGTACCAATGAACATGTTTGTAAATATCTGTGAACGTTTGAAAACTCTAGAAAATCCCATATTTTCTACTAGTATAAAATGTAGCCTTCTACCAAGACCCGACTGTTTTGAATGTTTGCTTCAGAAATCCAATATATGTTTATAAGTGGGTGGTAGTTTAAAGTCCCAAAAATGTACTACCATGATGTTTTTCATGTCTAAAACAGTAGATTTGTGTACAGTTATAATTGCTAAGGTATATGATAATTCCGTAAATCAACGTTTTTTTAATACTCCATGTGAGTTTTATAATCATGCTATTGACACTGCAGGCCTGTAACAACGTTCTTGAGGCGTTGGAATGTTATCACATTTGTCACCCCAGACCTGCCGGTCTAACTGTAGCTAACAGTTAGGTGCGGGGTTGTCAATCCCGTATAGATCTATACACAAGTATCACGCTCCCCCCACAAGGGATTATGGTATATAATACATGACTTAATAATGCATACTCGAAAGTACGTGAAAAGTCTCACAACCTAGTATAAAACAGATTTACTTATGAAAATGTCCATTTGTTCTTGTATATGAAAATATCTCTTTGATATGGTACTTGTATGTCTTGAAATTTGTATGCCTTGTAATTGTATATAATCGTATCTCCTTATATAGTATGTAATGTATTACTATAAACTCATGAATAGACTGAATCTTGTATGATTCCTGGTACTTGGAATGGTAAATAGTATATCTTAACTATACCTATTATAGTTACTAGTAGTGTGTGTGTATATAATCAAAATATGCCTTTGCTACCCAAAGGTACTAAACCAACTGAATAGAAAACTTTTATGTCTATATATGTATACATGATATATATATATATATATATATATATATAACCATACGTGTTTAGGCGTGCATTTGACAAATAAAATATAAAAGAAGTTTTGTATAACCTTTGAGAAGTTTAATAAATAATAAGAAGTGATGACTTGATGTCAGTTTATAAAACGGTTGGAAAGTAGTTTGTTTGATAAAAACAATTTTAAGTATAAAGAGACCTTTGTTTGAAATACGATTCTAATGGTGTTCGAAAGGAAACATAAAGTATGTAAGACAGTTTGATAAAGAGTTTTTAACATGTAAAAATGTTTGTCGTAAACTATTATAGTTTTTCCAAAAGTTCGCTTCGTTTGTATAGTAACCCTAGTGTAATGCTCACTTGTTATGAAATGTGTAACTTTTTGTGGTGACATAAATGAACACATGTATTCAAGGTATAAATAAACTGTTTGATTCGTATACGTATAACAACA
The DNA here is from genome assembly GCF_051521515.1 of Lactuca serriola. Taxonomy (NCBI): domain Eukaryota; kingdom Viridiplantae; phylum Streptophyta; class Magnoliopsida; order Asterales; family Asteraceae; genus Lactuca; species Lactuca serriola. Next base: position 40,250,645 of record NC_136412.1, on the reverse strand, counting down.
AATTTAATTTCAACAGATAAGATGATATCATGTTATGTTTTCCGTACGAAGGATTCCATATAATGGTTATGAATCACATATGATTACTTGATAAAAATGAGTATTTAGTGAAACTTTGAGTTACACACGATAATAATCGTGTGTTTATTTGTATTCTCCCCCTTAAAAGTGTATATAAAAAGTATTGATAACACATTTAAAAATGTAGATTATAGGGGTATGAACTCACCGAAGAAAGTGCGTGATTTGAAGAAAACGAGATTTTCCCGGGCGGCACCTCGACCGCAAAGTGACGAGATTCTCGGGAATCTCGGGGCTTCAGACTTTCGTCGGGGCTTAAATATGAAACCGGGAAGTCGGGATGTTGTCGGTACGAAAAAACGAGGCGAAAATGTGAGAGAAATGAAGTATTTTTGTGAAAACAGCCGGCACCCTCGCAACCTATTTATAGGAGCTGGAGGTCCTCGGTACGCAGGGCGTACTTCGGACTTACGCGGGGCGTTCCTCGTACGCGAGGTGTACTCCGAAGGTACGCGGGGCGTTCGTTTGCATCACTGCTTACCGCATCCCCGGGCGAAGTGTCTGGTCGACGTGGCTGATCCGGAGCCTTGTACCCGAGTACGCGGGGCGTACGAGGGTACGCAGGGCGTACTCCTTCGGATAAGACTTTGAAGTGCGTGCCAAGAACTTCTAAATTGTGTAACTTTCGCATACGAGCTCCGTTTTTGACGTTCTTTATATCCACGCGAAGGTGAGAAAATACTCTACAACTTTCATTTAGACTCCGTCGGCTAATTTTGATATTATTTTTAATTATATTCTAATTAATAGGTCGGGACACGATAACTTCGTTAAAAATCCGTAACTTCTTTATCCGACGTCCGTTTTCGTCAGACTTTTTATTGTTATACTCCTATTGCCGGGCTCTCCAACTTTCGTTTAGGTTGTGTCGGCTAAAGATCGCTCGATCTCTGTTTCGAGTTTTTAGCTGTCTACTGCTAGGTTAGAAACTTCGGAATATCATAACTTCCTCATACGAAGTCAGATTTAGGCGTTCTTTTTATGCATGATCACGGTTTAACGTAATCTACGACTTTAGTTTAGATACCTAAGGCTAAAAATTATTGTATCGAAACTTTGCATTTTACGTCTATCAGCGTTGCCGGCTTTCGCCGTGAATTTTAGATTGGTCATAACTTCTTCGTTATAACTCAGATTTGAGTGTTCTTTATATGTACGAAAACCTTGATACGAGTCCTACCACTTTATTTAACCCAAATATGATTTTAGGAAAGTTAAATTTTGGCTTAAATTTGACTGGCGTTACATTTTATTGTCTCAAAATATCGGGTTGTCACATCATCCCCCTGTTAAAGGGAATTTCGTCCCGAAATTCGAGTTTTAAGTAGTATTAACAATCATGCTACGGACTGGAGTTTTATTTGATACTCGTGTTCTTAAGCAAACATTTGTCTTCGCCTAGCATTCCAGTGAATCTTTCACTAATGGGATACGACTTTGCTTCTTTTGTTTGACTTCACTGGTATGATATCCTTTCCTTGTCGAATGTGTGTTGTGTGTTTCCGTGTTCGGTGAGAGTATTACACCTTGTACCCTACAAATAGTGTCTCTAGATCTTCAGAGCAATTAACGCTGCTCCTGAATCAGGGTCATGTGTTGAACAGTCAAATTCTTGTGTCTTAGACTGTCTTGCGGTATGGGTAGTGACTTTTCCTCTTGCTTAAGAACGCAGCCAAGCCCTTGGTTGGATGTATCGCATTACACCCTGCAATATTCTATCCCCTTTTTGGGAGGGATAATATTGGTGCGATGCATCAGACTTACTTTAGCGTTTGGAACGCTCTTTCTTGTTTACAGATAAATCCGGTGCTCTTCCAAGTGAGAAACTTGTCCTAAAGAATCCCCTTCTGAGGATTTTGTTAAGCTCTCTAGGAAGTTCTCGCACCTCGGTTGGAGCTAGATAATAAGGTGATTTGGCTACTGGAACTAAGTCGATTCTGAATTTGACTTGACGCCGTGTTGGTAGTCTCGGTTGTCCTTCCGGGAAGGTGTCGGGAAAAGCCGCGTACTTCTTGGATGTCCTGAATGTCCTTCACTTCTCGGCACGTCTCGGCGATGTGTGCAAGGAATACATGATATTACTTTCATAGGCATGTTTGAGCTTTGATACAAGAAATGATGAGAGGGTTCGTACTTGGTTCGTGGCTGTAAATAACTAGAGCTTCGTTGTTTAGGGAGGTTAGGACGAACTGCTTTATCAAAGCACCTAATGTTGGCTCGATGTAGACTAAATCAACTACTACTGATTATGATGTCAAAACCTGGGGGTGGATTAGCTGTCGTGAAGGTCTAAAAGATAGTATGACTACTCATGAATTAGGGAAAAGGATAGGTATTTCTAAGTTTATTCTCACGGAAGCACGATCATTCGCATTCTTGGGCAGTCTTCGTCCTGAAGTTCATAGTAGAACTCATACCTGGTTCATCTATCACAGTCTCGGGTATACGAGTCGTATATAATTAAGATTGAGAAGGTAGTCGAATAAATGATTCTTCTTTTAAGCTCTCATCCCATCGAGGAAAAAGAAGTTAAAGTGGAATTGTAAATGCCAAATCTGTAGAACCTTGATTATATATCACCCCTATGTATATATTCATCAGCGACAGATCAACCGTATGGACCTTTGGATTTAAAACTTGACGTACTGTACAAGCGGTACTTTGGGGGTTTCCTTGGGAAGAAAAAGAACTATGAGGTATTCTATACATGGGTACTACGGTGTTCTGGAATGACGGCTTCGCTGAAAAGGCGATTTTGAAGAAAGGGATGTACGTATGAAGCTGTTTTTGTGAGGATAAAATTGAATCAAGTCGTAAGATAATGTTGGAATCATAAAGAAACTTAAAGACATTAGATTTGAATATAAAACGTTTACAGACAAAACACAACCGTGCAACCATCAACAGGGTTACAGTACTTTAGACTACTACAAGTCTATTGCCGTGAGTAAGGTATACTATAAAAGGCGAGTATACACAGTACGAGCATCCCTATACTGACGGGATCTCGCAAAGGATAAGACTCTGATTGTGCTAGTTTTGGATGGTTTATAAGTTTGTTACAATGAAACGCCTAAATTACATTAACGTGGGTTCGGAGTAGGTTCTCCTGCAGCCATGATCCGGAGAATCCTACCGTTTGTGCCAGAGTTCTTTGTTATAGGGCAATCCTTCTTGAGGTGTCCTATCTCCCCGCATTGATGGCATGATTGGCTACCACTAGCCTTGGTGGCGGGAGTGGTGTTTAGCGAGTGTTATGTGGACACGAGTGCCTTCCTCATTACACCACCTTGGAAATTGCTTCCTAAAGCGTTCTGCAAGAGTTGCCATTTGTTGTTGTGGCATGGCAAGTCTTTGGGATCTCTTGCGCTCCTTTAGGTCTTGACGATATCGTCTCTTCCTTTCGGTCTTACTGCTTCGCAATTCTATGACTGTTGCCATTTGTTGCTTTCCTGGTTTGGTATTACCATCGGAACTCTCGACTTCTTTGTTGGTCTTGCTTGTGTTGCCTGAGTTGATGTGTGTAAGGAAATTTGTCACCGCAGTTGCTACTGCAGCTTGTAATGAAGCGGCATCGATATGGAGGATAGGGTTTTCGTTGCTCGGCTGATCGTTTCCGGATGACGACATGATTCTGTAACATGAAAGATAAAGGTTTTTGTGAGCGATTTTGGTTGACTCTAGATATACTTCGATTGTTTTAAGTAAAAGGGGGTAAAAGTATGTTCTCGAAAGTTTGACCTACATCCCTATGATGCAGTCCTAGTAGGGATTGGAAGTATGTTCATGATGGTTTGATCTACATCCCTATGATGCAATCATAGTATAGAGTAGAAGTATGTTTGTAGAATGGTCTTTTAAGACGTTTGTCGTTCAAGCTGAGGTATCGTTGGTTGGTGAATAACATGATCTAACCACTGGAAGGGACAATGGAAATGCCTCTGGAGTTAAATTACTATAGTCCAATGACTTGACTAAAGCAAGCTTCAGATAGACTCCAACGAAGGTATGATGAGGGTTTTTGAACAAAGAGTGACACGGAAATTAGCCGACTGTCATTATCATCGATGTTTTGAGATGTAATAAGTTTTAGGAAAATTTGTCTTTGAAGAAGGTCTTACATCATATCCAGAGTAGAAAGGTTTTGGCCGCATAAAGGCCCAACAAACAGTACTTACAGTACAAGATAGTTTCTTAGAAAATGCTGCATCGGGCATAGACAGAAAAATAATTCCTTTAACAAGGTAGGGAAATAAAGCCTTTCTTTATGGCGGAGGTCATCCTTCTGGTGAACTCTCAGTTTAGCCAATTAACGTCCCATTATTAAGAAGGTGTCCTTCGTACACTCTCTGGCGTACTCGTTTCTCTATGACTTCAGCTCGTGTTTTAGCTAGTGCTTGCAGCAGGGTCTCATGGTCTCTCTTAGATCTCTCACGAGTGTTTTCAAGATGATTGGTGTAGATGGTGTGCATTCTTGCGTTGGTATTTAACCTCTTTGATACAATGGAGAGTCGTCCTGCCTTGAATTTCGTTTCGACCAACTCTGCGGATCAGGATTGTTAGAACTTTGTCTGTTGAGCTCTCTTCGCTTAAGTTGTAGTAGCTTCGGTCTCCTTTTGACGACATAGGTCGATCTTGCTCTTCGCTCCATGTTTCCAAGTATTCTTCCTAAGGAGGCGTCGGGCCATGAAGAGCTAGACGAGAGTTAAGGTTTGAATTCGAAGCTACCGGGGGTAGGTTCTCATCCTCGAGTTCAGAGTTATCATCATCCGAAAGGTCTTCAGTATGGTGATCATTCAAAAGGGATTGGATGATCATTCTCTGGTTCTTCTCTAAACCATCCAGCATTGCTTTTATTCGGGTAGTACGGGTCGTCGTGGGGATGGGGTCCAGCTATGTTATCTATACGGTAATTTGGGGTATAAGAATCTAACACATAAGTAGTTTATAGAATACACAAAATACTCCTATAGTATTTTAGGTTTACGTTCTATTGTTCCCATTGTGGTATCGTGGGTAAGTTTTTAGACTTGTTGCAACTCACAACCACACTTAGGCACATGCTAGTCAACCCTTGGAAAATATAGTTGATTAGGCTATATCATCCCAGTTTTGACTATATGTCTCTAAGTCTACTTGTGCTGCCCAACAATCGTAATACTTTTGTTCTGTCATAGTGACACTGATTTCAGTATGAATGCAGACATGTATACTTACTTAAATATTTTATTATCTAAAAGTATAGACTCTTTATCAGAGTATTTTAATCCCTATTGTATTTATAGTTTGTATATCTTTTATGGGTTGATATACTTAATTCACTATAAACAATGCTCTGATACCAATCTGTCACACCCCAAAACCGAGAACGACGGAAACGTTCTGGGGCGGAGGACGTCATGTAATGTATCACAACAATGCAAAGTAGTAAACAAGCAACAACATCATCCATTGCATTAATAGTATAATTTTAATTACATTTGAGTTCTTTCATAGTATAATTCTACAAAATGAATATTCAAAAATAAAAGACGAGTCTTGATCGCTTCGTCTTCACAGAACCTGGTAGTCGTACCTGTCTATCCGTATCCTGGGAATACAAGTTATTTTGAAAGCGAGTATCAGCAATAATGCTGGTGAATTCATAAGTATTTATGTGACTTTGATTTGTAAAGCTGTAATGAAAAACCTGTAAATGTTTTTGAAGGAAAGTTTGTACCAATGAACATGTTTGTAAATATATGTGAACGTTTGAAAACTCTAGAAAATCCCATATTTTCTACTAGTATAAAATGTAGCCTTCTACCAAGACCCGACTGTTTTGAATGTTTGCTTCAGAAATCCAATATTTGTTTATAAGTTGGTGGTAGTTTAAAGTCCCAAAAATGTACTACCATGATGTTTTTCATGTCTAAAACAGTAGATTTGTGTACAGTTATAATTGCTAAGGTATATGATAATTCCGTAAATCAACGTGTTTTTAATACTCCATGTGAGTTTTATAACCATGCTATTGACACTGAAGGCCTGTAACAACGTTCTTCAGGCGTTGAAATGTTATGACATTTGTCACTCTAGACCTGCCGGTCTAACTGTAGCTAACAGTTTAGGTGCGGGGTTGTCAATCCCGTATAGATCTATACACAAGTATCATGCTCCCCCTACAAGGGATTATGGTATATAATACAGGACTTAATAATGCATACTCGAAAGTATGTGAAAAGTCTCACAACCTAGTATAAAACAGATTTACTTATGAAAATGTCCATTTGTTCTTGTATATGAAAATATCTCTTTGATATGGCACTTGTATGTCTTGAAATTTGTATGCCTTGTAATTGTATATAATCATATCTCCTTATATAGTATGTAATGTATTAGTATAAACTCATGAATAGACTGAATCTTGTATGATTCCTGGTACTTGGAATGGTAAATAGTATATTTTAACTATACCTATTATAGTTACTAGTAGTGTGTGTGTATAATCGAAATATGCCTTTGCTACCCAAAGGTACTGAACCAACTGAATAGAAAACTTTTATGTCTATATATGTATACATGATATATATATATATATATATATATATATATATATATATATATATATATATATATATAACCATACGTGTTTAGGCGTGCATTTGACAAATAAAATATAAAAGAAGTTTTGTATAACCTTTGAGAAGTTTAATAAATAATAAGAAGTGATGACTTGATGTCAGTTTATAAAACGGTTGGAAAGTAGTTTGTTTGATAAAAACAATTTTAAGTATAAGGAGACCTTTGTTTGAAATACGATTCTAACGGTGTTCGAAAGGAAACATAAAGTATGTATGACAGTTTGATAAAGAGTTTTTAACATGTAAAAATGTTTGTCGTAAACTATTATAGTTTTTCCAAAAGTTCGTTTCGTTTGTATAGTAACCCTAGTGTAATGCTCACTTGTTATGAAATGTGTAACTTTTTGTGGTGACATAAATGAACACATGTATTCAAGGTATAAATAAACTGGTTGATTCGTATACGTATAACAACAAATTTAATTTCAACAGATAAGATGATATCGTGTTATGTTTTCCGTACGAAGGATTCCATATAATGGTTATGAATCACATATGATTACTTGATAAAAATGAGTATTTAGTGAAACTTTGAGTTACACACGATAATAATCGTGTGTTTACTTGTATACCCCCCCTTAAAAGTGTATATAAAAAGTATTGATAACACATTTAAAAATGTAGATTATAGGGGTATGAACTCACCGAAGAAAGTGCGTGATTTGAAGAAAACGAGATTTTCCCGGGCGGCACCTCGACCGCAAAGTGACGAGATTCTCGGGAATCTCGGGGCTTTAGACTTTCGTCGGGGCTTGAATATGAAACCGGGAAGTCGGGATGTTGTCGGTACGAAAAACGAGGCGAAAATGTGAGAGAAATGAAGTATTTTTGTGAAAACAGCCGGCACCCTCGCAACCTATTTATAGGAGCTGGAGGTCCTCAGTACGCAGGGTGTACTTCGGACTTACGCGGGGCGTTCCTCGTACGCGAGGCGTACTCCGAAGGTACGCGGGGCGTTCGTTTGCGTCACTGCTTACCGCATCCTCGGGCGAAGTGTCTGGTCGACGTGGCTGATCCGGAGCCTTGTATCCGAGTACGCGGGGCGTACGAGGGTACGCAGGGCGTACTCCTTCGGATAAGACTTTGAAGTGCGTGCCAAGAACTTCTAAAATGCGTAACTTTCGCATACAAGCTCCGTTTTTGACGTTCTTTATATCCACGCGAAGGTGAGAAAATAATCTACAACTTTCATTTAGACTCCGTCGGCTAATTTTGAATTTATTTTTAATTATATTCTAATTAATAGGTCGGGACACGATAACTTCGTTAAAAATCCGTAACTTCTTTATCCGACGTCCGTTTTCGTCAGACTTTTTATTGTTATACTCCTATTACCGGGATCTCCAACTTTCGTTTAGGTTGTGTCGGCTAAAGATCGCTCGATCTCTGTTTCGAGTTTTTAGCTATCTACTACTAGGTTAGAAACTTCGTAAAATCATAACTTCCTCATACGAAGTCAGATTTGGGCGTTCTTTTTATGCATGATCACGGTTTAACGTAATCTACGACTTTCGTTTAGATACCTAAGGCTAAAAATTATTGTATCGAAACTTTGCGTTTTACGTCTATCAGCGTTGCCGGCTTTCGCCGTGAATTTTAGATTGGTCATAACTTCTTCGTTATAACTCAGATTTTAGTGTTCTTTATATGTAAGAAAACCTTGATACGAGTCCTACCACTTTATTTAACCTAAATATGATTTTAGGAAAGTTAAATTTTGGCTTAAATTTGATTGGCGTTACATTTTATTGTCTCAAAATATCGGGTTGTCACAGTAAGTGATATCAAACTTAGTGATTAAGTCAAGATTGACTTGCTCCGAAGGAGAGATTTAGATCTGTTATATTTCAGATTATGTTTAGTAGAGTTTAGACAGTAAGAAGGAGATGAGAGAGTGAGTTATGAATTTCAAGAGATATGAGATTCAAGATGCGTAGATGTGTATTCATTCAGAAAGAGAGAACTCCTTTTATAGAGTCTCAAGATTACAAATGTCTTGTCTGTTTAAAGTTGTCATGTAAGACACATTGGATAAAAGAGAGTACATTTAAAAAAACAGATAAAAGACTAAGACTAAGTGCTGATGACGATGACTGCGGTTGCGGTACTTGACTGCGGATGAGAGAGTGGTTGCGGATAAGGGAGAGGCTGAGATTTGGATTAAGTTTAAGAGGGTCACTTCTATGTTTCAACAATATATATATATATATATATATATATATATATATATATATATATATATATATATATATATATATATATATATATATATATATATATATATATATATAGGGAAAAATTCAATAGAGAACCATAATTATTGGTTCTTCAAGGAACCAAATCTTTTTTTCAATTTCAAGAACTTATTCTTTATCGAAAAAAAATCTAAAAATATCTAAATTCATATATTAACATTGTGAACGTGAAAAATATTTTTCGGATTCACCGTGTGAATCCGGATTCACGTTGTGAATTTGACGTAAAAAAAATTCGAATTTTATATCATTGGAAAAAGGATAAAAAGTTATGAATTTCTATATTTTTAGTTTTTTTTTTAAATAATTTCTAAAAGTTGAAAAAAAGATTGGTTCTTTGATTCCTTGGTTAATTATGGTTCTCTATTGAACCTCACCCTATATATATATATATATATATATATATATATATATATATATATATATATATATATATATATAGAGAGAGAGAGAGAGAGAGAGGGAGAGAGAAAGAGAGACACACACACATTATATTTCACATACTTACATCATACACATTATATACACACATTATATACATACATAATGCATACAATATGAAGAACTAGATTATAATACTTCATGAAATGGAATAGAACCTGTGGTTGAACGCAATCAGAATGGTGGTGGTGTTGTGGGGGTGCTACGTGGTGTTATGGTGGCAAAACAATCTAGCAGCTTTGGTGGTGATGATGACAACCCAAAACTAGAGGTCAACAAAAGTTTAATACACAAAATCAAACACCCAAATCATTAGATAGTCAGTGTTCAGAAAAAAAAAATCGGGAGTAAAATCAGGAATCACTTGTAAAATTTGCAAATCACCCGTTGTCGATGAGGATGCTTCCGTCGCTGGTGATGGCAATTGTCGGGGATAGAGGTTGCGTCGCCGGTGATTCTGCTTCGTTATCAGTCATCGATAATAGTTAGGTGAAAGAAACAAATTACAGAAAGCGGTGGAGAAAGAGGGGTATATTTGCGATGACCTTTAGCGGCGACAACGATGTATTAACGGTGACATTAGGGTTTTAGTAGTGACGCCCTTACGAGGAGAAAAATAGCGTCTTCTTTTTGGAGCATTAGCGGCGATGATGTCGCCGCTAATACGTTGAGCGGAAATCGTTTTCAGCCATTCGATTAGGTCCAGAGATCAACGAACACGGTTAACCAGATTGTTTTGATGCGGATCATGGTTTTCTACTATTAGTGACGACACCATTAGCGGCGACGCGTACTATTAGTGGCGACACGTAACCCGCAAATTACGTGTCGACGGGAACAGATGGGAAGTTCGCCCTCCAGTACTGCTAGTAGTGTTATGCCGCTATTGCCCTTATTTCTTGTAGCGTGAGGGTTATAGGCCAAAATATTAGAATAAACTCATTTAATATGAGATGAGAAAGGATCCAAAAGAGAAGAATAAACTGTGATGACATGGTGTGAAAGTATTACTTTATTGGTGGAAATTAGGGTAGCGAAGCCCGCAGTTTTAGGAGGGTGCCCGAGATAAAAATTCATCGGGTTGTAAGAGGGTGAAGCTTAAGAGTTTCTGGATATTAATAATATGACATGTAAAGTTTTTATTGCATGTATGTTACACAACGTGTTTTATGGGTTCAGTAGTGAAACACCAATCAACAAAAATAAAAATTTTAATGGTTTTTATATACTGCATTTTTAAAAATATTTGAAAAATAATACATGGAGGGTATTTTTCTGTGTTCGGTTAGTGAGTCGTGGATCAACCTGCCAATACCCGAATTTTTTCGACTGTAGTGGAAAAATTTTTAAAATTTTTATTTTTTCTACTATTGTGCAACCTTGATTTTCTCGTGCAACCCCTACTGTGAAATCCCGCGTTCGTCCTTAATTGACGGGTAAAAAAAACTTAACCAAAAACCATATACCCTCCTATTGAGTTCATGTCGTGTTGCGGGACTTGTCGAGAATCGACAAAACCCTAATTTTTTTAGTATTGAGTATTGACTCTTATTATATTGCTATTTTTTGTTATAGAAATTCAATCCGTTTAAAGCATAAGATATTCCACGTCTATCGATAAGAAGGATAAAAAGGCCAACTTTAATTTAAACAACTGCCATAACATGGTAAAAGTATTAACTATCCAAAAGGACAAAAGCTAAAATAAAAAATATTATTAATTGTTTAAATAAATTAAGGTATTTCATATTTGTAAAGTACAAGAATAGAAAACATATTCGAGTAGCTTTTAACTTATAGTAGCATATATAAAAGAAAGAATTGGAGAGAGACATTGGATTTTTCTGGTCATGCTTTCAAACAACAATCATGATGATTCCTCCTCCTCCTCCATCGTCTCCACATCTCCTCCCTCCCACACCACCACTGCCACTCTCCACCACCATCATTACCCTCTCACTCCCACTTTCTTCGTCATTCACCAACCCAAACAAAAACTCCATCATAACAAGTATATAATATGAATTCGAAGATGAGATGAAGAAACCCTAGAAATCTTCACAGGTCTCTTTTTCTCTCTATCTCTCTACTATCCTTCTCTCTTTCCCTGGGGAATCAAGCGACTTGGTCCGATTAATGTTTGCTAGATCAAACATCATGTGGTTTTCATGCTTATATATCCAGCTAGTTTCAATTCTTGCCCATCTTTATCATGGGTGGTTTTTCTTCTTTGTTTGAAACCCTAATTATTAGGGTTTGAAGTATTTAGTTTAAAAAATGGAAATCAAAGTGGAAGAAAATGTTTGTATTATTATACTTTTTAATGTTAAGGAACTGTTTTGTCCAATTTCAATTACTAAGAGTATATCAATAGATCAACGACAAGATTTTCACCATCTCCGATGCTGTTTCTTGATCTCGATCTATGTAGGGAAAACAAAACATGGATAATTTAGTTTCTGCTACATTTGTTGTGAGGGTTGCTGGTTTTGTGATCTAAGCCGACATTTGTTGGATTATAATATATATATATATATATATATATATATATATATATATATATATATATATATATATATATATATATCTTAATTAATAGATTTGATTAACGAAATAAATATAATTTTTTTTTGGTTTGAGAAAGAATATGTTCTGCTGGTCATCGTTAGAAAAATTGAATTTGATTGTTGTTCTTGATACATTTTCACATTTCTATTTTGGATGACAAGGATTTGCTCCTCATGTGCTATGTCTCCAAACAACTCAATAAATTGTTATCTAGGTCCCTTAATAATCCAAGAAAGCATTCCATGCACATCAACTGAGATATATTCACTCTCTTGAAGAATACGCATGCTTATTCACAAGAAAATTAAATGTCTTTTTTGGCTTAAATTTAATCGAATTTTTTCTTAGTGCTTGTATTGGATTTCATTTCATTTTTTTTTTTTTCATTTGAACCATTGATTCGAAAAAATACTAATAAAAGAAAAAAAAAAATAAGAAACTTCAGTTAACATTTATAGGTTAATTAAGATTTTTTTATTTGATCCATCATCATCATTATTATTATTATTATTATTATAATAGGAAATTACACAAATGGGCCATGTGGTTAATTTGTGATAGTCTACAGAGTTGATTTCTAATTTTTATAATTCAGATCATTTTTATGCAAAGATTTTGTTGCAGTATTTTAAATACACTCTACACAAAGAACTGACTAATTTACCATCTACAACTTATATAGTTGCTTATAGCTCTCATGTCCGACTATCAAACCATTGTTGAATCTTGGTAACAATTATAAACAATAAACACATCTGAAACAATAATCAATCGTCCACCAAAATTGAACTGGTCGTCATGGATCTTGCAACTACAAGCAACACAAATAACAATCATAGAGGGAAAGACGATTTACCGATTGAAGACTTGAAGATGAATATATGCAACAACCCCCATCACTAAATCAAGTTTGGTTTGCAAACTCTGGGAAAATATCCTGTCGAAAACCTCTGTCTGCTTAGAAATAATTGTATAATGAACACTATAAAAAGATGTTGGCAATAACTATATGATTTGGGATGTCTTATGCACCAACACTTAGCGAAAAACATGTCAATTAACCTTGTCTACTTAGAAAACTAATGGTAACAACTAGGGGTGTTCGCGATGCGGTTTGGTACGGTTTAGAGTTGAAACCGCAAACCGCACTGAACATGCGGTTTAAGTTTTTTGGAAACCGAAAACCGCACCGCGAAATCTCTAAACCGCATTATATGGAGCGGTTTCATGTGTGCGGTTTGTGCGGTTTGTGTGCGGTTTATGCGGTTTGTGCGGTTTGTGTGCGGTTTATGCGGTTTGATAAATTGTTCCAATTTATAACTTTTGTTATTATTCATTCCATTTAAACACTTTCAAAATTTATTATTTATATTGCATACCCTTTAAAAAGCATAGATATTGCAAACAAAAATACCACAAAATGTTTTGCTAAGTTGTTGTGACTTATGAAATTTGATATCATAGTCTTTTAAGTCTTTAATTATCATATTTCACCATCGTGATATAGAGAAAAGTTATTCGACAATATGAAGTATTTGGTGATTGTAAACTTATATATATATATATATATATATATATATATATATATATATATATATATAATTTTTATTAATACGATGTGGTGCGGTTTGAACCGCGGTTTGGTAACTATAAACCACAAACCGCACCGCATAATGCGGCTTAACAAAATTACGAACAACAAACTGCACCGTGAAATTCTAAACCGCATTATGCGGTGCGATTTGGTGTGGTGTGGGCGGCTTATGCGGTTTTTTGCACACCTCTAGTAACAACATATGTTTTTGCAATGAGAAAACAATATTTGACATAATAAGTCAATATCTAGTTAGTGCAAAATTCGATCTAAATTTTGAAATTCACAAGGACGATCCATGTCAAAAATTAAATTGTTGAACTAAAATTGCAGATAGATGTAAAGGACTATGAGCAAAATTATATAATAATAATAATAATAAAAGACAAAAAGAACAACAAATTGCAAAAAATCAAATAAAAAAAAGGGTTGATATAAGTAATAAGGAGTACAATAAATAAAATTAAATATAAAAAATAAAATATAAAAAATATGATTTAACCGGTGTCAAAAAATACAAAACCAATAAGAGTACAATAATAACACTAAATATAAGATAGCAACTCTCTCATGAGTCTTTGTCACATAATTTGGTCAACGAGTTTTTGACTTAAATGGTGTTTTTTAAAATTTTATTTACCAAATAGGTATAGTTTTAAAAATATTTACCAAATGGGTATATTTTTAAAATTTTATATTTTTTAGTTATTCAGTTTTTACTGTTTTATTTTAATACATATATTTTTTAATTTTTTTTTAAAACATTTTGCTATTATTGATTATCAAATATTTTTACAAACACTTATATTCTTATCTTTTCAATCTCGTCTCGTATTATAATAACCACCATTCTACCATGTCTTTTTGTGATTATAACCACCATGCTACCGTGTCTTCTATCATAATATATATAGGCATACAAGTTGCAACAAATAGATTGTTTATCTAAAAAGTTCAAAATCCATATAGATTTCCAGAAACAAAGAACAAATAATGAAATGTTTTTTATTATTCTTTTTATTATAAATCACAAAACTCATACATTTTATACATATTTTGCACTTGATACAAATCTATAAACAATTGTACAAACACTGAACACTCAAAACTCTTGTACAATACTATAATACATTCATCATATAACCTCAAGACATTCCAATCACTCAAACATAAAATATATATGATCCAACAGGATTAGCTGCAACAATCATGTTAGTTCCCATATGCTTCACCCCAAAGATTTCAGAAGTGATTGTAGACATCAAAGACCACTGTGATCCATAACAAATCCCTACAACCACTGAATCGAAGTGATTCCATCTTCTTCTTCTTTTGCTATCAACAGATTCGCGAAAACAAAAAACACAATAATAGACTTCGGACTAGTTCCACTACTCATCCAAATCCTCAGCTCTGATACATGAACCAAACTAAGTTTCAAACAACCCCAGTTTGATTTTCTTTTTGTATGGAAGGCACATTCTCATGACCCAATTTTAGCATGAAAAACGATGTAAATTTTGGCAAAAAAAACATTGCAAAATTTAGCAATAAGAAGTGTTCCAAGGCTGTTCTTCGACTCCAGAAGGCCATTCAAAAGCACATTCTCATAATCCAAGCAAAAAAACGAAGTTAAACATTAAGTAACTAACCCGATCAGAATTTCGTATTCTGAAATCCGTTATAATCAGAAGCCCGTTATAATCAGAAACTCGTATTCAGATGGATTGAAGATGAAAGTTCCAAAATTCGTATTCAATAAACCTAATCAAGTCAGAATATATATAAACTTCAAAAATCGAACCTGAAAAGTAAAAAATCGAACCTAAAATCAGAAAATCCAACCCTGTGGCCGAAGGTGGAGTGCCGACATTGATGTGGCTAAAGGTTGACTCGTCGGCATCGCCTTCGTATGGTGTGGCCGGTTGGAGCAATGGCCGTAGATGGAGGTGCGGCCAAAGATGAGGCGCTTTCTGTCAGTACCTTCCCGTTTTGCAACGTCGTTAGGTAAGAGAGTATAAGGCACGATAGGTTTTTTAAATTAAATGGCTAAATCACCCCTTTTGGTAAATATGTTGAAAACTATACCTATTGGGTAATTATTTTTTTCAAAAACACCTTCCTGGTCAAAAACTCTTTGGTCAACGATAACTAAATAATATTTTAAGATAATTATTCGTTAAAATAATCATATCCGGAGCTTAAACATTATCATTGATATATTTTTTTCATTATAGAAAAATACAACTTACCTTGCTAAATTTGTTAATAAACAATACCACTTACCTCTTTAATTTGCTTTTTCTATATAAGAGTTCACAAATTTATTAATATTTAGTGTTTTATATTTTCTATTTTGCAAATTGAAGTTTGATCTTACTCAATCAGAGTAAGGCATCTTTGATTGTTATGTTTGAGGCCATGTGTTCAATTCTTGCATTATCTAACATTTTTGTTTTTTTCTAGCTTTCTAATAAACTTGTGAAAACATTAAATTTAGCGAGCATAGGATTTATTCGTGGATATAGGTTGCAAGTTTGATCCTCGATGTTCACTTTTTCTTTTTTAACTTTTAAAGTAAAAAATTATAGGGGTGTTTCGCTTATTGGGAGCCAAAAGTCATTTTGACAAAAGTTACAAAAAGACAGTATTTCTTGATTTTTCAAAAAGTCATTTTTCTTTATATAAAAAATCAAAAAGTAGTTTTTAAAACGGTTTTACCAAACATCTTTTATATTTTATTTTTTTCCAAAAAAAACTTTTGCCCCTCAAAAAATAAATCAAACACCCCATAATGTTGTGAAAACAAAACCATTGAAACAGATTCGAACTCAAAAGCTCCAAGTGTATTGATACCCGTATGCGAATACATTATATATATAATTAAAGCACAATGTTCTTATGAACAGTGCATACGGTAATTTTTTTTATCGTTTCTTACTTCTCATATCCTCACACCCAGTTCTCCTCCGACTAAATTTTTCTCCCTCAATTTCGTCTGCCAAATCCGAAATCGCTGACGACTCTTGATTCCATTACTAATCTGCTTCTTCCATCTCTTTCTGTTTCCGCAAGCCGATCTACGATGGAAGGCTTGATTTTCTCCCATCGTCGATTTCATTATTCTCAAAGCTTCACCCTCTCACCTCCATACTTCTCCCACCGTTTCTTGCACCAGTGGAGTACATCCCTTACGCATCCAAGCTTGATTACTCCCATGGGCGAAGATAGTCGAGGGCAACTAATGGTACGTCCGGAATTGCATCTAATTATAAATCGATTGCATACGAGAAAAAAAGTGAAGCAGGAACACCAACGATGTCGCACTGGCCGGAGGCGAGGACGCGAGGTGGTGGCTGAAGTTTGCTCAATTGTCACATACAACAAAGATAATCCTCAAGTCGTCCCCTCCGAATCTTTTCATCTTCTCTTTTGCCCAAGATGTCGCTTCCTGCTGCCAATTTGGTGCTCGGTTTGCAACATCGCATCGAGGTCATGAGAACCACGACTCGGAATGGTAATTTTATTTTCAATTTTATGATTCAAGCAATTTAACAGTAGTTTTGATGTTACGTTTTGGTGGGCTTTGTTTGCTATTAGGTTGTACAAAGCAAAGCATCATAAGTGAGCTTGCTATTAAATGAAGATTTTCATATCAATGAAGCTCATGTAGACAAGGTGTTTGATAAAAGTTTTAAAATAAACGACGACCCTTCTTGGGTAGCTGCATTCATACTTGATCCACATGTTGGAAATACTTGCTCCCTTTTAAATGCTTAACTTCTCTACAGAAAAAGGATGTTGTTAAGCTTATAACAAGACTTGTATGAAGAGAATAAGCTCATATTACTTTAATGTAGCCTATGAAATGGAGAACAAAAGGGATTGATCCTGTATACGCACAAGTAGGGCACTTGAAACAAAGAGACCCAATTACGGGTAAAAGTAAGAATAGCTAATCCACAAAGTAGCTAATTAGTTTGGGAATCTTATTTAACAAAGGTAATGAAAGTAAGTAGCGATGTTACCCAGCAAAAGCCAAAGACGACCTTCCATCTTACAATAAGCTGTATTTGCTTCTCAAATGGTCTAACTTAAAGATTGTGGTGGGATTTGTATGCAGTAATGTGTCATCTGCTGTTTTTACAAGGGAACAAATTGCTAGCAACCTATGCCGAATTTCTTTACTTTTTTTTAGCAAAATGAATATGATAAATTTTGTATTTCTATTATAACCGTACCTATCCATGCGAAGCATGGGCCTCCCCACTAGTTCTCATTACATCAAAGTTTAATATATCACTTGATTGCTTGAAAGTAAATAATAATAATAATAATAATAAATTTGTTCATAATTTCAATGATTTTAAACTATAAGAGTTTTATAAAAAGATAAAAATAATAATAATAATAATAATAATAATAATAATAATAAAATTGTTCATAATTTCAATGATTTTAAACTATAAAAGTTTTATATGGACGTAACAGATAAACGAGCAACAAACTGTGTCACAACTCGTTTTTAGATAGAAAAACTAATTCTTTTAAAAGCAACATCCATAGATCTTGGAGTTATAACATTACTATGTATGATCCATTGGATTCTATCGAGGAGTTCCATAGCATCTGACGCAAAGAAACCGAAAATATCAAATGTAAAAGGTATAAACATGTGTTGATTTTCCATACACATTTTCTTGCGTTTAGCCACTTTACATGATGTAGCTTTTAAAACAGTTTGTCCTACAGTGAAAACCTCACTCCAAAAACCAACAAGAAGGAAAACCCTATTAGATCCACACATATATGTTTCAAATAAAAAATAATGTTAAATTCTAAACTATCAAATTAAAAAGCTAAAAAATAATAAACAACATAAATGATAAAATTGATTTTTTTTTAACTATCAAATTCTTACTCTCACAATTTCATAATTTTTATGATAAAATCAAATTACATAAAAATCACTAGTTTTTGAATAATTTACATAAAATACAGTATATATATATTTTTTAATTTTGACATTCAATGTCACATCAACACACACCACATTCATTCATTCCACACTAGAGCCACATTATCATAGAGTATCAAATAAGCGAGCTATGTTAACCAGACTAGAAAACCGGTTAAATGGTCATATTAAAACAAATTTAAAAAAAAAACAGTTTGTTAATTCAAACAAAAAAAATTTCAAAATCGAAAAAGCAAATAGCTTTTATACGATTTACCTATAAAATTGATATGTATTAATGTTTTTCTATAAAATTTATGTGTATTAATGTTTTTTTACAAACCTTCTTAACATATGTTTATATCTGAATAAGTAAAGCTTCATAATTTTATCAATCGAACTATACAAAAACAATTATATGCATGATGAATACAATTAATTGTATTAAGGTTTTTAAATCACTAAAAGTAGTTCAAAGATTAAAATAAATAAATAAATAATCTATCGTTGTATACTTGTATCCCTAGTTATTATCTTTGATTTATAAAAATAAAAAACAATTAAACATGGAATTCGTATTTTTCGAAGAAAAATGATATAAGACATATATATGTTTTTTTAATCTATCTATCTGGTTTTTCTTTTAATAAATGAATCTTATATAGGTCACATGTCCCTTTTCTACACCTTTTTTCCACGTGTCATCACCTCTAAGCCCTTTACTCTATTTCCCGCCTAATCCTTCGTCCAAAATCGTTGCTACAAATCAGGAATTTAAATTCAAAACCATTCTATTATCCTAATAAATCATCAAAATATTAGACAATAAATCAGCAATGTGATCTTATCAAAAGATTTAAACTGATGTCCTAATTACTTCCATTATTATATACATTAACTAGGTGTGATACTCATATATTATATGAGTTTATTATATATATATATATATATATATATATATATATATATATATATATATATATATATATATATATATATATATATAAAATTTTAACAATTTGAAAAGTTTGAATTTATAAAAAAAAAATTGAATTATTAAAATTAATGAGGTTTTAATGTATTGAATACATTACATATATAAATTTTTTTCTAATAAATACCTTACATATTAAATGAAGAATTTTAATTTAATAAAATAACAAGTGGAAAATAGAAAATTTTAAAATTCTAAAAAATGACATGTGTCCAAATCAAGAAAAAGAGGACATGTAGCAAAAAGTTTTTTTTTTATTAGGGAGGATTTCGTGAATTGAACATTCTTCTGCATTCAGTTTCTCGCATTGCTGTCAAAGATTCTTTCTTCTTTGAGACTTGGAGATTTCTCGCATAAGGTAGTTATTTATGTGTTGTTATATGTGTGCTTGTGTGTGTGGTAATTTAAATGTGGGCGCTTATAAAAAGAAGGATTTGGAGATGCTTATGGCGATGAAATATGGAAACCAACATTAAGAAGAAATAAACACCAAACTCTTCACACAAATACAATATCCCATTGGAAGAAACTATTTTCTTCTAATTCTTTAAAAAGAAATCATGCAATGAGAGTTTGTAGGTCCTCCATATTTGCAGATCATCCCTCATCCCCGAGGTACTTAGTCCTAAATTTCATCCTTAATTTTATTTTATTTTTTTGCTTTGTACTCCAGAAAAGAAAACAACCGTGTTATTATTTATTCGTTAAGTTTCATTTATGATTGAATCCCATATAATGAAATCAACGTGATTCAAACAACTTTAATATAACTACATTACCTTGAATGGTTTATACATGAAATTTAACATCCCAAAATTCAAGATTGATATGTACATAATTAGCCATATGTTTAGTATAGATTTTTATCAATTATTAGCTAATTATTAGCATAATGTGGACAAAAGATACTTAATAATGTCTAAATTATATTTTCAGTCCAGAAGACATGCTTGGAAACAAATAGGAAAAAGGAGAAGCAATTAGAAGGTAGAGAATGAAGAAAGAGGAGAAAATCTGGAGCTACTCGGCGAGTTACCAAGAATATTTGCGAAGAAAAATCAAAAATCCTTGCCGTACACGGATTTCTCATATCTACTCGGCGAGTTGGGCATCTACTCGCCGAGTAGACCCTGTTTTGAGATAATTATAAATACCGGTTGAGATCCCGAATTGGGGAGTTTTTTAGCTTCCTTGGAGAGCAACCTGCGACTGGAGATACCTTCGGAGACCTGAAGAACCCTAATCTTTGATCATTAAGAATACTTAAGACGAATTAGGTTAAATCTTCCACTTAATCTAGAAGTGAATCATGTTTAGTTTAATTGAATTCATTTTTAGCTTTTCTATGACTGTAATCATGAGCTAAATTTCGTAGTTTCTGTTTAGGAAAGATTATTTTACTCCTATGGTGTGATTTATTACTTTATTTGATTGATTATTGGTGATTTTATTAAACTAAGTTTGTTAAAGAACCTTATGCATTGATTATAACTATTTTCTGTTAATTGGAAGACAACTAGGCTGCATGAACATCTCTTAATTGTCAACCTCATATGATTTATGTGAACACTTCATTATATGCTTAGGATTAGTGAATATGAAACTAGGATTAACTAGAGAATGGGTAAATTAATGTGTGAGCTTGTTTGGTAAACCAACAAACAAGAGGTTAGTTGAACCACCAATTTGATTAACCAATTACAAATCTTATTTAATCCAAATAATTGAACTAGGGAGTTAATTAGTTTAAACACTTGATTACTGCTTAAATTGAGTAATTTCCTAAGGGTTGGTAATAGCGAATGCGAACCTAACCACTATAGTTGGTAACCAATAACAATCAATATAATATTCTATCATAAAATTGACCATAGGAGTGAATTAATTGGACCTAAATAGAAACCTTTTATTAAATTTGGTGAATTTTTACTTGTCTTGGTTGTTTAGTTAATTACGTGTTAGGAGGAGTGTTTAAGTTTCTAGTCTTGTAAAACTAGAGAAAAACTTTTTACTTTTATTACTTGTCTAGTTAAAATTAGTTATTTATTTAATTTCCGTTCCCTAAGTTCGATACCCTACTTATTTAACTATACCACTAAAAGACAGGTTCACTGCCTTTGTGTGTTAAAATTATATTTTTAGATTAGGAATAAAACCAATGCATTTTTACACACATCAAGTTTTTGGCGTCGTTGCCGGGGAACGGCTCAAAAATTAAATCTAATTCCTAGTTTTATCGATCCTTTGTGTGAGTTTATCTTGCACAAAGTTAATTATTTTTAGTAATTCAGTAAGTAGGTTAGGTTTTAGTATTTATTAGTTTTTAGTCGTTTTTATTTAATTTTGTCTATTTTTTTTAGCTTTATACAACCTACTCGCCGAGTGCACTCGACTCTACTCGGCGAGAAAACTGCTATTTGGCAGTTTAATTTTTATTTTCATTCAGTTTCATCTTTTGTTCTTTGTACGCGTTTTTCTTGTTTTGTTGCAGGATTTTCATGACCAGAGGATCCAACACTCCACTGGTTCCCCCTTTTGAAGACCCAGAATCCGCGTTGAGGAAAAACAGAGGCAAAGACGTTGAAAGCTCGAATACACCTAAGAAGTCGCCTTTGTCTAGCTTAAAGACGGTCTTTGGGAAGAAGAGAAGCAACAAATCAGGAGCATCCAGCGCCTCTTTAGCAAGCGAAGACCCAATCAAAGAGGACACCAAGTACGAAACCGAAGAAGAAGAACCTATATTCGTGCATGACTCAGATTCCGGCGACGAATTAGCTATCCCTATGGCTAACATCGATGAAGTCCCCATGGGGGAATGGAAGAAGAGGATACGCGATGATACCGGCCCGAGACTTGTGCAACCCGCAATTCCCGCAACTGCCACTTTTGGGCTTAAGGGTCACATACTTGCCCAACTCAAAGAAATCCCTTTCTACGGAAAAGACCATGAAGATGCTTACAAACACTTGGATGAAGTTAATGATGTAGCTTATTATTTCAATGTTCCAAACGTGCCTCGCGAGACTCAGCTACTTCGAATGCTTTCGGTTACATTGAAGGGTGCTACAAAAGATTGGCTCGAGTCACTTCCCCCCGGAT
The DNA here is from genome assembly GCF_051521515.1 of Lactuca serriola. Taxonomy (NCBI): domain Eukaryota; kingdom Viridiplantae; phylum Streptophyta; class Magnoliopsida; order Asterales; family Asteraceae; genus Lactuca; species Lactuca serriola. The sequence goes on along the minus strand of NC_136412.1, from coordinate 40,228,033 downwards.
CCATCACTACATGGGCCAAGATGAAAGAAGAGTTTATTGATCAATTTTGCCCACCTTCCAAAATAGCTAAGTTAAAGAAAGCCATAGTCAACTTTGAGCAACAAGCTGGAGAATCACTTTATGAGGCTTGGGAGATGTACAAAAGTCTATTAAGAAATTGCCCACATCATGATCTCAATAGTCAACAAGAAGTCTCCATTTTCTATGATGGAGTGAATGTTACAACAAGGCAATTACTTGACTCGCAAGGCCCCCTCACAAAGAAAGCTCCCCCGATGATAAAGCAACTAATTGATGAATTCTCCAAGCATTCTAGGGAATACCACAACCCGAGGAATGATGTGACGAGGGGGCAGCTTATGCAGCTTCAGAAGATTTGTCAGCAGTCATGGCTATGTTGAAAACCATGGATAGGAGGATGGATAAATGGATCAAACAATACATGCTATTCAGGTGGGTTGTGAGAATTGCAATGGACCTCATCTTACTAGAGACTGTTACTTATAAGAGAATGGGAACAAGAAGGTGCAAGTATGCTACTCCAGTGGTGACACATATGATGATGACTGGCGAAAACCAAAGAAGGAGTGGCTCCCTTATGAAGAGTACAAGAAAGCTAAGGAGGAGAAGTATAAACAAAAAGGAAGAGGGTTTTACCAAAAGGAGGAACCGGTGCAAGAAAGAAAATTGAGTTTGGAGGATATGCTTGCTAAATTTGTTGCTGCTTCAGAAAAGAGACACAATGACCATGATGCTGCAATACAAGAGACAAGAACAATACTTAGAAATCTGCAAGCATCTATCCACAACATTGAGACACAGCTGGGGCAACTTGCCCAACAAATAAATCAAAGGTCACCGGGAGAACTTCCTAGTAAAACCAAAAACAACCCACAAGGTGCACATATAAATATTGTGACAACTAGAAGTGTGAAGATAATTACCCCTCTGGCGCCTATTCAGAATGAAGAGCCCAAGCACTCACAAAAGGAGGATGCAGAAAAACCGAGCCAAAGTCAAAATCTGCTGGACACAGAGCCTACTCACCGAGTCCAGAATATGGACACGACGAGTCCATTGCCTAATCAGAAAAGTCAGATTCCTGCAAAGCCATTTCAGCCTCCATTGCCATATCCAGCCAGAGCTAAGAAAGAAAAGAATGAAGAACACTACCAGAAATTTCTAGAACACATAAAGGCTCTTCAAATCAACATACCATTCATAGAAGCGGTTGCCCAAATGCTAAAATATGCCAAATTCCTCAAGGAGCTGCTAACCAATAGAAGGAAGATGGAAGAAGTTAGTGAAGTGGTTCTCAATGAGAATTGCTCAGCTGCCATGTTGAACAAGCTACCGAAGAAGAAGGGTGACCTGGGAAGCTTAACATTGCCTTGTCAATTTGGGAATTTGGCCACCACTCATGCTTTGGCTGATTTAGGAGCAAGTGTAAACCTCATGCCATATTCATTCTTCAAGAAACTAGATCTCCCGGAACCGAGGCCAATCCGAATGGCAATCCACTTAGCAAACAAAACCGTTACATTCCCACGAGGAATCTGTGAAGATCTCTTGGTAAAGGTGGATAAGTTCGTGTTCCCTGCGGATTTTATAATCTTGGACATGGAAGCAGATCCTCAAGTCTCGATCATCCTTGGAAGACCTTTCCTTAACATAGCAAGCGCTATAGTTGACATGCGAGATTCAAAACTTACTCTATGGGTGGGGGATGATTCAGTCACTTTCGGGGTTGATCAAGCCATGAAGCATGCAAGGAATAGTGATGACAAGACATTTTCAATTGATATGTTGGATTTTTGATGGAGGAATGGGATATTGAAGACTCAAACAAATCCACCATCAATTTTGATGAAGAACTTGATGCTGAAAAAGACTTACTGGAAATAGAGAGACTGCTGGAAGAAGCTGATTATGATGAGTTAATGAAGAACATGGAGCAACCTACTCACCGAGTAGGCCCAATCTACTCGCCGAGTCCATCTGAAGAATCCCGAGAAATCGTGAATTTGGCACAGGACTCGACGAGTACCTTACCCGTACTCAACGTGTTCAGCATGCAGAACGCAAAATCTGAGCTCAAAACACTACCAGATCACTTGGAGTATGAATTCCTTGAAGATGGTCAACAAAAACCTGTTATAATAGCTTCTGACCTCTCCAAATCTGAAAAGAAGAATTAGTTCAAGTCTTGAAGAAGAGGAAGAATGCCATTGCATGGAGTATCACCGATATCAAGGGAATAAGCCCCTTTTTATTGCTCTCACAAGATCAACCTGGAAGAAGCAGCAAAGCCGGTAGTGCAACATCAAAGAAGATTGAACCCAAATATGCAAGAAGTGGTCAAGAAGGAAGTAGTGAAACTTTTAGATGCGGGGATCATTTATTCTATTTCCAAAGTCCATGGGTTAGTCTGGTTCAAGTGGTGCCCAAGAAAGGAGGGATGACGGTCATAACAAACGAGAAGAACGAGCTTATTCTGACCCGAACGGTAACCGGTTGGAGAGTGTGCATCGATTATCGAAAGCTAAAAGATGCCACTCGTAAAGACCATTTTCCTTTACCTTTTATTGATCAAATGCTTGAAAGATTGTCCAACCATAGTTATTATTGTTTCTTAGACAGATTTTCGGGTTACTTCCAAATACCCATAGACCCAATGGACCAAGAAAAGACCACTTTCACTTGCCTGAGTGGGACTTTTGCCTATCGCCACATGCCCTTTGGGTTATGTAATGCACCTGTGACATTTCAAAGGTGCATGACGGCCATATTCCACGACATGGTGGAAAAATTCATGGAAGTATTTATGGACGATTTTTTTGTTTTTGGATCTTCCTTCCATGATTGTCTTGCTAGCCTTGATTTAATGCTTTCAAGGTGTGAAAAAATCGACTTAGTCCTTAATTGGGAAAATGTCACTTTATGGTTAAAGAGGGTATAGTTTTGGGCCACAAGGTATCCAAAGCGGGGATTGAGGTGGATCGGACAAAAATAGATACAATTGCTAAATTACCTCCACCAACTAATAGAAAGGGCATTAGGAGTTTTTTAGGTCATGCGGGTTTTTACCGTCGTTTCATAAAAGATTTTTCTAAAATAACTAGACCTCTAACACAATTACTTTTAAAAGATGCACCCTTTAATTTCACTAAAGAGTATCTAGAGGCTTTTGAATTTTTGAAAGAAAAACTAACTAATTCCCCGATCATCATTGCGCCGAATTGGAACTTACCTTTTGAAATAATGTGTGATGCAAGTGACTTTGCATTAGGAGCTGTCCTTGGTCAAAGGGTTGATAAGCACTTTCGACCCATCTATAATGCAAGTAAGACTCTGAATCCGGACCAAGAAAATTACACCACAACTGAAAAAGAATTACTAGCCGTGGTGTATGCTTTTGACAAATTCCACCCTCATCTTATTTTATCTAAAACCACTATTTTTACTGACCATTCTGCTATTAAGTAATTGTTTGCCAAGCAGGATGCAAAGCCAAGATTGATACGGTGGGTTCTCCTTTTACAAGAATTTGATATAGAAATACGCGATAAAAAGGGAATGGAGAATGTAGCTGTTGACCATTTATCAAGACTAGAAAACCCGCACTTGGAAGCATTGGAAGAGGGTAAAATTGGAGACGACTTTCCGGACGAGTACATTTTAGTAACTGCGGGGGAGGAGCTATGGTTTGCGGATATAGCTATATATTTAGCTACCAAATTTATCCCAAAAGATTTTACCCGCCAAAAAAAGAAGAAATTCTTTTCAAAAATAAAATACTACTTTTGGGACGAGCCATATCTTTTCCGAAGCTGCGCGGATGGGATCATAAGGAGATGCGTATTCGGGAAAGAAAGCCGTGAAATTTTGGAGCATTGCCATAGCGGGCCCACCGGTGGACATCATGGAGCACATTACACAACAAATAAGATATTTGATATTGGGTTTTATTGGCCCACAATTTTTAAAGATGCTACCCAATATGTTAAAGAGTGTGATGCATGCCAAAGAACGGGAAACATATTGTGACATCCCCAAAATCTCGGCCAGAAAAGACCGATTGTCATTTATGCTTTTAAAATAATTTTAGAGTAAATCCTTTTGATTTGAAAGAGTTGTGGAATTTGTTCCCAAAAACAAAATGTGATAAAATAATATTTACCAAAGCATTTCATAAAGAAATGTGTTTTCATCATATAATCAAAACTTGGGATGTCATGTTCCGATACAAACCATAAAGCATAAACGATAACATTACAAGCCATTCAACAAATAAATACATATACGACTTGTAAACAAAAAAACTTGATGATTCAACCATCTTATGCCCTTTCGCCACTTCATGTAATACAAATAAAACTGAGTGGGTCAGGCTTGGGAGCCTGGTGAGCATATAGGGTTTTCAACCCACAATAAATAATTATATTTAATTCCACCAACCAACAATAACCCAATTACCCATTCTCGTTATTCTCACTTTACGTCCCTAAGACAACTAACATAAGGGACCTAGTCTAAGAATATTTTATCGGGGCGACAACACATGCTTTGGGGGTTCCTCAGCAATATAAGTCAAATAAGGCAACCATGAGGGGGATGGAGTACAGCGAATGAACACCCAAGTTCATTAACACCTACAGGTGGCGAGCCTGCTAGTGTTCCACATGACTGTCTAGAAAAGTCTGTGGTCGTCATCTAAACTCCGCTAGATGACTGAATCAAAACAACAACGAGGCCTCTCATGTGTTTATTACACACCAACTATCTACCCATGTTCTACCCAACATATTAGTAGATAAGAATATACATTTTTATACATAGTTTAAAAAAAAACTGTATAGCATGGTTTAATCAAATACATCTTCCACATAACAGATGAGGCACACACATATACCACGTATTTCATAGAAGACAAATTAGATCTATGAGATAGAAGAGGGTGAATATACATTCACACATATAACACAAAATATTCACATAACACGTATTTCGCATAAAATACTTTATAATTATGCGTTAGAAGAAAGTAACCACACACTCACATGATCAGAAGATGATCGGACAGCACTACGGCTTATAGAAGTAGTATTCTTAGGTAGATCTGGAAGATCTTCACAAAAAAACCGGACTCCTCGCGGGTAGAGCTTCGGCTCGGGAATCGCACTTCTTGGGATCTTCGGGACTTCGAAACTTGCTTCGGGGCTCGGGATTGATACCGGGCTTTGGGGTACTTCTGGCACGCAAAACGATGCAAAATAAGAGAGAGAAGAGAGAAAAAGAGCAAATGAGCCTGTAGCACCTGGTTCATGGTATGTAAGATTATCTGAGTATTTTGTATTATTGGCCTGGGACTCGGCAAGTTGGAGGCCCGACTCGCCGAGTAAAGACGAGACTTGGGACACGGTTAAGTTGGCGACTCGGCGAGTCCATATTATGGACTCGGCGAGTCCGTGCTGTCCGATGAAACCCTAATTTCCATGGGTTTGCACCCTATTTAAACGACCATTTGCGCCCCAACTCCGCCCCCTTCACCCTCAAAAGCCCTCCATACTCTGATATTTCGATTGGTTGTATGATTTAAATTTTAGACATGGTAAACGTTGTGATGTGGTTTGATCAAACAATGTTTTTAATTATTAATGTTTTCTAAAGTAATGTTTTAAAAACGAAATTTTTGGATGTGAAAATTGGGTCGTTACAAGTTGGTATTAGAGCCCTGGTTTGAGGGATTCAGACACACCTTCGGGGGGTATCTGAACTCAAATCGAGGGGTCAAAAGATTTTGAAAAAGAAAACGTTTTCTAAAAGGTCAAGTAAAGTATTTTAAGAAGAAATGAAATGTGTGATGTGCGCAACCGGCCGAGCTCAAGTAAGTATTCCCCAAAGTACCCATACAAGCTTATGTTGTGTTATTCAGTTTCAGTAGAAGAGCATGCTAGAATAGGACTAAGGATCTAGTAGTGATGCCTTATGTGCCTGCTTTATGTGCTTCAGTGTATGAAAATTTCATGCTAGAATCGAGTAGACAGCAGTAGGATAGCCTGTTAGGTTATGCCTGATAGTATGAGTTTAGCTTTGTATGCTAGATCAGTTTTTCTCTATGAGAGCGGATTTGCTTGAGATTGTTCCCTTAGTTCGAATGCTGCTTGCTTTGTGCTTTGTGGGACTCTAAGTGGTGGGAGTCAGCCATTAGGTGAATACGTCACGTCACATGTGATCAGGGTTGAATAATCTTAGAGTGCTGGATTTGGCCCTATTGCGCAGCTCTCGTTTGAGTCTAACCGTTGTAGGGATGAGCCTGTTACACGAAGGATTATCCGAGCCTCACCACATGTGATGGTATTCAGGTAATGGTTAATTGGCACTACTAAGAGGCCTTCAGTAGCTGAGGACCTGGTAGGGTGGACCCTAAGATTTCCCTAGGGCAAGCCTATGATGAGTATAGCAGTGATCAGCCGTAGTGGAAGGGATCTGGTGGAGTCGAGGTAGTCCTTGAAGAAGGTACGAATAGATGTGGAAGGTAGTATGGGCCCGTACTACTGAAAGCAGAGGATCCGTACCCGAACCAAGGAAGGCCAAGATAAGACCAGGGAACTTGTAAGTAGTTGTGATCCCTCAGGAAGTATCAGTATCACTAATGATTGTTATTATGTATTGCAGAATGGTGGTACTTCGATCGAGGCCGATAGATGGCGGTTCAGGAGAGGGGTCAGGTTCGGGATCAGGTTCCGAGCCGGTAGATGAGGGACTACGCGAGTTCATCGCGTCAGAGATCACCAGGGGTATCCTTGAGTCGACCCCCATTATCTTCGGGTCGATCAAGGAAGGGATCATCGAGTTGATGGAGGATCACCTCAAGGCGTTCAGGAGTGACATGGCATCTGGCCAGTCGGGATCTCGCACGCTGTCCTTTAAGGACTTCAGGGGAAGTGGTGTGCCGGATTTCCACGGGGTGAAAGACCCCATTGCTGCCAGGCGATGGATTGCAAACATAGAGTCTGCACAGTTGACTAGCTTCTGCCCCGAGGGGTCGAAGGTGAGGTATGCAGCAGGGTGTTTACGAGACCGAGCTCGAGATTGGTGGGAGTCAGTGGGTGACTCAATGGGAGCCTCAGCTATCGAGGCTATGACCTGGTCGGACTTTGTGACCAGGTTCAGGGCAGAGTTTGCGCCGGCTGTCGAGCTTCAGCAGCTGGCCAGGGAGTTTTTGGACATGAGGCAGATGACGGAGACTGTGGCGGAGATCACCGCCAAGTTCCGGGAGAGGGCTTTGTTGGTGCCCCAATATGCGGGTGACGAGGATATGAGGAGGACCCGTTATCATGATATGCTACGGGCTGACATCCGGGAGCATGTTAGCTTTTCAGCTTGCCCTACTCTGGAGTCCATGATCGCCAGGGCGAGGGAAAGGGAGATTGATTTAGAGCACATTCGGAAGAGGAAAGCAGAGGCGGGGCAGGTAGTTGGGGCTTCAGGAAAGAAGCCCAGGGGATCAGATGGGAGGCCGAAAGGCCAAGGGGGACCTAGCCGCTGCGGGAAATGCGGTAGGACGCATGAGGGAGCATGTAGGATGGGATCAGCAGGCTTCTACAAGTGCGGCAAGGCAGGGCACTTTAGCAGGGATTGTACTACACCAGTTTCGGCTATTCAGACATCGGAGTTGTTGTGTTTTCACTGCAACCAGAGGGGCCACAAGAAGGCCAATTGCCCCCAGTTGACAGCATCTACGCCAGTGAAGGCGCCAGCTCCAGCGACCTTGCGGATCACTGATGGCCGGCAAGGCAAGGCAGAGGCTTCGGTGGTGAGGAGCCGGGCATTTCAGCTGACTACCGAGGAGGCACGCGTCACACCCGACGTGGTGACGGGTATGATTCTTTCCCTCTACTTTATTTTATGATGTTATGATATTGATATGTGCTCTGTGTGTATATGTATGCATTAGGATCGTTCCATGTGAATGGCATTCCAGTTCAGGTGTTGTTCGACTCGGGTGCCTCCCGATCATTTGTCTCCCTTGCGCTTAGCAAGAAGTTTCCTGAGTTTTCAGGCATATTGGATTGCCCTTTAGAGGTAGAGATTGCTGACGATCGATCGGTGCGAGCATCGATGGTGTTTCGGGATTGCGTATTGCGGTTGCTTGAGGAGCGATATTTGGTAGACTTGGTTCCCATTCCGTTACGCGGGAACAAGGTGATTATAGGCATGGATTGGTTGAGCCCTAATGGGGCGGTGATAGACTGCACACAACAGCTAGTGCGAGTCAGGACCCCAGGTGGGGGAGAGTTAGTGATTCATGGCGAGAGGCCACATTACAGACCCACTGTATGTTCAGCAGCGAGGGATAGACGCTATCTTCAGCAGGGATGCGCAGGATATGTCGCGTATGTGACGGATACCCGGGAGGCGGGTAAGGCGACAGTGAGCGAGGTTCCGGTGGTTCGAGATTTCGCAGATGTTTTTCCAGAGGAGCTTCCTGGGATACCTCCGGAGCGACAGGTGGAGTTCAGGATTGACCTCGTTCATGGTGCGGCTCCGATAGCCAAGGCACCGTATCGGTTGGCTCCTCCCGAGATGCAGGAGTTGTCTACGCAGCTGCAGGTGCTGCTAGACAAGGGATTTATTCGTCCGAGCAGTTCACCCTGGGGAGCCCCGATCCTGTTTGTGAAGAAGAAGGATGGGTCGCACCGGATGTGCATAGACTATCGGGAGCTGAATAAGGTAACTGTGAAGAACCGTTCCCCACTCCCGAGGATTGATGATCTCTTTGACCAGCTTCAGGGAGCGTCTTGGTTTTCCACGATCGATTTGCATTCGGGATACCATCAGATGAGGGTCAGAGAGGAGGATGCGCAGAAGACCGCGTTTCGGACGCGCTATGGCCATTATGAGTTCGTGGTGATGCCGTTTGGGCTCACCAATGCTCCTGCCGCGTTCATGGACCTCATGAACCGCGTATGCAGACCGATGCTGGATCGGTCTGTGATAGTTTTCATTAACGACATCTTGGTTTATTCCAAGACACAGGAGGAGCATGAGGAGCATCTGAGAGAAGTTTTGGAGACCCTGAGGAGGGAGAGCTTGTATGCCAAGTTCTCCAAGTGCGAGTTTTGGTTACACGAGGTGCAATTTCTCGGACACCTTGTCAACCAGAACGGGATTCTGGTCGATCCGGCCAAGGTCGAGGTCGTGATGAGATGGGAGGTTCCGAAGTCTCCATCTGAGGTTCGGAGTTTCTTGGGATTGGCAGGCTATTATCGGAGATTCATTCAGGACTTCTCCAAGATAGTCGTACCCCTGACGCGGCTGACGAAGAAAGCCGTAGTCTTTCGGTGGGGACCCGAGCAGCAGGCTGTGTTTGAGACGCTGAGACAGAGATTGTGCGAGGCGCCAATCTTAGCCCTGCCAGAGCGTGTAGAGGATTTTGTAGTTTACTGTGACGCGTCCATTTCAGGGTTGAGCGCGGTACTGATGCAGAGGGGGCATGTCATTGCCTACGCTTCGAGGCAGCTCAAGCCTCACGAAGTGAACTACCCGATGCATGATTTGGAGTTGGGGGCGGTGGTTTTTGCCCTCAAGATTTGGCGGCATTACCTCTACGGGGTTCGATGTACCATCTACACGGACCACAAGAGTTTGAGGTACCTCGTGGATCAACCGAATCTGAACATGAGGCAACGTCGGTGGTTGGACGTGGTGAAGGATTATGATTGTGAGATCCTTTACCACCCAGAGAAGGCCAATGTGGTGGCCGACGCGCTTAGCCGCAAGGCGGCGCCGATCAGGGATATTTGTATGAGGATGACCGTAGTGACTCCCCTGTTGGAGCAAATTTGGGAGGCTCAACAGGAGGCTATCAAAGAGGAGCATCGGAAGAGCGAGCGTATGGTGGGTCAGGTTTCCTCCTTCGATTATGATAGACGAGGACTATTGACACTACACCGTAGGGTGTGGGTGCCGTATCTTGGAGGCGTGCACCAGATCTTGATGGAGGAGGCGCACAAATCCCGATTCTCTATTCATGCAGGGGCGACGAAGATGTATCGGGATCTTCGCCTAGATTATTGGTGGCCCTGCATGAAGCGGCATGTGGCGTGGTACGTCGAGCAGTGCTTGACCTATAGGAAGGTCAAGGCCGAACATCAGAGACCGCATGGCAAGATGCAGCCGGTGGACATCCCGTTGTGGAAATAGGAAGATATCACGATGGATTTTATCACGAAGCTTCCCAGGACCACGCATGGAGTAGATTCGATTTGGGTCATCGTGGATCGATTGACCAAGAGTGCTCATTTTATTCCAATTCAGGAGAGCATATCGGCCGAGAAATTGGCCGACATCTATATTAGGGAGATTGTGGCGCGGCACGGGGTGCCAGTATCGGTTATCTAGGACAGGGATGTGCGTTTTACTTCCAGGTTTTGGAAGAAGTTTCATGAGGAGTTGGGCATTCGTCTGCATTTCAGCACCGCCTTTCACCCGCAGACGGATGGTCAGAGCGAGCGGACCATCCAGACTTTGGAGGATATGTTGCGGGCATGCGTGCTAGATTTCGGTGGTAACTGGGATACCTATCTTCCCTTGGCTGAGTTCTCGTAAACCAACAGCTACCACGCGAGTATCGACCGCCCTCCTTTCAAAATGTTGTACGGACGGAGGTGCAGGACCCCGATATTCTGGGGAGAGGTTGGTTAGAGGGTCATGGGGAGCACCGAAGTCGTGCTCAAGACTACCGAGAGGATTCAGCAGTTTCGTAGCAGGCTTCAGACCGCGCAGAGTCAGCAGAAAAGTTACGCCGACAAGCGTCGATCCGACCTAGAGTTCCAGGTTGGGGATATGGTTCTCCTGAAGGTGTCGCCTTGGAAGGGCATCATTCGGTTCAGGAAGCGGGGCAAGTTGGGCCCGAGGTATATTGGGCCGTTCAGGGTTGTAGCCCGGGTGGGCAAGGTGGCGTATAGGCTGGACCTGCCAGCCGAACTCAGCCAGATCCACAGCACTTTCCATGTTTCTCAGTTGCGGAAGTGCCTAGTGGACGATTCAGCGGTAGTGCCGTTAGAGGATATACAGGTTGATGACAGCCTGAATTACATTGAGCGTCCAGTCGCAATCCTCGACAGGAAGTCGAAGGATTTGAGGAACAAGCGAGTGGAACTTGTGAAGGTGCAATGGCAGCACCGGAAGGGATCGGAGTGGACTTGGGAGCCGGTGGAAGAGATGATGGAGCATTACCCCGAGCTGTTCCAGGATCGAGCAGCAGACTTCGAGGACGAAGTCTAAAATAAGTGGGGGAGATTTGTAACACCTGGTTCCTGGTATGTAAGATTATCTGAGTATTTTGTATTATTGGCCTGGGACTCGGCGAGTTGGAGGCCCGACTCGCCGAGTAGAGACGAGACTTGGGATGCGGTTAAGTTGGCGACTCGGCGAGTCCGCGCTGTCCGATGAAACACTAATTTCCACGGGTTTGCACCCTATTTAACCGACCATTTGCGCCCTAATTCCGCCCCCTTCACCCTCAGAAGCCCTCCATACGTCCTAGCCCTTGTTCTTGTGAGTTTGAGGCTTATTAGTGTGTTTTCCTTGAAGATTTTGAGAAGGAAGAGGAGTAAATCAAGAGGAAGGGAAGGAAGGCAAGCATCTCTGTGTTCTCTCAGTAATTTCTTTGAGGTATAACTCGTTTTCCCTCTATTTCTATGCTTATTACTCCATTAAACTCCCTCTTGAACCATGTCCCAAGCTTGGTTGTGCATTGTTGGTTGATTCAAGTTGTTAGCCTTTAGATCTAGACCCCATTCAGTCCCTGGAGCATGGATCTACTGCCTTTATGGAGTCATATTGCACATAAGCCCTAGATCTACCCCTTTTGGTGCACTTTAAGCCTTAGAACCTTTATTGGTGATGATCTACACGTAAAGTTGGAAACTTTACGTGTAAAACAGGCCCTAGGAGCCCAGATCTATGATTAGCATGGACTGGATTCGAGCAAAATCGCGTATATGGCTTTTGCATGAAGTAGACTCGGCGAGTCGCTCATCTGACTCGGTGAGTCTGGTCGCGAGTCTCCGAGTTTGTCCCTTTTTCGTTGTGTCGAGTTGAAGTAGTGAGTCCTGGGTGGACTCGGTGAGTTGGTAGCCGAACTCACCCATGAAGGAACTCGGCGAGTCAACGCCCTGACTCGGCGAGTTCAAGGCAATCTTCTTAGATCAATATCAGACTCGGCGAGTTGTTCATACAACTCGGCGAGTCACAGCATAAATTGTTCATCGGATGAAGATGAACTCGGCGAGTTGTTCATACAACTCGGCGAGTAGGATGAAGGACTTGGATATCAGTTTGGAAGGAGAACCCGTCGAGTCAACGCCCAACTCAACGAGTAGAGACGGGATGCAGGAAGTTGATTGGGTAAGGACTCGGCGAGTTGGGGAGCCAACTCGGCGAGTCAGGTCAACTGAAAGATGACTCTGGCTTTTACTTTTAACTTGATCAAGGGTAAAATGGTCAATTTACCCAAGAGTCAGTTAGCGGTGTTTGATTGAGTGTTTTGTGGGAATTATAGCCGGAGGATTTCCAGAGCAGCAGCAACAGCAGACAGTCAATTCCCACACAGACCAGCAGCTATTTCGAGGTGAGTTTCCTTTCCAGTAGGAACGGGTCTAAGGCACCAAGGCCGACCCGTGTAGACGAGATGTTAGTACTAGAGTGTGGGCCGAGCCCGTATCTCTTGGTTTATTCAAGTATGATATATGTGTCGGTATGATAGAGTTGTCTATACTTGTTGTCTGTGTGATACTTGTATATTATGAGTTAGCGGTTCAGTGTGGGCAAGGCCCGTATCTCTCCGAGAGTGGAGTGTGGGCTAGGCCCATATCTCCCAGATAGTAGAGTGTGGGCGAGGCCCGTATCTCCCGGCTAGCGAAGTGTGGGCAGGGCCCGTATCTTCACAAGTATGGGCGAGGCCCGTATCTCCCGGCTAGCGAAGTGTGGGCAGGGCCCGTATCTTCCCGAGTGTGGGCGAGGCCCGTAAATCCTAGCTGAATGTTGTTTGTTATATGCTTGCATGGTATGAGGTATTATGGGGGAACTCACTAAGCTTTGTGCTTGCAGTTTACGGTTTTGGTTTCAGGTACCTCTTCATCGAAGGGGAAGGAGCTGGCGCGGTAGCGGCACATCATGCACACACACTGGTTTCCGCATTTACGAGATTCTCTGGGATTTATACTCTGATATTTCGATTGGTTGTATGATTTGGCTTTCAGACATGGTAAACGTTGTGATGTTGTTTGATCAAACAATGTTTTTAATTATTAATGTTTTCTAAAGTAATGTTTTAAAAACGAAATTTTTGGACGTGAAAATTGGGTCGTTATAGAGCTGGCTGCCCTCGCATCCTATTTATAGGAGGCTGGGGCCTCGGAGTACGCTGGGCGTACTGCCTTACGCGGGGCGTAGGCCTCCGAATGCGTCACTGCATGCGAGTGCGAGGCGTGTCATGCTTCGTTGTACGCTGGGCGTACTTCGGATCAGATCGGCGACTCCTTCGGATATACAACTGAATTAAAGATTAAATTTAAATACAAATTATTTAATAAACTTCCGAAATTCATATCTTCTTCATACGAACTCCGTTTTTGACGTTCTTTATATCCACGCGTAGGTGAGACTACGCTCTACAACTTTCGTTTAGACTCCGTCGGCTAATTTTGACTTTATTTTTTATTAACTATTTTTAGTAGTCCGGGACAGAAAAACTTCGTTATAAATTCACAACTTCTTCGTTTGACGTCCGTTCCCGCCTAACTTTTCATCACTTCGATACCAACAACGAGATCTTCGATTCTCGTTTAGATTGATTCGACTAAAAACCGCTCTATCTTAAAGCGAGTATTTCGGGCTGCATACCGCAAAGTCGAAACTTCAGAAAATCATAACTTACTCATACGAAGTCAGATTTGGGCGTTCTTTATATATTCAGAAACCTCGTTTCAACTACTACAACATTATCCAAAGATATCAAGTTTATTTTACACTTAAATTTTGACGCTCATTTTATTCTTAATTAACCAAATCACATAATTAAGCAATTAAGTACAAAACACATAATACTCAAATAATATACTTCTATTATTTCAAAACGGGTTACAAAGGTTAACCTAGACTATTACATCAACGAAAATGCCTAGCCTGGAAACGCGGGCATTACAATTCTCTCCCCCTTAGGATGATTCTGTCCCCGGAATCACACATCAACAAACAAATGCGGATAGCGACTCAACATGTCACTCTCCGTTTCCCAGGTGAGATTTGCCCCATTCGAATGTTTCCAACGAACAAGCACTAATTCGACCATCTTGCGTCGAAGCTTCTTAGTCTTTCGGTCAACAATTGCCTCTGGTTCTTCAATTAACCTCTTGTTTTCATCAATTCTCAATTCAGAAATTGGAATTATATCGGGAACTTCTCCCATGAACTTCCTCAAATAACACACATGAAAAGTGTTGTGAATTCCATTCAGTTCCTCTGGTAGTCCAAGCTTGTAAGCTTGGTTCCCAATCCTCTGAAGAACTTTAAACGGTCCAATAAACCTTGGACTCAACTTTCCCCTTTTACCAAATTTTATAAGTCCCTTCTACGGCGAGACTTTAAGCAAAACCGAATCTCCAACTTCGAAGGTCATTGGCCTTCGCTTTTTGTCAGCATAGCTCTTTTGACGATCTTGAGCTGCTAACATTCTTTCTCTAATTATTTTCAACTTTTCAGCGGTTTGATGGACCATCTCGGGACCCATAAACTGCTTTTCTCCAGCCTCAAGCCAACAAGACGGCGTATGACACTTCTGTCCGTACAAAGCTTGATAAGGTGCCATCTTTATGCTCGAGTGGAAACTATTATTGTAGGAAAATTCTACCAAAGGTAAATGTTCATCCCAGTTACCTAGGAATTGGGTACATGCTCTCAGCATATCTTCAAGTGTTTGTATTGTTCTTTCACTCTGACCATCAGTCTGCGGATGGTAAGTTGTACTTAAACACAACTTGGTACCCATTTCCTCTTGTAGACTTTTCCGGAATCGTGAGGTGAAACGGCTGTCACGATCCGACACAATCGTTAACGGAACACCGTGAAGCCTCACAATTTCCTTCACGTAAGAACTTGCAAGCTTTTCCATAGACCATTTCTCATTGGCTGCTATGAAATGCGCACTCTTAGTGAATCGATCAACGACCACCCAAATCATGTCGTGACCACTTTTTGTTCTGGGCAGTTTAGTGACAAAATCCATCGCAATGTCGTCCCATTTACCCATAGGCACAGGTAAAGGTTCTAAACTCCCATATGGTTTCTGATGTTGTGTCTTGACTCTCGCACAAGTCACACACTCGGCCACATACTTTGCAACATCAAGCTTCATCGTCGGCCACCAGTAGTAGGGTTTCAGGTCCCTATACATTTTAGTGCTACCCGGATGAATCGAGTACATGGTCTTGTGAGCTTCTTCCATCAGAAGATCTCTAATTCCTCCGGACTTAGGTACCCAAATTCGATCTTGGAACACCTTCAGTCCGTGACTATTTATACCGAACACTAACGTTTTACCCAAACGTTCAACCTTTCGGTCATTCTTCTCTAAAGCTTCTTCTTGAGCTTTCTTTATACTCTCCACAATTGTTGAGACAACTTCTATTCTCAACGCTCTTGGCCTCTTCCTTTCAAGATTGACTTTCCGACTGAGAGCATCAGCAACAACATTAGCTTTACCAGGATGGTAAAGTATCTCACAGTCGTAGTCCTTGAGTAACTCTAGCCAGCGTCATTGCCTCATATTTAACTCTTTCTGATTAAAGAGATATTGGAGACTCTTATGATCAGTGAAAAGTTTACACTTCGTGCCTTAGAGGTAATGCCTCCATATTTTTAGAGCGAAAACTACCGCTGCCAACTCCAAATCATGAGTCGGGTAATTCTTTTCATGCTCCTTCAGCTGTCGAGATGCATATGCTATCACCTTTCTCTTTGGGTCAAAACACAACCCAATCCAACCCCAAACGCATCGCTATAAACAGCGAAGTCTTCAACTCCATCGGGTAAAGAAAGAATCGGTGCCTCACATAGCCTCTTCTTTAGCTTCTTGAATGCTTCTTTATGCTTATCACTCCAAGCATAAGTAGATCCTTTGTGGGTCAAAGTTGTTAATGGAGTAGCAATCGAAGAAAAGCCTTGGATAAACCTTCGGTAATATCCGGCTAATCCTAAAAGGCTCCGGATCTCCGTGGGACTTTTCGGTTGTTCCCACTTCATTACAGCCTCAATCTTTGCTGGATCAACCATAATCCCTTCCTGGTTGACCACGTGACCCAAGAATTGGACTTCTCGAATCCAAAAATCACATTTGGAGAACTTTGCATACAACTTCCTTCTTCAAGACTTCTAACACTTCTCGCAAGTGACTGCCGTGCTCCTCTTGGCTTTTCGAATAAATCAGAATGTCGTCTATGTATACTATCACGGATTTATCAAGGAACGGATTACAAACCCTATTGATTAAATCCACGAATGCTGTCGGAGCATTGGTTAGTCCAAACGACATAACCAAGAACTCGTTGTGTCCATATCTAGTTCTGAATGCAGTCTTCTCGATATCTTTCTCTCTTACTTTTAGTTGATGATATCCTGACCTTAGATCGATCTTCGAGAAATAGCTCGAACCTTGCAATTGATCAAATAGGTCATCAATCCTCGGCAACGGATATCTATTCTTTATTGTTGCCTTGTTCAACTCTCTGTAATCAATGTGCATTCTCATACTTCCATCTTTCTTCTTCACAAATAACACCGGAGCTCCCCAGGGTGATGAACTAGGTCTAATGAAACCTTTGTCCAATAACTCCTGAAGTTGCATCATCAACTCCTTCATCTCCGTCGGTGCTAATCGATAAGGTGCTTTTGCTATTGGTGTGGTTCCTGGTAACAAGTCAATACGGAATTCCACTTGTCGATCAGGCAGTAATCCAGGAAGATCTTCAGGAAATACTTCCGGATAATCACACACCACTGGTATACTCTGTATCACCTTCTTTTCCTTCTTAGCATCGATCACGAATGCTAAATATGATGTACATCCCTTGGTCAAACACTTCCTGGCTTTCATTAGGGAAATGACTCCAGAATTTACTCACTGTTTGTCCCCGTACACCATAAATGAATCCTTCCCAGGCAGGTTTACTTTAACTATCTTCTTCTTGCATAAAATTTCGGCATCATTGGCGCTAAGCCAATCCATTCCCAACACGATGTCGAAACCATTAAGTTCGATAGGCAATAATTCCTCGTGAAACTTATTCCCATTAAGGTCGATTAAGATGTTTTTCATACGATGGCTAACAGGTACAAACTTGCCACCAGCAACTTCGACTAATAAAGCATTATCTAGTCTATCAACAGGCAAGGCTAGTTTTCTACCAAACTCATGCGAAATAAAGGAGTAGTTGGCTCCAGAATCAAACAAAATTAGAGCAGGTAATTCGTTTACGAGAAAGGTACCTGAAGCGACATCAGCTTCATCTTTTTTAGCCTCAAGTGTCATTTGGAAGGCTCTCGCCTTCGGCTTTGGTGGAATGTTGGGCTTAGCTGCCTCCTTCTTCTTTGGACAGTCTTTGAAAATGTGCCCCTCTTCATTGCAACCAAAACACATCCTTTTGTTGTTCGGACACTCATTGGCAAAATACCCAATTTTTCCGCACTTGTAGCAGGTTACGTCCTCACTACATTTTCCAAAGTGCTTTTTCTTACACTTATCACACCACTTCGCTTCTCCTCCTTTTCCTCCACCAAACTTTTTCGAATCAGATTTCGAAAATTTGCTTTTCTTACCGGAACCAGATGTTCCCTCAAACTTTCTCTTCTCACTAACCTCAACCTTGTTGGTGGTTCTCCCCTTAATCATGTTCTCAATAGACTTGGTAGCCCAGATAGCTGCCTCTAGAGTATATGCTTGACGTACTAGCACGTCGTACTCCCATGGGAGTCCCTTCGCATACCGGTCCACCTTTGTCAGCTCGTCTGGGACGATACGCAAGGCAAACTCCATCTTATCGGTGAAGTTTTTGGTGTAATCATCAATTGACATGATGCCTTTTGTCAATGACAAAAACTTATTCTCCAACTCCAACAGATTTTGAGCCGAGCAGAACTTGCGCTAGAACTGCACCAATAACTCTGCCCATGTCAATTGCAGTGGCTCATTAGGGCTTAACGTCTTCCCTAGAGTGTTCCACCAACGAACGGCTCCACCTCGGAATTGACGCACTGCATAGATAGTCTGCAACTTGCCTCTGCAGCCACAAGTCATGAAGGCTAACTCCATTTCGGAGATCCAATCCATAACTCCAATCAGATCCTCCTTTCCATTGAAGGTCGATGGTTTGCAAGTTAGAAAGTCCTTGTACTTGCATCCCATTCCATCATGGTTGTTTTGCCTAACTATCGGTGGGTTGCTTGACCAACAGACCCACTGAAGTTTCCACCTTCCGAGTGCCCTTCATTTAATTCGGGCTCTTCCACACGAATTGACAGTTCTTCACGATTCTGTTGAAGCAACCACCTAGTTTCATCCATCTGACGATCCAACATTGTTTGAATCATCATTTGCACACCAGCCATGGTTATTGGCTCAGGTGCTGCTGCTACGACAGGTATTTGCTCAATCACTGGTGGTTGATTCCTGTTTTCATCAACATTTCCAACTCCACTTCTTGTTCTCACCATTTTGATCTACACACCAAATAAGGTGAAATTAGATCCTCATTCACGATAGATATTCAAACCATCCTTATCACTCCGAAACGTTTACATGCTAGTTCTAATATCGTAGACGTACGCTTAGAATCCTACACACATAAAGTTTCTAGATCCGGTCGGCAACAGACCATAGATCTGAACAAATAATATCATATATGGCAACATATAACATTTAGCACATAAAGCATTTTAGGCAAATTTCCTAAAATAAACTAGCGCTCGTGTCTAAAATATCACAGACACACATCTCAAAATTTCACTTAGCATTCTAAGTTTAAGTCTAGAAATCCTACAAATTCCTAGTTCGCTTAAACTAATGCTCTGATACCAACTGTGACATCCCCAAAATCTCGGCCAGAAAAGACCGATTTTCATTTATGCTTTTAAAATAATTTCAGAGTAAATCCTTTTGATTTGAAAGAGTTGCAGAATTTGTTCCCAAAAACAAAACGTGATAAAATAATATTTACCAAAGCATTTCATAAAGAAATGTATTTTCATCATATAATCAAAACTCGGGATGTCGTGTTCCGATACAAACCATAAAGCATAAACGATAACATTACAAGTCATTCAACAAATAAATACATATACGACTTGTAAACAAAACAACTTGATGATTCAATCATCTTATGCCCTTGCGCCACTTCCTGTAATACAAATAAAACTGAGTGGGTCAGGCTTGGGAGCCTGGTGAGCATATAGGGTTTTCAACCCACAATAAATACTTATATTTAATTCCACCAACCAACAATAACCCAATTACCCATTCCCGTTATTCTCACTTTACGTCCCTAAGACAACTAACATAAGGGACCTAGTCTAAGAATATTTCATCGGGGCGACAACATATGCCTCGGGGGTTCCTCAGAAATATAAGTCAAATAAGGCAACCATGAGGGGGATGCAGTACAGCGAATGAACACCCAAGTTCATTAACACCTACAGGTGGCGAGCCTGCTAGTGTTCCACATGACTGTTTAGAAAAGTCTGTGGTCGTCATCTAAACTCCGCTAGATGACTGAATCAAAAATACAACGAGGCCTCTCATGTGTTTATTACACACCAACTATCTACCCATGTTTTACCCAACATATTAGTAGATAAGAATATACATTTTTATACATAGTTTAAAAAAAACTATATAGCATGCTTTAATCAATACATATTCCACATAACAGATGAGGCACACACATATACCACGTATTTCATAGAAAACAAATCAGATCTATGAGATAGAAGAGGGTGAATATACATTCACACATATAACACAAAATATACACATAACACGTATTTCGCATAAAATAATTTATAATTATGCGTTAGAAGAAAGTAACCACACACTCACATGATCAGAAGATGATCGGACAGCACTACGGCTTATAGAAGTAGTATTCTTAGGCAGATCTGGAAGATCTTCACAAAAAACCGGACTCCTCGCAGGCAGAGCTTCGGCTCGGGAATCGCACTTCTCGGGATCTTCGGGACTTCGAAACTTGCTTCGGGGGTCGGGATTGATACCGGGCTTCGGGGTACTTCTGGCACGCAAAACGATGCAAAACGGGAGAGAGAAGAGAGAAAAAGAGCAAATGAGCCGGCTGCCCTCGCATCCTATTTATAGGAGGCTGGAGGCTCGGAGTACGCTGGGCGTAGGCCTCCGAATGCGTCACTGTATGTGTCATCCGAAGAACTCGAGTGCGAGGCGTGTCATGCTTCGTTGTACGCTGGGCGTATTTCGGATCAGATCGGTGACTCCTTCGGATATACATCCGAATTAAAGATTAAATTTAAATACAAGTTATTTAATAAACTTCAGAAATTCATATCTTCTTCATACGAACTCCGTTTTCAACGTTCTTTATATCCACGTGTAGGTGAGACTACGCTCTACAACTTTCGTTTAGACTCCGTTGACTAATTTTGACTTTATTTTTTAATAATTATTTTTAGTAGGCCTGGACAGAAAAACTTCGTTATAAATTCATAACTTCTTCGTTTGACGTCCGTTCCCGCCTAACTTTTCATCGCTTCGATACTAACAACGAGATCTTCGATTCTCGTTTAGATTGATTCGACTAAAAAGCGCTCTATCTCAAAGCGAGTATTTCGGGCTGCATACCGCTAAGTCGAAACTTCAGAAAATCATAACTTCCTCATACAAAGTCAGATTTGGGCGTTCTTTATATATTCGGAAACCTCGTTTCAACTACTACAACATTATCCAAAGATATCAAGTTTATTTTACACTTAAATTTTGACGCTCATTTTATTCTTAATTAACCAAATCACATAATTAAGCAATTAAGCACAAAACACATAATACTCAAATAATATACTTCTATTATTTCAAAACGGGTTACAAAGGTTAACCTAGACTATTACATCAACGAAAATGCCTAGCCTAGAAACGCGGGCGTTACACATATCATCCCGAAACGAGATGCCACAACATAGTATTCAAGTGTGTGAAGATTTTGATGTGTGGGGTATCGATTTCATGGGACCGTTTCCAGTGTCAAAAGGGAACAAATATATTCTAGTGGCGGTTGAATATGTATCCAAATGGGCAGAGGCACAAGCTTTACCAACTAATGATGCTCGGGTGGTGGTGCGCTTTCTAAAAAAGTTATTCTAAAGATTTGGAGTTCCTAAAGCCCTTATTAGTGACCGAGGCACCCACTTTGTCAATGATCAATTATAAAAGGTGTTAAGGAAATATGGGGTAACCCATAAATTCTCTACATCTTACCATCCACAAACTAGTGGGCAAACTGAAGTGATGAATAGAGCATTAAAGAGAATTTTGGAAAGATCGGTGGGTAGCAATCGAAAGGAATGGTCGGATAGGTTAGATGATGCACTTTGGGCCTTCCGAATAGCTTTCAAAACACCTATTGGTACTACACCATATAGGCTAGTTTATGGGAAGCAATGTCATTTACCGGTGGAAATAGAGCATAAAGCTTTTTGGGCCTTAAAAATGTGCAACTTTGATATAGCTGAACTTAGAACCAACCGATTGATGCAACTAAATGCTCTTGAATAACTTAGGAATGAAGCCTATACTAGCTCCTTGATTTATAAAGAAAAAACAAAGAGTTGGCATGAAAAAGAATCAAGGGTAACAAAGACTTTCATGAAGGGCAAAAAGTGTTACTTTTTAATTCAAGGCTCAAACTCTTTCCGGGCAAACTAAAGTCAAGATGGGATGGTCCATTTCTAGTAAAGAAGCGCTTCCGGGAGGCAACCCGAGTTAGAGTTTGCATTTCTTTTCCCTTTGTTTTTCTTTTTCACTTTTAGGATATGTTTTCTTTTCATTCTTCTTCTGAAATTATGCTTAAAATGAATGCTTGAGGGAAAGCAATGCTCAAAGTGTGGGGTTGTGGTTAAAATAAATTGAGTTTTTTTTTTCAAACTGAATCATATACTCGCCGAGTTTATAAGATTACTCGGCGAGTACTTTTGGAATTACACGAAAAATCGCGAATAAGCGTCCGTACTCGGCAAGGAGGTATTTCTAATCAGTGAGTACATGCATTTAAACGGGTTTTTACAATTTGTAAATAAGGGTTTCTTTTACCCTACTCATTTTCACAGCCACCTCTCATCCATACTCGCCGAGCATTCAGTTTTCTCTCAAGCCATTCCTTTATTTTCTTGTTGAATCTTCATCCACAAAGAAAAAGGTATGATTTTTCCTTTGAATTCTTGTTAAAGGTCACAACTTTATCAGTTATTGGTCTTTATTTTTGCTAAAATCCGGATTTGGGGGTTTACTCCAATTCTAGGGTTTCGATTTTAGGAGAAATTAGGAGGGTTTAGACAAAATTTCTTGTGGATTTAGGCTTAAGGGACTTACAACAGCAAACCCCTATGCAAATATATGTGTTTTGATTGACCTAATAAGGACCGATTGGAAATTGTTTTCGCAGTTCATCCTACTCGATGAGTAGTTCATGGACTCGGCGAGTAGATGTTATGAAAGACCTGTATGGTTAACTTTAATTGCTGGGTTTTTGTTTGTTGTTGTTTTCTTG
Source organism: Lactuca serriola (assembly GCF_051521515.1). Taxonomy (NCBI): domain Eukaryota; kingdom Viridiplantae; phylum Streptophyta; class Magnoliopsida; order Asterales; family Asteraceae; genus Lactuca; species Lactuca serriola. The sequence goes on along the minus strand of NC_136412.1, from coordinate 40,205,186 downwards.
ATGTTTCTATGCATAAATCATGTCCAGAAGGGGTCAGAGTTCAAGGGGAGGAGGTCATGGAGACATTCCATGGCTTGCTTTTTGACAAATCACCTCAAGATCGTCTCAAGCTAGGGCGAAGAACATATTGGAGGCCTTGAAACAAAAAGAGATCTATCTCCCCAATGCACTTAATTGGGACTGGCTAAGTCAAACTGGGTTGGAAGAGGAGTTGACCCAGTATTTGGTAAAATCTTTCGAAGTGGATGGCACAACAATAATATGTGACGGGTGGATGCAGCTGTTTAAAATACAAGAACCCGTGTTTGCAGAATTATTTTGGGAATTCTTTACTACTATCTCATTTTCGGGGTGGTAGTGAATATTATAACACCAACATTATCATTTTTTGCCTAGGAGGGGTGTTGCGCCACTGCAGCATAGCGAACTCGCATGGAGGGTTGGTCTTTATGACCAAGATGTCATCATGACGGATGATTTTGAAGCATTTCTAGATCAATGCCACAAGGATCTTCCTGAGGGAGTTGTTGCATCCACTTGGTGGAACACTATTGCAAACCGGGTCTATATTCCCTCTACTGCTCAAGAGGGCCATATTCGTTCTCCGATCCATCGTCTCATCCACCACCTCATCGCTAGTACTATAAATATGAGGAAGGATGATGACAAAGTTCCTACCCTCGACATTTTCTATTTGTGGAGCATTATCACCCCGGATGTCTTTTGTAACTTGCCGTATTGTTTTGGAAAAATACCTTGCGGATGGAGCGGTTAAAGAGAAGATTACCTCCAAAATCAATGGGGGTATGTTTGTGACAAGACTTGCAAGGTCATATGGCATTTTGGACATGCAAGAGGCGACGGCGTTGACCATGATTTCTCCTCCTCCATTTAGCATTACCTTGTTCTAAAGGGCAAGGATTGTGGAAAAATTTGGGGATTCTTTTACAATCCCAAATGAAGATGAGTTGGTTGCTCCCGTGGATCCGGGAAGAAGAGTACGACATAGGAGGGAACAGGTTCGAGAAGACCCACCAGTTATCCCGGTGGAAGATGAGAACGAGGGGTGGAATCACGTGGAGTATCGGGGATATTTGGATGACATTGGTCGGGGCATTAACTATAACAATGAGTCATTCAATTATCTCTTTGAACAAATGCACATTGCTCCACATCCCGGGCCCGGATACCCGTACATTATGAATTGGGAAGAGCGGATGCAGAGGAGAAATGACCAAGCAGGAGGAAGTGGAGCATGAGGGGCAGACATGGATGAAGAAGTTTGAAGTTTGATTTTATTTGGATGTTTTTTTATGTTTTTTATTTAGTTTGATGTTAAACTTTGATGTACTTGGATTTATTTTTAAGTAGGACCTTGGTTTGTTTGCTTTCACTTGTGGTTATATGTTTTTCAGGTTTGAAGATTAGGATGCATTTAGGAGTCTCATTGGTCAAGGCTAAAGTGAGGATTGGTTTAGATGAGAGTGCGAAGTGTTACATTTAAGGTTGTGTCCGTTAGGAAGAAGAGTGACAAAATGTGTTATTACTGAAGGAAATAGAAGAAGAGTCACTGAAGTATCCTGATTTAGCACCTCAGTCAAGAATAAAAAACAGGAAAAATTATTTTTGACTCAGCGATCTACTCGCCGAGTGAACTTAGGGTACTCGTCGAGTGCATGTGTAAATACGTGATTATCTGTTGAATGTCGATCTACTCGCCGAGTACACGCTTGACTCGCCGAGTCCATCAATATTTCACACTCAAGATTCGTTTTAGGCACATTCACTGCAGTTCTTATCCATATTTTTCGTTGAGATTCATTCTTGGAAGAATTCTGAGAGCTTTGTCCTAGATATTTGGAGCTATTTACAGGTTTACCACACGCGACATGACACCCAAGGAATGGATGAGCTGTTCCCATGTCTAAATCCATTCAAAGTAGGAGCTTAATTGAAGAAGATCAGCCTCGCGACTGCTACCCCAGGGGAGTTTGTTCCAATTCCCTCTATATTTCAAATTTTTACTTTTCATGCATAACATGCAATGGGGACATTTCATGAATTAAGAGTGGGGTAGGGGGTTGGTTACATTTTAGTAAATTTAGAATCCTAATTTTAGGCTTAATTTTTGAAATTTTTTGCATAAAACATTGCTTAGGACTTAACTTAGAAAATTTTGGTAAAAGTAAGTAGGGTTCCATGTTAGAGTTATGTTAATGATTGCATGAAAACCCAAATGTTTAGTTGAGCCTATATACGTTCTAGTGCATTTGTGGCTTCCTAATTCTAGTGAAATCATAGGACTAAAAAACGACCTCGCTTAGTTTGAAGGATGCAATATGTTTAGCATCGTGTACCAGAAATGTATCCAGGAAAATTATTATCGTTAACCAATAAAGGTTGAAGTTGAGCGCCCCTGCTTGAGCATGTAGGGTTTTGAGTGGAAAAAATGAGTTACATGTAAAAAAAAAAAGAGAGAGAGAATTACAAGAAAAAGTTTGAAGAATTTTTGGATCATCAAAGTTAAAGTATGAAGTTCAAAGATCAAAAATTCTGAAGAAATTCAAAAGTTAAAGATACCCAAAAATTAAAGATCAAAATGTCAAAAAAGTGAAGAATTCCAAAAGAGTTCCATAGTGGTATCATAAATTGTAATTGTCTAGATTATGTATGCTTGGGTTGCTCAACCAAAAATACCTTGAGGTTAGGAGGTTTTCTGCGGATGGATTAAGAGGGATGCATAAAATTAGCATTGTTCGGAAAAAGTGGGCGAATGTTTCTGAGGATTGTGAGTATTTAGAGTATGGGGGTTCCTTAGGAAAATTTTAGACACAAATGCATGCGTTGTGGTCTTGGCATAATGGTTGGGTTCAATTGGAATTGTCTTATGTGATTCTAGCATGCTAAAATTCAGTTTTGCTTAGGGGCAAGCAAAAGTCAAGTGTGGGGTATTTTGATATGTGTATAATTAGCCATATGTTTAGTCTATATTTTTATCAATTATTAGCTAATTATTTGCATAATATGGACAAAAGGTACTGAATAATGTCTAAATTATATTTTCAGTCCAGAAGACATGCTTGGAAACAAAAAGGAAGAAGGAGAAGCAATTAGAAGCTAGAGAATGAAGAAAGAGGAGAAAATATGGAGCTACTCGGCGAGTCCACGCACCTACTCGGCGAGTTACCAAGAATATTCGCAAAGAAATGTCAAAAATCCTTGCCGTATAGGGATTTCTCATATCTACTCGGCGAGTTGGGCATCTACTCGCCGAGTAGACCCTGTTTTGAGATAATTATAAATACCGGTTGAGATCCCGAATTGGGGAGTTTTTTGGCTTCCTTGAAGAGCCACCTGCGACTGGAGATACCTTTGGAGACCTGAAGAACCCTAATCTTTGATCATTAAGAAGACTTAAGGCGAATTAGGTTAAATCTTCCACTTAATCTAGAAGTGAATCATGTTTAGTTTAATTGAATTCGTTTTTAGCTTTTCTATGACTGTAATCATGAGCTAAATTTCATAGTTTCTGTTTAGGAAAGATTAATTTACTCCTATGGTGTGATTTATTACTTTATTTGATTGATTATTGGTGATTTTAGTTAACTAAGTTTGTTAAAGAACCTTATGCATTGATTATAACTATTTTCTGTTAATTGGAAGACAATTAGGCTGCATGAACATCTCTTAATTGTCAACCTCATATGATTTATGTGAACACTTCATTATATGCTTAGGATTAGTGAATATGAAACTAGAATTAACTAGAGAATGAGTAAATTAATGTGTGAGCTTGTTTGGTAAACCAACAAATAAGAGGTTAGTTGAACCACCAATTTGATTAACCAATTACAAATCTTATTTAATCCAAATAATTGAACTAAGGAGTTAACTAACTGCTCCATAAAAGAATTCCCTTATCGCTACCTCTGTCCGAAAACCCCATAATCTCTTATCTGCTTTCCGGATGAACCGAGACCACCCCGGTCCCAATTAATCTGTCGGCTATCTAAAAATACCGGATCCTACCTAGTTACCGAACTTAATTATGATGTTGCCTACTCACATCTGTGTGACCTACCTTGACATGGTTTAACCTATCTGAAAAACCCCACAAGCGAGACACACCCCTGATACATTCTTACTACCAAATCGGGACCGATGAATGCTACGGGCCACCCTGCAGTCTCACTCTTCCATATTAACTGACCACTAATGAATGTTACGGCTACTCTATAGTCTTACTATACCATTATACTAACAGCTAACTGACGAGTGCTACAGGTCGCCCCGTAGTCTTACAATCCCAAATCATGGGGCATACCTCAATCTTACTATATTAATGCTACGGGCCACACCGCTGTCTAACTATACCAATACATGAATGCTACAGGCCACACCACAGTCTAATAACGTCCTTACTCTATCTGCCAACTAGTGATCGCTACGGGCCACCCCATAGTCTTACAACACTCCTACACTATCTGCTAACCATTGCTGCGGGCCACCCCGCAGTCTTGCTACACTTCTCCTGGTATCTGGCCCTTGGTGAATGCTATGGCTAACCCGCAGTCTTCAACACTTCCCACACTGTCTGGCTACTAGTGAATGCTACGACCATCCCGCAGTCTTACAACACTTTCCACGCTGACCGGCTACTAGTGAATGCTACGGCCTTTCCGCAGTCTTACAACACTTTCGACGCTGACTGGCTGCTAGTGAATGTTATGGCCATTCCGCATTCTTACAACACTTTCCACACTAACTGGCTGCTAGTGAATGTTACGGCCATTCCGTAGTCTTACAATACTTTCCACGCTGGCTACTAACCCAAACACCCCTATAATTGAGGACACAAGCATAATCTAGCACCCCAAGCTGTACTCATGTCCTGACTGAAACTCCCAACCGATTTTTCTGAAACCTGCTATCAGACATCCCAAGAATGCGATCTCACCATTGGCAAGTTTTCCAAACTTCCAATTCAAACTATCCTCAATTCATACAGCCGCCTGGGCTGTCTTTCTCCCTAACAAGAGAGCGAAACTTACCCCATTTTCAAAATTGCTCTTGCTTCTGAGTACAAAATCGTTTCTCCCCCACTTAACTTCGACTAAGTCTTTACGGCGCGCAAAAAGCTGAGGATTTCCATTCCTTCCTCCCTTACACGATAGGCATGCCAACTACCAACACCTTAATCTTGTTAGCGATCTGTCACTAGCCCACTCCAAAGGTCGCACAATCACTGAAGACTAATGACTCCAAAAGCTTAACCTGATGTCCTCAACCTTAAAGTCGAACTAGTCGATGCTCAAAGCAACTTTTTTAGCGATAGACTACTTCTCTTGATGCTTCTAAAAGTTATCCCTAGCACAGGGACTGATCTTCACTGAATCCTAACGATGGTGGATAACCATCCTACTGCACCCTGACCGTAAATTTCTCATGATGCTCCTGAACTGATCTCGGCCATAACCGAGATCACACTGAACCCTTTGAACCAGAAAAGGAGATGACCTTACACTAGATACTAATAATTCCCGGTATGCAATTGGCATATGCCATTTTCCGAAAATACAATCCAAATACAAGCAGGGAGATAAATCACACACAATTACCCGAGACCGATGCAAGAACAATCATAATACATATAGAATCGAAAAGGACAACTGATACATACCTGCAACATTGTCTGTTGTAATCTAGATCTCTCTCTTCTGTCACTGTAAAGCCCCACCCCCTCGCCCATCCGTAAACCTCAAAGTAGTCGGGGCAATCGTACTTCATGCTCCTCCCCTCATCGTCGGGTAGTTGGCCTTCTTGTAGCCCACCTGATTGCAGTGAAAACATAATGGGCTTGCCTCCTGTGAGCAGTCCCTGGTGACGTGACCATCCCTGCCACACTTGTAGCAACGTGAACCTTTAGAATGACAAACTCCCTCGTGCAGTTTCCCGCACGTGCTGCATTGACTTCGGCCCTGCTGTCCTACCAATCGTTGGTCTGAAGTCTTGGGTCTCTTCCCAGGACCCTCCAAAGTACACATCTGATCTGACCCCCTTTTTGCAATGTGATCCAAATCGATCTCCCTCTCCCACGCCCTGGCAATCATAGAATCGAAGGTCGGGCATGCCGAGTAGCTGACATGCTCCCGAAAGTTAGCTCTCAACATGTCGTGATAGCGGGTCTTCCGCATCTCCTCATCTCCCGCATACTGAAGCACCAACAAGGCCCTCTCCCGAAACTTGGTGGTAATCTCCGCCACTATCTCTGTCGTCTTCCTCATGTCGAGGAACTCCCTGCCTAGCTTCTCTAGCTCCACAGCCGGTGCGAACTCTGCCCTAAACCGAGCCACAAAGTCTGACCAAGTCATAGCCTCAATGGCTGAGGCTCCTAGAGAGTCACCAACCGACTCCTACCAATCTCTAGCTCTGTATCTCAAACATCTTGTAGTGTACCGGACCTTCGACCCCTCGGGACAGAAGCTAATCAACCGACTAGACTCCATGTCTGCAATCCATCTCCTGTTAACAATGGGGTCTTTCACCCCATGGAAGTATGGCACACCACATCCCCTGCAGTCCTTGAAGTAAAGTGTGCGTCTCCCCGTCTGGCCTGATGCCATATCACTCCTAAATGCCCTGAGACGATCCTCCATCAACTCGATAATCCCCTCCTTGATCGACCCGAAAATCACTACGGTCGCCTCAAGGATGCCTTTTGTGATCTCCAACGCGATAAACTCGTACAGACTCTCACCAAATGGTTCGGATCCCAAACCTAAACCTGATCCCGATCCTGATCCTAATCCTCCTGCCTCGTGTCGCATAATCATCACCATTCTGAAACGTAACACATAATCGGCAGGGACATACGTACCCTCAGGAGGTATCACATATTATAAGTTCCCTGGTTCTATCTTGAACCTCCTTGAATCGAGTACGGATCCTTTGCTTTTAGTAGTACGTGCCCACACTACCTTCCATATCTATCCGTACTTTCCTCAAGGATTGCTTCGACTTCACCAAGTCCCTTACTACCACAACTGCTCTCAGCACTACTCTCATTCTAGTCTTTCCTAGGTTCCCGAACCCACCAAATCCTCAGCTGCTGATAGACTCTTCATGATGCCAGTTAACCACTACATGAATACCATCACATGTGGAGAGGCTCGAATAATCCTTCGATTGAAGGACTCATCCCTACAACGGTTAGACTCAGACGAGAGTTGCGCAGTAGGGTCAAATCCAACACTCTGATATTATTCAACCCTGGTCACATGTGACTTAACGTATTTATCTAGTAGCTAAATCCCATCACTCGAAGTACCATAAAGCACAAAGCAAGCAACATTCAAACAAACAGAAATATCTAACCAAACAAGCCACTCAATCCTCTTACCAGGAATCTCTACCCGCGTGTAATTCAAAGGCTCATACAATCGGGCATAACCCTAACAGGCCATCCTACTACTGGATGATCATTTCTAGCATGCAAATCTACAAGGTCATATAAGCATATAAAGGCATCTATCCTAGCCCCTTAGCTCTAATCTAGCATGCAAATCACATGATCATATCATATAACAAACATGTATTGGTATTTTGGGAACAACTTACTTGAGCTCGGCCGATTGCACACATCACACCCCTTTCTTTTCAAAGTTTATTTCTCTTTTCAAATTCCTTTCAAAGTTCTTTTATAAAAATGATTTCCCTTTTGAAAAGTTTCATACCAAGTCCCCAGTTTGAGTCCAGACACGCCCGAGAGTGTGCCTGAATCCCTCAAACCAAGGCTTTGATACCAAATTGTAACATCCCAAAATTCAAGGCCAAAAATATCATTTTTAATATAAGAAAACCTTTAATAACGTTGTTCCAGACATTGAAAACATTTCATTTAAAACAAATATCAGAGTCAAATCTCAAAGATCACATAATGCAGAATAACATGGGCGAGTGCGTTGCGATCGTCCTGAGCTCCTTTTTTTTGAAACTAAAGATACCTAAAACCAAAACTGTAAAACGTAAGCACGAAGCTTAGTGAGTTCCCCAAATACCACATACCATACATATCAACTGTGCTATACATGCCATACATATTAAACATATCCGTAATCAAGTAAGGTGCTATGTGTCAAACATAGTCCTACTGTTATGCCACGGGTCGCACGTGGTCTTTCTTGCCAAGCTTGGGGCCAGCACCCTCGGTCTTACAGACAAGTGCCAAGAGCCACCCCTGGTCTTCCATGCTAGCATCACAAAGACAACTAACATACATCTACTCTACTTAGATAATCAGCATACAATGTGCCAAGAGCCACATCCTGGACTTTCATACATACTGGCATACAGTGTGCCCGGAGCCACATCTTAGACTTTCATACGTATCGCCTAGGGCTAACCCCCAGGTCTTCCTACCATACATAATAACGTATTGTGTGCCAGGAGTCGCCCCCTGGTCTTTCATTCATAATGACTAGGGCTAACCCCCAGGTCTTCCTACCATTCATAATAACATACTGTGTGCTAGGAGTCACTCCCTGGTCTTTCATGCATAATGCATACGGCTAACCCCCAGGTCTTCCTACCATTCATAAACTAAATAGGCCGAAATTGGTGCCTTAGACCCATACAAACAGTGAGGAGACTTACCTCGCACTGCTGAAGACTAGCTGAACCCTTATGGCTGCTAATTGGCAACTCCTGAATTGCTGATCCTTCAGCTCCCTGAACTATCAATACCCAAAATAACACTTAGACTACAATACCCTCAAAAGTCAAAATTTATCAAAGTCAACACATAACTCTGGACTTCGGTCCTACTCGTCGAGTCTTCCTTGAGTTTGTCGAGTTCACCTTCAAACACGTCGGGACCCTTGTTCATCTGACTTGCCGAGTTCACCTCTGAACTCGCTGAGTCCATCTTCAAAAGTCAGGGATATTTCCTTAGACTCTCCGAGTTCGTTCCTTGAACTCGTCGAGTATGGTGATCTTCAAGTTCATAATGAACCCAACTGGCTAAGTCCTCTACCAACTCAACACACCTGCTATCAGAAGGGTTTTGGGCAGAAAACGGTCTGACTCGCCGATTCCTAAGAGCAACTCGTCGAGTCCTCCTAAGTCCAATTCTATTAAGACGATTTCAGTCGAACATAAAGCATCCAAGACCCATATCTAACCTTCTAGGGTTTAAATAACATGCAAAGCCTCTGCCTTTACATCCATGCATGGCCCATTTTGATCAAAAGGCCATAATATCTCTGAGTAGAACCAACCCTATGCTATACTAAATCTCCAGTCACTCCCAGTGTTGGTTCCTTCGCTGTCAACTACTGAATGCTTCCTCTTATCACGCCTCAATGTTGAACGCCCAACCCAACGGATGGACCAGATAATCCTTCAAGTAATAGATTCGTTCCTGCAACTGTTAGACTATGACGAGAGTTGCACAACATAATCAAATCCTTCCCTCTGAGATTATTTAACCCTACTGTGAGAGGCGTCGCACCACCCGGTCAACTAACTGCTCCATACAAGAATTCCCTTATCGCTACCTCTGTCTGAAAACCCCACAATCTCTTATCTGCTTTCCGGATGAACCGAGACCACCCTAGTCCCAACTAATCTATCGGCTATCTAAAAATACCGGATCCTACCTAGTTACTGAACTTAATTATGATGCTGCCTACTCACATCTATGTGACCTGCCCTGACCTGGTTTAACCTATCTGAAAAACCCCACAAGCGAGACACACCTATGATACATTCTTACTACTGAATCGGGACCGATGAATGCTACAAGCCACCCCGCAGTCTCACTCTTCCATATTAACTGACCACTAATGAATGTTACGGCTACTCCATAGTGTTACTACACCATTATACTAACAGCTAACCGACGAGTGCTACTGGCCGCCCCGTAGTCTTACAATACCAAATCTACGAGCCACACCTCAATCTTACTATATTAATGCTACGGGCCACACCGCTGTCTAACTATACTAATATATGAATGCTACAGGCCACACCACAGTCTTACAACGTCCTTACTCTATCTGCCAACTAGTGATCGCTACGGGCCACCCCATAGTCTTACAACACTCCTACAGTATCTGCTAACCATTTCTATGGGCCACCCCGCAGTCTTGCCACACTTCTCCTACTATTTGGCCCCTGGTGAATGCTACGGCTAACACGCAGTCTTCAACACTTCCCACGCTGTTTGGCTACTAGTGAACGCTACAACCATCCAACAGTCTTACAAAACTTTCCACGCTGACCGGCTACTAGTGAATGCTACGGCTATTCCGCAGTCTTACAACACTACTGGCTGCTAGTGAATGTTATGGCTATTCTGCAGTCTTACAACACTTTCCATGTTGACTGGCTGCTAGTGAATGCTACGGCCATTCCGCATTCTTACAACACTTTCAACGTTGGCTAATAACCCGAACACCCCTATAACCGAGCATGCAAGCACAATCTAGTACCGCAAGTTGTACTCATGTCCTGCCTGAAACTCCCAACCTATTTTTCTGAAACCTTCTATCAGACATCCTGAGAATGCGATCTCACCATTGGCAAGTTTTCTAAACTTCCAATTCACACTATCCTCAAGTCAAAGATGATGGATAACCATCCATCAAGAAAGCATGGACTATTAGAAAGCGATTGATGCTACACATTTCTGTTTTCCATTCTATAATGATTAGAGTCAAATTCAAACTTACCTGATGGAGTTTCTGATCGACTACAATCGTCTTTAATCACATATGGCTTGAAGATGGAACTAGAAATCTTCGGTTTTATAGGTAATCTATAAGTTCTCTCTATCTCATTTTACAAAATTCGTTGGTATTGGACCTTCCGGTAATCTTTTCCAATGACATGAGGATAAACTAATTATCTATAAAAGGCATGAATCTAGCAATAAATTGATTTGAGTCCTAAGTTCCATAATTCTAACTTATCTTTTATTGGATGATTATGATATGACCGATTAGCCCTTATGAATTTGAAAAATTGTTTAGCATGGCAATAATACCCAATTTGATTCTTTGTAGATTCGTAATTATGGCACATGGTTTATTAAAAACGATAGTTTTAGTAGTAAAAGTCGATGATATATACTTTACATGGGACAAAGATGCTCATATTGTTCCCTTGAATGGTTACATATGGTTTATAAATGTTTATAGACCCCGATGGAGGATTCTAGGCTGCCTTTGACTCCATCCTATAGATGGTGGCTTTGGCATTCCAGAAGAATGCTAACTGCTTAAGATGTTGGATAATTATGGGACCACCTCATAAATATTTACGATATATCATTAAATCCAATTATTATGGTAAGAATATAAATTGTTGATTGACCGATTTATACAATATTTACTTACCATGTGGGTTGAGTTCCCGGTTTGACTCAAGATCCTCAAGATCCCTTCCATCTCTCACATTAGGGTTTATATCCATCTATAAATAAATGTGATGAGGAGCAAATCAAGACACACGAAAATACAGATGTAAATTCGTTTAGGGTTTACTGAGGGATTTTAGAGAGAGCTCTTGAGATCAACTGGAAAACCCAACTCTAGTTCTTCAGATCCAAAGATCATAATGAAATCATGTATGTAATCTTTTTTATGTTTAAAGTTTTCTTTTGACAAATTCGAGATTAAAATCCTTATGCTTCCGCGTTTATGTTTTGGTTATATATAAATTTACCAACAATTTATATCAGAGCCTACTTGAATCTGTTACTAAAAATTTTTATTGATCAAGATTACTAAAGGTCCAAACAAAAAAAAAATACCCTTTTTTTTCGTTGTTGATTGGCACCGAGAGAAAGGCAGTAAGCACGATAGATAAATTTTTATCATTAAAGATGACTTAAAACTTTTGTAAATTAAATTGGCTTTGGACTAAACCCAAAATTAGTCCTTATAGACCGATGGTTATATAGTAGCCCGTAGCTGGTTATTCTTTTTTATTTGAGTTGCAATTACAACATGATCAGATCGTGCTTTTGATGATTTCGTATACCTTGATTGTGATCGATCATTGACTTTGTTAGTTGTTAAATAAAATGATTTTCATAAAGTAAAGATCGCTTATGTCTTTAGCGGTGGTCACATAGGATTTGGTGCACTAAGATTTTGAGAAAGAAAGTGAAGCCCATTATATATAATATATTTTACGTAAAATCAATATTACCGGAAAATCAATATCACGTGGCTATTATTAATGTTTGTAATATTATTTTAATTTGCGTGATATTATGCGATAAGATTTATGTTCCGTGTAAATGATTATCATCAATAGATGTAATTACATTTACATTTAAAGATCCATTTATATGGTTATGTAGATTGCATTTACGTAAATGAAGATACGGTTTCTTTAATTTACAAATCATTTTTTTATAAGCAGGAGTAAATTCGTAATTCAAATCATAAAACCATATAAAATAAATGTTTGATTCGTTCGTTCAAATGTTTGACATTGATAGTAGGTTTTATGTTATGATTTCTGTTAATCAATTACTTTGGGATCCCCTTAACTTTTCTCACGAATTGTTTGGAATATTAAATAGACAATGATTATTTTTATATATTATATGCAATTAGTAGTTGTCTATTCCACTAATGTTTTCGTGAATTTTGATTATGGACAAATAATGCGAGATTGAAATGTATAAGTTCCATATGTACTAATGAGGTTTATTTTTTAAGCAATGCTGCAACCAATGTATGTTTATGTAAAAAGTAACATTATGTTATTATGGTTGTAATATTTGTAGAAATTATGAAAACAATATTTTTGATACCGATTAATATTTGTAATTTCTTTTTCTTTTTTGTTGTCAATAATTTTCAGTTATGACATTTTATTTGTTTTCAAGAGTAAATTAATTGACACAATATATCATCAAAGTGATCTTATTTGTGAAAATTAATTTACAAAGAACTTAAATTTTATGGTTTGTGTATTTAATGCGGATATTAATCGACCCAAAGGTAGGTTAATATTTGGCCGGATAAACACATGTTTGATGATAAATATGTGACAGTTTTTAGGTTACATGTCATTAACAAGTAAATCAAAGGAGGGGCTTATTAATTGACATGATATATTGTCAATTCTTATTATCAAAGTTTACGTGTTTATTAATGCGGGTATTAGCCGACCCAAAGGTAGACTAATATTTGGTCGAATAAACACATATGTGGTGATAAACATGTGACGATTTTTTGGTTCCATGTGATTAATAAGTCAATCCAAAGAGGTGCTTGTTAATTGACATGATTTATTGTCAATGTTTATGTCTAAAATAAGGATATCTCTTGCAAGTTAGTATTACTGTCCAAAGACTTGATATTAATGTTGTGTTGATACCTTGTAAAGATGTCATAAATTGAAATTATTGATTACGGTTTGTGGATTAATGAGCATAAAAGTAGATTTGTCTATATTCTCAAAACAGAAATTTGAATTATGGTATTATACCTGTTAACATTGATCACATTTATGATTCTTACTCAATGAGATTAACTTTAAGGAATACAATGAGGACATTATGTTAGTTCTCAATTGCATGGATATTGACCATTCATTTTGGATAGAGCAACATTCTTTGAGGATGTTGAGTTTGGGGGAGAAACAAGGCTAAAACATTGGCCTTAAGGAGGAATCAATCTTGATTCCAATTAATGTTTTCGGTAGTATGCAGATTATGAATCAGTGATCAACAATGTTATTCAATCTCCTATTCATAATACACAAACTCAACAACCTCAACTTTGGATATCCTCTACATGGTACCACATTTTTCATCAATTTATTATCTTTTTTGGTTTTGAGGCAAATACAATAGATGATTTTGTGTATCACAAATTAAGTGGGAGTAAATTTATTTTTCTGGTCTTGGGCAGATATCTATGCAACTCAAGTTTGGATCATAAGAAAGCAACCAAATGGATTTTGATATATCTATATATAACAAAAGGCCATATGCTCAACTATAGGAAATTCAGATGTTTTGGAGATCATTTTTATTAAGAATATGATTTATTCGATGTCAAAATGGTTACTGATCCATATCAGGATACTTTTACATTTTAGCATGATGAGCCATTTCATGGAATAGACTTACACTACTAGAAAAACAACATTTTACGACGCGCAATGCGTGTCGTAAAACGCTCAGACGACGCGCAAATGCGTGTCAAGGAAGACCATGTCATAACAAGAGACGACACGCTTTTGCGCGTCGTCTATAGACGACGCGCATTTACGACACGCATTTATGACACGCATTTATGAAACGCAATGCGTATCGAGGAAGCCCCTGTAATAAAGGAAGACGACACGCATTTGCGTGTCGTAACCTTACGACGCACGTTTAGGACATGCAATGCGTATCATTAAAGCCCCTGTCATAAATGAATATGACATGCATTTGCGTGTCATAAACTTCAACAACCATTTACGATATACATTTACAACACGTCTTTACGATACTCATTTACGCATAATACAAAAATATGAAAACAAACATATACCAAAACAATCAATTTCATCCATAACATCATGTCAAAAAATTGTAATACATTGGTATTAAGGGGATCCAATTGTACATTGTTATTAAGAGGTTTTCCCTAACTATATAACCTAATACTACATTGCTATTAAGGAACACCTTCTTGTTTCTACTTCTTATTGTTATGCTTCTGTTTCCACATAATACCTGTTTTCATCATCAACACATTAGTACTCAGAAAGGCTTCAAGCGTCATCAATTTTATGTTATAAAATATTAAAATTTAATACACACGTCGTAACATACCTTTTTCCAAGAATCCAAGTTTCAATACAACCCATACCTGTATAAAATATTAAAATTTAAAACACATGTAAATTATAAAAGTTAATATAAAAGAGTGAAATAGTGCTACTTTCCCCCAAAAAAAAGAAACACTTTCTATTCTATGTATGTATGTATGACCTTCTTTCTAAAACCATTTATACATTAAGAATAAGATAAAACAAAACAATTCTATGTATGTATGTATGACCTTCTTTCTAAAAAAAAAAATCAACACTTTCTATTCTATTCTATGTATGTATGTATGACCTTCTTTCTAAAACCATCTATGTATGTATGTATGACCTTCTTTCATGTATGATTAAATTAATGAGAATCCCCCCTAAATGTAATTATGCAATGAATTACCAGTAAAACAGTTCCTCAAGTTCAAACAAAGGATTCAATGTAAACTAACAAGTAACAAGACATCACATGCAACATACTTTCACCTAAATTAATCAAATGGTATATTTCAATTTTCATTATTAATCATCTCAAAAAGAAAATTGTTGTAATTAGAATAAATACCAACTTTGGACAAGGAGTCATCATGGCATAAGTGTTGCAAGAAATATCACAAATTTTACCCTCTTATTGACAAGAAGAGTGCCTTTTACAGCAGAAACCTCATTAAACAAGCGACATTAGATTAGCAAACACTGGAGAAATTATTAGGACACAAAATATTATTACATTTTATCAAATATTTTTAAAAAAAATTCAAATAGATTATAACTTACAAAGCATGAATACTAGTTACCGGATCTTTAATTGTCACCTCTCTTCCTCCAAGACCCAATGATGCAATCTCATGTTTGACCGAGTCAAACTTCTGCCAAATTGAAAAACAGTATCAGAACAAAAAGAAAAATATATAAAGATTTATGTTCTTACACAGTTCAACTCTGCATCACTCAATCGCCACCTATCATGTGCTTATGCAAGCAACATGCGTAGCACAAGAACGAAGGGTTTGTTGAAGTCCTTGCTGGTCAATAGATGTATCTGTGATTTCAAAAAGGGTAAAAATGTCATGAAACTATTTATGTTCAATTTGTTACAGGGGATTGCTGATGCAGTGATGGAATATTTGTGGCTATTTGAAGAGCACAATGTTCTAGAGTACCTAACCCTTGCTGGAGATCATTTATGCCTAAAACCTCATCTCTAATAAACTCATAATCTTATTATCATCTCTCACCGCATGCTACCCTCACGCAACACATCAATCATGTCATATATCTTCTTATCTGCTTTTGATTGTATCTACATTTATTTCAATATATTATTACATTGTTATCAATTACCATTATTTTGTTACAAACTTTTTGTAATTCTTTTTTTTAGCAATTAACATTAGTTAAATGTATGAAGATTATTTAGAAAAATAAAATATAAATAAAAATTAGCACCTTCTTAGCGAGAAAAAGTGTAGCATCAATAGCATCCTCTGCATAAATTGATCTCCCACAAAAACTGTGCTGAAACTCAAATGAAACTCTACAAATAATAATAACAATAAATTAAGATTTTTCATAGAGAAATATTCAAAATCAATTAGTTGATTATAATATGAATCAAAAATAAAAAGCTTACTTTCCATCAGGAGATGTGAGATGATACATTAACATGCTCCTCTGAAACACAAACCAATTCAATCTATTGTTTTGGATCTCGTATCAATTGTACCTGATTTCATGTTGAAAGATAATTCAAAATAATAATAATAATAATAATAATAATAATAATAATAATAATAATAATAATAATAATAATATGAATATGAATATGAATATATTAATTTGTAGTTCTAGGTACTGGAGATGACATGATAGAACATAGCATGTTGTCCTGCGTTTGGTGGACTGTGACTGGGATAGATGTTGATGTAAATAAATTTGAAATTTTTATCTCTCATATGTGCAAAAGACATAAATGCCCGCCTCATACCTCATCTATGTCAAAGGAAACTCCAAGTTTCTGGAAACCTGAGATGACGGCTTTTGCTGTTCCAGATGTGTCCAACTTTGTTGATTGATGAGATTCCAACACCTGTTTGGTTTCAAAAACAAAAATGATGTTTAAAAAATTATTTAAGAAATTAAAGGTATGTTTGGGAAAATAAAAAAGGATAAATATGTAAAAAGAAATGGCACCTCTAGGGTATATCCAGAGAATGCTCTAGGAAATTGCTTGGACATTATGTCCATAGCTGTAAAAAATGCCACAACCTAAAAAACAAATGAGAAGAGATTAAACATCCGATTTTTTTTTTTAAATTCACCTGTTTTCCCATTTGAGGAGATATGACTGCATAAAGCTTTGCTTCCTCCACAGTTTTATACAAAAGATCCCTATTTCCACTAGTAGTTCCCATCACAAAAGGCACTCTAGTTTTACAATACAATTCAACATTATCTGCATAACATAACATGGTGAATTCAATAAACCAATATGATAACATGTAAATGATTTGATATCTCTATATAACACAAAATTACACATTTACCATTTACAACATTAGGTACAGCGAAATCTACAATGATGAGATCAGGATGCTGTTCAAGTAGAGATGTTGTTCAAGTAGGATGCTGGAAAAAGCTAATCCAACCAAATCTTATCTGCAAGTCACGCAATCAAACAAAGGAAGAAAATAATTAGTCAGTATCAAACATATATATATCCAAAAATACAAGTCAACAAACATAAGTTTTATGAGTGTCTATAAATAAAGAGTAAAAAACCACTGTTTCCTATTGATTTTTATTCTATTAGTAGCAACTATGCAATAAAGAAAATGAAGTTTCTTTGATGGTGGTGAAGGGAAGTTAGATTATCTCCAAGTGCAAACACATAATGACCGTCTTTATGATCTTGGTGCCATGGGGGAGAAGCATTTCGAGCCACACGCTAGCTTAACAAGGGGAGAACTAATGTGGTCTGATGGTGAAGACGACTTGAAGATATCGACATCAAAGAGACCGCACTGCTCTAATACTCTCCCTAGAAACCGCACCATCTGGCCACTTTAATTTTGATCTTCTGAAGTATTTTTCTGCACCCTGGCTGCAACAACCTTAACTTAAAAATAGCTATAGCTAATTAATTAACTCATGCACTTACAAGTAAAAGCTGGGGACACAAGCCATACAAGGGCAAAATAGGAAGATCCAACTTTAAAATAATGCCCCACAACAAGAATAATAAGCCATTTTATATAACCACCTTTCAGCTTCTAATTTGGCCCAATCTTGTTTCACCATATGAGAAAGAGAAAGAGAAAGAGAAAGATTCTCCATTTTTTTGGATATATATTTTTGTAATATAAGATAACCAATATGTTGACCAGTCAAAGCCCCAAGGAAAGCAGGGGAAATGAATAAACCTCCAACTTGCCATGGATTTGAATTGAAGGGAACTGGAGATGATGATATGAAGGGTAGAATGAAGGCAACACCAATTGAGAAACTTAAAGAGAATATCCACATAAGCAGGATGCTAAAAAAATGATAAGGAAAATGAGATTCCAGATGTTGAGCCACCCATCATAACTGATGTACCCCATATCATCATGGATTGCATTATCACTGAGTTGTATAACATGTTGGCTAAACATTGTTTAAATACAACCATGTATGTTCCCTGAATCATCACATCAAAATTAATATATAAAGATTTAATCATTTACTATTGAATATTGATTAAAGTTAAATTAAATGTACCAAAATGTCAAAATATATGGCGGGATCATGTTGATTTTTGTTATTGGATGCCATTTTAGTGAGTTGAGAAGATGAAGTAGAGTGAAGAAGAAAAGCAAGCACATTTTCTCCAAGGTGTTCAAGGGAACTCGGTTTTAAAAGTTTCAACTTGTCATTCTGCAAAAGTTTATTACTTTTAATTTCATATAATATTTGAGAAGTTATTTATAATAATAATGATTTGAAATTCAAGAATACCTTTGTGTGATATACAGCTGTATTGTCTGCATAAGCAAAGTCAAGACCTGGAAGACCAGCAACCTTTTTGTAAACTTGAAAATCAGTAGCAGATTTTATGACACCTGATGTAAAAAGATCCTGCACCACTAAATAAAAATCAAACAAAAAAACCATGAATTTGAGATAAAATAAATAAAAAGAAAACTAACATTTTATATAGTTTAAAAAAGGAATATCCCCTGAGCAAGAATTTGACCAGAGGGGTATTTTGCTACCAATGCATAGTTCTCAATCGCCCATGGGTTCGGACCCGCCTGTCAAAATTAAGTGACAATTGATAAATTAATTAAGAAAATTAATTTTTTTAAAAAGGAATCTCATTAAACACGACCTGAAAAATAGCAGATGCTCCACCATCGCCCATGGCTTCCAAGTCTATAGCCATATGTATACTTCTACTCCATGGATGCTGTAAAGATTTTATAAGTTAAGTTATAACTTAAACACATGATTAAAAATAACGGTAAGAGAGAAACACCTGAGTAATAAAGCTATGGGCTCCATTTAAGCCTTCTTCTTCCCCGGTGTTAAACAAGAAAATAACAGAGTTCTTGAAACCATGAGCCCATTGGGAGATTCCTCGAGCAAGCTCTAACATAACAGCTGCACAAGAACTACAGTCAATAGCTCCTTCCCTTTATAAACATAAGACTCCATTTTCATTTTGAAGTTGATTAAAAGAATAAGAGGTAAATCATAAATGGAAGAAACTTACGCTGAGAAGACAATGTCTATGTGGGAAAAAACCAAAATCGCACTATCTACTTCTTCAGATGTATATTTTGGTGAGATTCTTAAAACAACATGTTTAAGATCTAAATAGAAAGAACAAAATCATATTTGCTTGTAAAGTCCACCGACGAGTCTATTAGCACCAGAACTTGCGTGAAAAAGATCAACATCGACGTCGACTTCCCAGTGAGCTGTCGTCATTGTTTGCTTGTAACTGCATGAGTTAATTAATTAGTTGTAGCTATTTTTAAATTAAGATTGTGTAGAAAGAACAAAATCATATTTCAATAATTATATTGAACTTTTTTTTTTTTTACCAAAATAGGTCTGATCTTACTTGGCTCTCTGAACCATATGCTCTGGTAAAGAAAACAAACTGTAAATTATTCAACAAGTATGCAGCCAATACTCCACATGTCACATGGGTAGCTCCATCCAATGCATAGAACTTTCCATAATCGTATCCCAAATCTGAGCTACTTCCAGTAAGACCTTTATCGTCTGGTACATTGGGAGTAAGAACCTAAGCACCAAGGTTAAAAATGTCAATACATAAACACAGGATGAAAAGAATGACAAAAACATATAAAAGTCAACCTACCAACTTAGAATTCTGACTTGGGACAGAAGTAACAGGAGGACCAGATGGACCAGACAAGATTACAGTGGCACCCTACAAAACAAAACAAAAAACAAAAAGAATATTCTAATCAGAGACTGTTTTCAAACATTAAAACATGTATTTACATTTTACACTAATACTAAATTTATAAAATATAAAAAAATCGCATACCTCTTTACTCCTGATGGCCATTTGTCCTGGAGGAGAAGCAGGGAGGGAAACCAATTTTCCCCACCCAATATTCAATTCATAATCATAAACAATCACCCCTGCAACAATAAATAACATCATTAATTTTCTTAATATAAGTATAAATATAAACAAACGAAGAGTTAAAAGGGTTTACTTTGTTTAACCTTGCATTTCATCTTTTGCAGCTTGTTCATTTGCACGATTCATAAAAGCCACAAAACCACAATTTATGACGTTTGCGTTCCTCTTCTGTTCTTGGCCACATGATCTTCACATTAGCAATAGTTGAGAAAACGAAAAACCACTGGTTGAAGCACCTGACTGCAACCTTCAATAACGGAAACACCAAGTTGAACAATTTCATTATATTTGTTCTAAGAGGCAAAAAAATCAAATAGTTGGTGTGCACTGAATACCCATTTATTCATATCAGTACCTGAAAGGGCAAGGTTAAAGAGAGTATCAAGGTCAATATCAGCTGCTTCTTTGGCGTCAAACAGGATGAACGAACGGGTAAACGGTCTTTTGAGAGGGTCTGTGTCAGCTTTGACAATTAACCTGATTTCCTGCAGTGAGGAGCAACAAAAAAATCAGTTATGTTTCTCCTTTGTTCTCTCGGCTAGATAGAGATATCGACATCAAAGAGAGGATTCAGAGAGGAATTTACAGAAGGCGCATAGAGAGGGGTGAAATTACAGAAGGCGCAACAAAAAAATCAGTTATGTTTCTCCTTTGTTCTCTCGGCTAGATAGAGATATCGACATCAAAGAGAGGATTCAGAGAGGAATTTACAGAATGCGAAGAGAGAGGGGTGAAATAAGATCTAATGGTCGTTGAACTCTGGGAATCAAGCCCTGCGACTTCTGATCAATACAAGGAAGATAACGTTATTGAGAGGGAGGCTTGTTGTGCGAGACAGATCACAAAGAATATTTGATGGTCGTTAAACCAGACCTAGGGCTTGTAAAGTTGAGCATCTGTGGCGGTCTCCGTCGAGGTAAGGTTAGCCCAAGCGCGCCGGCGAAAAGAGATCAGTCGAGATCGTTGATAGATGAGGTGAGCCAAGGTAGCGAACGTTGCAGAGAGCACTCCCATCTTGAAAAGAGCCCTAGAATGATCCCTTCGATTTTTTAATAAAATAAATAGTCCCGAGGCGCGTTCAAGAATTATAAATTGACATACTTACACGACACGCCTTTTATGATGGGTGCCCTCCGTGTTTTTATTTTTACTTTTTTCTGACATAAATTTTAGGGCACGTAAAAAAGTGCGCCCTAATTCCTTCAAAATTTTGGAGAGATGCCATTATTTTGACCTCACACACTTTTGCGTATCGTAAATTCGTGTGCGTCATAAATTGCGTGTCATTAAAGGCCTTTTTTCTAGTAGTGTTAGGTAGCTTCTTCCATAATGGCAACATAATTTGTAGCATGGAATATGGTTGCAGAAATTTGTCATGAGGCTACACATTATTGGTATTGAAAGACCACTAAAGTTGTGATAATAAGTCAGCCAGGTTATATTCCAATAACAGAAGTTCTATTAAGTCAAAGCATATTGACATCAAGTTTCCTTCTATTAATACAATAGTGCAAAATGGAAATATATATATCACATATAAACAAACTCCATGAAAGTGGATCCGCTCATAAAGGGATTACCTCCCTAGGTCTTTCATGAGCATACTACACACGTTGGTGTGATATTTGGTTTTAGTGGGAGTTTTATGGTGCTTTATGTTTTGTTTAAAACAATTATGTTTTTCTGTACATAATTAAGAATTCGGTTAACTCCATTATTAGTTGCACTTATTTGAAGTTTGATCTCACTTCAATCTCAAGAGGAACTCGTTGTAAATCTATTTAGATTTTAAAACCACACATCATGTTTAATCTATGTCGTTAGTTATATATGTATATGTGACCATTGATAGGTTTAGTTACGTAAATTGTAACGAAGGCCGCTTTGATCCTATACTTTTATGATTAGTAGACGATATTGTTTAAGGGTACCAATGTTATAATAACATTAATTAAAGCGATTATACAGTTATACGTATATTTATATATTCGAGGTCCAGTGGGAGATTGTTGGATAATTATGGGACCACTTCATAAATATGTACGATATATCATTAAATCCAATTATTATGGTAAAAATATAAATTGTTAATTGACCGATTTATACAATATTTACTTACCATGTGGGTTGAGTTCTCGGTTTGACTCAAGATCCTCAAGATCCCTTCCATCTCTCACATTAGGGTTTATATCCATCTATAAATACATGTGACGAGGAGCAAATCAAGACACACGAAAATACATATGTAAATTCGTTTAGGGTTTGCTAAGAGATTTTAAAGAGAGCTCTTGAGATCAAGTTCTTCAGATCCAAAGATCATAATGAAATCAGGTATATAATCTTTTTTTTTTTATGTTTAAAGTTTTCTTTTGACAGATTCGAGATTAAGATCCTTATGCTTCCGCGTTTATGTTTTGGTTATATATAAATTTACCAACATAAGAATCTGTTACTATTTTCTTAGCTTAAATTTTCAAATATCTAGGCCTATAAGACACACTTGTGATCCTTATCTTTTTGTTACATAGTTGATTTCACATGATGATTTGTTGCCGCTCATGTTCACTATGGAAAAGTTGGATGTGTATGCATGGTATAGTATAGTCCAACGTAATGAACACTTATTAAGTTTTATTTATCTTTTCTTTTATCAAAGTCCACTTAAAAATCAATGCTTCTTTAAGATCATAATCCTTTCTAAGATTGGAAATTTAAGTATTACTTGATAAAATCAATGCTCAAAAAATACTTTTGTAGAAAAAGTATGTGTGTTAAATTTCTAAATGTTCAAAGAATTTATTTTCTTATCAAAAATTTCAGTTTTATCTTTTTAATTATGTGTGGATCGCGTAGGTACGAAAAATGAGGAACAAAATCTCTGTTGCCATCTCCGACAATGGCTCGTCGCCGTGAAAACTATCATCAGTTTTCTTCAACCTCTTTTCCCCCTCCCTTCCTCTTAACCACCATGGCTAATTCATCACTGCTTCCATTAATCATCCTCCTCCTTTCCTCCGCCATAATAGCCAAAAAATCCCAACATCCGCCTGCCCTTAGCCTCAACTACTACGCTAAATCATGCCCAAGGTTTCATGAAATCCTTCAAAACGTTGTCGTACCTAAACAAACAGCCACCCCCACCACCGCCGCTGCCACCCTCCGTCTCTTCTTCCATGATTGCATGGTGGGTGGCTGCGACGCCTCCGTTCTCATCTCCTCCAACGCATACAACAAAGCTGAAAGAGACATGGATATCAACGAGTCGCTCGCTGGAGATGGGTTTGACATCGTAGCACGTGTAAAAACGGCTCTTGAGATCGAATGTCCCGGTGTCGTCTCCTGCTCCGATATCCTCGCCGTCGCCACCAGAGACCTGGTGATTCAGGTCGGAGGTCCACATTACGAAGTGAAATTAGGCCGGAAAGATGGATTAGAGTCCAAAGCATCGAACGTCGAGGGTCGGCTTGGGAGAGCGAACATGACGATGGATGACATCATTCGTATATTTGAAGGCCACGGTTACACCATCAGAGAACTGGTGGTGCTAATGGGCGGCGGCCACACCATTGGTTTCGCCCACTGTAAAGAATTCGAAAGCCGTCTGTTCGGCCCTAAACCCGACCCGTCAGTCCATCCGAAATTAGCAGAGAGATTAAAAGCTATGTGCGCAAACAGCTCCTCGGACCCGACGATATCGGCGTTCCTCGACCCGATTTCCGCCGGAAACTTCGATAACATGATTTTCAAGAACCTGCTAAACGGACTTGGGGTACTGGGTACGGATCAAGCCATGGCATCCGACCCGAGAACACGACCTTTTGTTGAAGAGTACGCTAGGGATCCGGTAGTATTTTTCAGGGACTTCGCGAGAGCAATGGAGAAGACGAGTGTTTACCAGGTGAAAACTGGAAAACAAGGAGAGGTTAGACGCAGATGTGATGCATTCAATAATCTCCAAATGGGTAAAAGTAAAACTACGCAAAACATTTAAGTGTTCAGTTTTCTTAACAAGTTGCCATTATACCGACGTAGCATGCATGACTATGGCTCAACAGGATGCAAATTTTAAAATTTTATAGGATTATGTAACATTTTGTTTTTATTCAAATAGTTTTTCGTGTAAAATTTATTTAGACCGAGGGAGCATAGAAACTATTATTTCATGGCGTTTTAGTGAACAAAAAAGATTTGAATCTATCATTATACATACTTAAATCAAGAAAAATTTAGATCTATAAATAACGATGCCTTCAGGAGAGTTAAGAGCAATCGGTATGGGTCAAACGAGAAACAACACGGTTGACGTGGCGCTTGGCGACGGCGGCTTAACGGGGGAACACCCCCCCCCCCCTGCTCGTTGCAACTCGTCGAAGGTGGATCTCGTTTGCGTCACGACGGGAAGAAACGAATGAATTGTGACCGTTCGAGTCTTTTAATTGCAACGGGGTGAAAAAAAAAATTAATTATTAAAAAAAAAAACAATTTATCCTATAAATACCTCCCATTTTATTAAAACTTCACACACTTTCTCTTCTCCTCTCTACATACTTTCAATTATCTTCAAAAAAAATATGGATCCTTTCGACTCGTCCGATGATTCAGATGACGATATTTTCTTTAGGATGATGTATCATTATTACACTACCGACCTGCTACAACCATACCCAACCTCGCTACTAACAAGACGTGCGATCACTACTAGAAAAACAGTCTTTTACGACGCGCAATGCGTGTCGTAAAACGCTCAGACGACGCGCAAATGTGTGTCAAGAAAGGTCATGTCATAACGAGAGACGACACGCTTTTGCGCGTCGTCTATAGACGACGCACGATTTACGACGCCCATTTACGACACACAATGCTTATCAAGGAAGGCCCTGTCATAAAGGAAGATGACACGCATTTGCGTGTCGTAACCTTACGACTCGCATTACGTATCCTTAAAGCCCCTGTCAAGAAAGGCCATGTCATAAATGAATAGATGATACACATTTTTGCGTATCGTAATTTTATATGTTTAAAAAAAATATTATTTATAGATTTACTAATTTTCAAATTAAATTTGCATTTAATGTCTCATAATAAATAAAATATCATATACAAAAATACAATCCATTGCATAAAATTTAATGTCATACAAATAATCATTCCATGGAAAGAAGAAAACAAATCAATAAAAGTTGTAACGGAAATTTACAACCTAATTACATAAAAGAAATATGAAAAACTTGAAATCCCTAAGATTAATAGTTCTACAGAAGATTCACGTGAGATACATACAGTTGGACCAGTAAGCAAGGATGTTCTCGAATCCACAATAGCAGCACAAGAACACGTACACGACATCTTCTGCAAGAAGGTGCCAGTCCAAAACTACTGTTGAAGGTTGCCATGATAGCTGTTAAGATTTAAGCATAACAAGAAACCAATCAGTGACTACAATAAGCTAGAAAACAAGCAACTAATAAACAAAATAAGCAACTAATTAAGTCAAACTAAAATCTGTTTTTCATTAATTCAACACCTCATATGATATGGCCTTAAAAACAAAAAAGGCTGCTTTGTTTTCAGGGGTCTTCAAAGATGAAACAGCTGCTTTGTGTTGTGTAACCATAGCACGAAACTCATACTCTCACCTTCCTCCCCAAAACCCTTTGTTGGTGAATGACTTGTCTAAAGGAGTATCTTTTACCAAGGACAATACAAACATTAAAAGACTCTCAAAGAGGAACTTCAGAAGGATCAATGCAACCTATTTCATGACCATATGCAGGACAATCCAACCATGCTACAATATGAAAAGTAAACAATCTGATAATATATTATATATCAACCATGAATGATATCAAACACTACCCTTAAAGTTCCATATAAATTTGGGTTGAACAAAACAAAGCCAAGAGCTAAAACAGCAGTCCTTCTAACATCATCACTGACATCCGATATAGGAAAGTGCAACAACTGTCTAATAGCCTTATTATTTTTTGTGCCACTATACATCCCTTCATACCTCAATATCGGATCCTGATCACGGGTCATCTGTTCAATCAAAGTAACTGCTTCCTCGTCCCTTCCATAAACAGTAAGTGTAATTTGCAATGCCAACCCCCTAACATTAAACAAATCCAAAATCATGTCATAACTAACTACTATTTAACATAATATTAAAAGGTGTTAATTTTAAATTCTTATTCACCTTATGATATCTTCATGTTGTGTCTCATGAGCATACACAAGCATCTCAGCTGCCTTCTCACTAGCGGTCCCCACCGTTAACGACCCCATGCTGATACCCGCAGCTTCACAACATTGTCTGTGTAGACACATCATACAAAAGGAAACAAGGGATTATGTGGGTTTCCTCTTAATAGAACTTGCACTACTTCATAAAATAATGAAAGAACATATGATAGATTCGTTTGAGCACTTATAAAATTCTTGCAAGAGCTACATCAAATTCACTATCATCCAATTTAGTTTAGATAATGATTTATTACCTCTGCATCTTGATTCTTTACAAATTGAAGCAAAAAAAATGATATCTGTCCATCAAAATAAGATTCTCCTTGTCCATCTTCCCCCACACCTACATATTCAAAGTAACTGACTTTTTAATTAAATTACAAAAATGGTCCCTATGCTTTCTGATCTTTAACATGTTTACTCCAAAATTGAAACTTTTTTAATCTAAAATCAAGATCGTGGGTACAAACTAAATGTAGTGTAAAAGTTCTTACTCTTTCTGTATCATCAAGAATTAGAACAACAGTTTTTTGAACAAGTACTACATCAAGGGTTTTGTGATGCTTTTTAGGGCAATCAGTTAGAGCAATCACTCTTGAATCAAAGTAAACCTTTTTAGGGTCAAGCAGATTAACCATTTCAAGAGCATAAAACAGTTCTTCCTTGCTGTAAATGGATTAAACCAAGAGCATAAAGTGCAAACCCATCTGAATAGGGACTATCACCTCCACCACCACCACTCGCCCCACTTTGTGGAAGGTAAGGTGCCATTAGTGATCTTCCTTGATGTAAATGGCCTCCATAGATAACACCTAGTCCAGCCGTCGCACTGAACTTAACCCAATTTGTCGCCCTGCTTAGCCAATCCTGAAATCGTATCCAAACATAATCCAAAAACCTAAGGGGGGGAATATGAAACTTACTAGTTGGTGTCAAACCACCTGGTCATTCCATAGCAGGGATGGAGGCATTTCCTCTGGCCATTTTCAAAACTAATCTCACCACCATTCCAGTTGTATCTTGAGGGGACAACACCAAGCATGGCAGTGGTGTCAAGGACCTGATCATAGTAAGAGAAGGTGTTGCTGGGGATGTACTTAATGCATAAACTTCTATCTTTTTCCTTCTCTGCATAAAATTCTATCTCAAGATAAACTTACCCCTCTATATGGACACAATGATAGTGTAGATCCCAAGTTAAACTTCAGTATGTTGTCCTTTGTTGGCCGATCAAATCTGGATAAGTTTTAAAAATATACAAATTAGAAAACATACAAGGCTTTCATTATAAATATGAAAAGTGCTTATAAAATCATTAGTGAAAACACCCGTATTTCTTGGTGATCACTATACAATGGAACAAGAACTGAATAAAATAGTTACTTACTCATAAGTGTAGACTTTCTTTTTGGACAGCATCAGCAACACCTGCAATTAGAGAAGTCTTGTAAGAACACCCTTTTTCCATAAAAAGGTTAATGAAACTATGAAAGAAAGGATGGAATTATAAGAACAAGAAAAGTCAAAGTCTTGACTCGCCTTCATCCGTGAAAAGTGGATTTTACAGTGGTCCTTGTGTGTTTGTTTATTGATGTTTGAGGATGATAAGATGACCAATTTCTCATAGAGCAACAGTCTCTACGACCTTTTGGTGACTAGTCAGTTGAAGTTGCCCTATATGAGTTGTTCTAGGAGGAACCTGATTTACAAGACCAGACATTGATCCATATCAAAGTAGTTACCCCTGTTTTAAAGAAATTCAATAAAAGAATATAGTCTTTTCATTTTCGAACTTAGATAAACTAAAAAAAGAAACAAATATTACCATGTTTGGCATGCAATAATCTCGTAAAAAAAAGTAATAGAAAGAAATTAATGGAATAAAAAATTGGTAGGGCTATAATTTCAAGTTTAATAAAAGTGCAAATTCAGGAAACAACAATATACTTACACTTATTCACCAAATACATAGCAATTTCCAGCCTATAAAAAGAATAAAATAATTCTTCTTCTTTTCTCATGTTTATTCAGGATTGTATGCAATTTGAGATCTTTTTAAAGCTTCTTGCTAAATTGGAAAAACACAACGAATTATTTTGATTGAAAGCAAAACTTATTACCATGGTTTAACGTCACCAAGATCTATAAATAGGGTAAGAATTTTCTAAGCTTGTTATTTTCTGATGGACAAATTGTAGAGAATATACTTTTCCATGAAATTTTTTCCTAAAAATATGGAATTTTGCTATTAAAAAATACATAAAGATTAAGTAATCATGATAAATGAATAAACTCTAGGGGATGGTTTGGTTGTTTTATCAAATGATGAGCTGAAATAAATACCACCTATAAAATTGTAACAAATTAGCTAACTGTTCTTTTAATTCTAATTTTCATCCATAATCGTGAGTCTAGAACAGAAGAATGAAGGTTCTTTTAAATTCCTCCTTTAATGAGTCTAGAACAGAAGAATGAAGGTTAACAAGTTGTACTACAGAAGGAAGGGCAATAAAGTAATTTCCATACCAGATAGAGTCGTGTTCCTTGTTTCTCTTTTGTTATAAAGAAATTTCCCGAGGGAATGGAGCAGGGAGAGGGTTTCATCTCTGCCACATGATAAAGAGCACCCATCATCCAAACAATTGGAATTTACGAAAATACCCTTGGAATCTGATTTTTAGATTGAAGTACTGTAAAGATGTGATTGTGTTTCTGATATCACCTCCACTTGATTTAGCTATAGCATCAATCTGTTCAGCTTTTATTTTAAGTTTTTCTTCCCTACAAATTCTTGAAAGCATTTTTGTGATGGAGTTTGCTGTGATTGGATTGAAAGAAACCTTAAAAGCTCCTATATTTTGAAGAGATGTCTGAAGTTCTTCCCAGCATCTTGAGGTGTAATCAACTGTCTTTGATCTACCATAGTCTGTGATTAATATAACTATTGGAACGCAAACATATTGGACAAGAAGGGAGGCAATTGCTTCAACAGTTACAGAATTTCCAACTCCAGGAAGTGCAGTTATGACAAGAACATGATTCTAATGATTGTTGTTTTTGGTTTTGATTATTTCTGCTAGCCAGATTTTAACCTCTTCAACCTTCTTTTTGTGAACAGATAAGTCTAGCAAATAGCAAGGCTTATACTTGTCTACCCATAGTTCTTTGTTGTCTCGTTTATGACCTGAATCAGGATATGTAATCATATCAGATATGGAAGGATGAGAAGGAGAAGAAGAAGGAGAAATATATAAATATTCAGTTTCATTTGCAGGGCCAGAATAGTACTTGTTTACATTGTTAGGATAATAGTATTGCCCAATGGTTGGTTGTTAAGTGTGAATGCATAAAAATTGTAAGCATTGTGATGAGAACCAAAAGAGAAACTAAAAAAAAGAAAAAAATACAAGTTTTTTAGTACCTGTTATTATCTTGAGGATTCGTAGAATTTATTTACCATCATCTTCATTTGAACGATGTTCTAGACTTCTCATATTCTATTTATCTTCTAAATTCAGAGCACTTTCTTTACAATATGCACAAAATTAAATAAAAAGGAGAGATTCATTTATTAGGGAGTATACAAATAAAAACATTAAGGCTAGTGCTATTGCTATGCACTGTTGCAGATTAAGGTGCTGTTTGTTTTGGAAGTGGTTAAATGTCTTTTGTCTTTTTCTAAGTTTGCGGAAGAAGACGTGCATTTGTGAAACATCTACCCGCCAGAAGGGAAAAGTGCTCAAAAAGTATTTTTGTAGAAAAACAAACGAGGCCTAAGTATTACGTGTCCCCACAAAAAGATATCAGTAATAAATTACATATATAAGGTCAAAGCATTCGGGGAATAGGGATATGGACAGTAATTAGATATGAGAATGTTCCGTATTAATATTATTTGACTTTTAAATAGCAATAGTAGTATGAGTTTGGAAGAATGGCTGTTTTTCCAGCTTGTCAAATCTTTGTGGCAAAAAATATTTTCATCTTCAAAGAATGTCAAATGCAAGCTTGTTGACAGGACAAGAGTCAAGATTCGAGACAAAACCTAAGAGAAGAGGGCAAAAAGCTTGTGAATATGCCCTCATCCTCAAGTAATCTTCACTTCTATGTCAAGTAATACAAGCTGAAGCCACCTGTTGAATAATCTTCTTAATAGGAGTTCCACAAGTAATCTTCACTTCTGTGTCAACCTAAATCACATGGACAAGTCATTATTTCATCAACTGAAGACACACATAAACTGATAAAACTAAAATTACTACATAATACTATGTTAAGCACTTTTAACTAAAGAAGAGAACAAGCTACTATCCTTGTGCGGTCTGTGAATGCAAGAGACATAACATTGTCAAAGTAAGAAAACACAAACTTTTAACTAAAGAAGAGAACAAGCTACTAAAAATTCACCAGCACTAAACGTCCCCATTATAAAAAACATAAAATCAGAAAAAAGAGAGGATTTACAGGGTGTGTATGTGATCGCAAAACAGTAAGAACAAGAAAAGGGAAAAAAGAGTTGTAGACGTAAATCATACCTATTGTGGAGGCTTTTATAAACGGTAGTAGGATTAAAAAGAGATTCAAACCCTTTACCTACATAGATTAAAACTATCAGGAGAGAAAAATTAGACAAGGGTTATTATCAAATAAATGGAATTTTAGACGTAAACCATACCTATTGTGGTGAATAGGGAAATCACGAGAGCTAGAAGGTGTCGATTAGATCTACAATCAAGAGAAGTCGCAGTAGTCGATCGACACCGCAATTAAGAGGAGTCGCAGTCGCTAATCGAATCAATGAGAGAAGTTCCCTGGAGAAATATTTGAACTCACATGTTGAACAATCGTCTCACATAATCAGAGATTTCAGCGTATTTGGGGAGCAAAAATGAAAAAACAGAAGAACGATTCATACCTGAAGCGACAGTGGAGTCGGAGGTGTGGGTGGATGGCACCAGAGATGCAAAACTGGAGAGCCGCCAGAGGTTTGAGAATCGAGAGAGAAGAAAAGGATCGAGAAATAAGGGGTTTTCAGTCGGTGCATTATGCGAGCGTACCGCTTGATCCCGTTGAAGAACTTGAGACGTTTTTGATGAAGGGTTATAGAAACGTTGATCAGGGTTTAAGTTGGGTAACACGCTTTGGATCTTCTAATTCTCGGTCGCGGGCCTAGACATCTTTACCCCTCTACTACCAGTCCAAACCAACACATATGGATCTTGAGTTGAATAATGCACTGGGGTAGACGGAAATAACCCCTCCTCAATGTCGTTGAGGAATTAGATTATTGCAGAACATAACAAGATAACAAAAGCACTTACAGGAACTTCAAGTATGAGGCGGGGTTTTAGGGTTTCTTTTGATCGATCTTTTACCCACAATGCTTTTAGGGTTTCTTTTGATTGAAGAGGATTTTACAACATAAGAAGAAGAACGATAAGAGTATCAAGGCGGGGTTTTTTGTTTTTTTGATTTTATTCCCCCTCGGTAATAAAAATATTGGAGAAAACGCGTTCATAAAGAAAAATATAAAGCGACATCTTTAGACGACACGCTTTTTTATGAAAGGTGCACTCCGTGTTTTTAATTTTTTTTGTTGGACACTATATTTAGGGTACGCACAAATGCGTGTCCTCTATTCTTCAAATTTTGCAACACTGACATTATTTTTTGGGGCACGCACAAATGCGCGTCCTCTATCACCGAGTGTCATTATTTGCGCGTCATTAAAGGGTTGTTTTCTAGTAGTGGATGTTAAACAGAAATCGCGAGGAAGGACACGAACATCTATATCGCGATTATTTTGCGGATAATTGTGTATACGAGGCAAAAGACTTCAAAAGAAGATTTCGTTTGAGTAGGGATGTGTTCTTACGAATCGCCAACGCCTTGGAAAGCCGATATCGTTTGTTTACTATATTTTTATACAAAATAAATAAAAATGTACTACATGTTTCTTTAATTTTACAACATATGCAATATATTTTTAAACAGTAGTTAATTTATGTTTAGGTACGAATTTTTTCAATTAAGATATGATGCTAGAGGTAGACAATGGTTTACAACGTTGCAGAAATGTGTTGTGGCTATTCGTTTGATGGCTATGGGGGAGTCACCCGACACCATGGACGACTATATGAGAATGTCCGAAAGAACCGCAAGAGAGAGTTTGTATACATTGTCAAGGGGTGTTGTTGAAACTTTTGGAGACGTGTATTTGCGGAAACCTTCGTTGCATGATTTGCAAGAATTCTATGCGGCGCATGAAGAACGCCATGGGTTTCCCGGAATGATCGGAAGCATTGATTGCACACACTGGAAAATGGAAAAATTGTCCGGTAGCATGGAAAGGGCAATACACAAGTGGTCAACACGGATCACCTTCGTTGGTGTTAGAGGTTGTCGCTTCTCAAGATTTATGGATTTGACATGCATTTTTTGGGGTTGCGGGTTCCAACAACGACGTCAACGTTCTTGATCAGTCGCCAATATTCGACGATCTTTTGAATGAAAAAGCTTCGGATGCTCCTTTCACAGTGAATGGAAACGAGTACAAATATGGGTATTACCCTACAGATGGAATATATCCTCAGTATTCCACATTCGTGAAGGCATTCCGCCACCCGGTTGAAGAACGAGACAAATTTTTTAAGAGAAGACAAGAAGGAGCACGTAAGGATGTGAAACGTGCTTTTGGAGTGCTGAAGGCGAAGTGGCATATAGTCGAACATGCAGCACGACCATTGTATTTAGAAACTTTACGATATATCATGTATGCATGTATCATAATGCATAACATGATAATAGAAGATAAAGGGCGAAATATTGCACACTATATCCTAACGGAGCCCAGACACGTTCAGTTTCAACCAGGAACAGTAGATTATTTGCATCGCGTTGTTGACATTCAGGACGCAAATAAACACAGACAACTTCGAAAGGACTTGGCGGATTATATCTTCTATGGTAACAATAACGATAACGAATAGCGTTGTATATTTTTTTTTTGAATTTGGATGTTATTTCTTCTTTTGTTTTTGGATATTATGTGCAATTTAGTCTTTATGTTAATTTTAATCTTTAAAAATTTTTAATTGTTATTTATAATTTTTAAACATTATGTTTTATTTATTATTTATATTTAAAAAAATATTTGTCTAAATTTAAAAAAAAATCGAAATAAATAAAAAATAAATTATAAAATGAAAAAAAAGTTGGTGTCATAATAAGATACAACATGTTGCCCATTTCCTCACTTGGTGTTATAACACCATTGATGATGTGACATGTGATGTGGCACCAAAATAGTGTTACATCTAGTTGCCCACACCTTATGGTCTAAAGAAAAGATGTGAAAGATAGACTACAATTATAGTTTTCTTCTTAATTTACTTAACTACGATGGTAATGACATATATTATGATATTATCATTCATAAAAGGGCCCTTGATTTTTTTAAACAAAAGCCATTACAATGCAAATGGTTTTGTTTAACATATTCAAAGACCAAGGTTTATTTATAACTTTTCAATCCTTTATTCCAACGGGCCTTACATTTTATCAAACAAAAGCCCCTTAGGACCAGTCTTCCAGTCCATCATTTTACAAAATTTTAGATTGTGATAATAATAAATTTTTTGATGGTGATGATCAATTGATGATTTGTAATATTACTCAATATTCAGAATTTGTATAGTGTAAACTCATCTTTAGTTTTTGGATACCATCACCGACTCCGTTTTTTTTTCCCCTAATTTTACATTATATATTAATTTTAGGGTCTAAAGTTATTAAATGGTTAGGCTCATTGTTTTTAAAACTCAATTTAATGTGAGATCTATTTTATATATTTTATGATATTCGTTAACAAAAACACCTTGCTGTCATTCTAGGCCGTAACTTTGATTCAAATCCTATATATAAACTCAGGTTCAATCCCAAGTAAAGAAAATATGTGTGTGTGTGTGTGTTTTAATCTTAAATT
Organism: Lactuca serriola; assembly: GCF_051521515.1. Lineage (NCBI taxonomy): Eukaryota > Viridiplantae > Streptophyta > Magnoliopsida > Asterales > Asteraceae > Lactuca > Lactuca serriola. The sequence goes on along the minus strand of NC_136412.1, from coordinate 40,170,465 downwards.
AGATGTGATCTTTTCACAAAGATAACGTTTAGCATGGTTAACATTTATCACTTGAATCTCAACAACCCATGTTCAACGTTATTTAATAACAATTTTTTTTTCAATTTAAGTTAAATGGTAAAATACCAAGAATACCAAATCAAAAAACGTTACCGAGCACAATAAATAACATCGATATATTTAAATTATTTCTGATTAAAAGTAGGTAAATTTACAAATGAATTATAAAAAAATATATCCATAGATGTACAATGTGGTTGATACCTGATGTACTAACTTTAAGATATTAAATAACTGTGTTCGCTAGTTAACAAGTTGTCGTTGTAGTATAGTGGTAAGTATTCCCGCCTGTCACGCGGGTGACCCGGGTTCGATCCCCGGCAACGGCGTTTTCTAATTGTTGTTGAACCTCCCATATCACAGTTACCCTTTTGGTACTTATTCTGACCTTAGTTCTGTCTAATTTTTCTTAAATTTATCAAATGAACTTTAGCAAATAGTTACCAAATATTGCACAGATTATGTTAAGTTAAATGTAATATTGCTCTTGAGATGGAGCTACACTTGTTGTTCTGTAACAGTTGAGATATCTTAATAAATAAAAATGTTATTGCCACTTGTTATTTTCTCATTTATTTGGCCACATATTATTTTGTCATAATATTGAAATATATTTATTTTGCACTTGTCAATTACTTCATTATTCATTTCCACTATATCATTAATTTAGTTTTTATAAATTAAACCTACTATAATAACTATTAATTTCAAATTTGAAATTTCAATTTCAATTTCAAATAAATTTACACTTTAAACATTTGTATTTAACATTTTATTATAATAAATCGTTTAGTATACGGGTTTAATAATTAAACACATAATTTTAATTAATTTATTTTTTGCATGTTTTTTTTCCATAATTTTCACTTATTTCATATTTCAAATTCAAATAAACTCTTCATTTAATCGCTCCTGTTTAACATTATGTTTTAATTAACCCGTATAATATACGAGTTTTACAACTAGTGTGTATGATATAAAAAAAAACTAGGAAAACTTAAACTATAGTTTTTTATTTTATAAAAGCCTTTTTTGTAACATCACAGGAACTACGAGCATAATAAATTTTATAACTAAATTAATATGTGTTTCACCAAATTTGTTGTTTATCAATTTTATAAGCATACATAAACATGTATTATCTTTTCTGATTATAAATCCAGTCTAATAGTAAACCTATTTTTTGACATGATTTTATAGTCAACATATATAGGTGCCAATTTCCATATTGAATCAATTCGATGGTTAAAAAAATTTCAAGTTTTTTGTCGTATCATTTTTCTATTAATTTTATTTTAAAAAACATAACAGCATAAACTTATTTTTTTATTTTTATTTTTTTTAATTTTTGACCATTCTTTAATTATTTTCTATATAACTAATTATTCCCATCTTTATGATATATATATTATAAAAATCTTTTATCTCATTTTTTTGGCTATTAGTTAGCGAATTCTACATAAATATGTTGAATCAGGATTAACAAAATTAATCCGAGAACATAGAGATGTGAATATTAATATCATAAAATGCTAATCAACTAAGATGGTTATCAATCTACTAAAACAAATAAAGATTTTTTTTTTCAAATGTCAAACTCTCATTTAATTTGCAAAATATTATTCTGTAATTATTTTGAATTAAATTTTTTTTATATATCATTTTAGAGTAGTCGGTATGGGTCCAAACGAGGTTCGATGTGGGTGATCTGGCATCTCTCGACGCCGTCGTAACGGGGGGAACACCGTCCCTTTGCTCGTTGCTTCTCGTCAGGGTGATTCTCGTTGGCGTGGCGACGGGAAGAAACGGAAGAAAATGACCGTTTGAGTTTGCAAAGGTTTGAAAAAAAAAGTTAATTATTAAAAAAAACATTTTATCCTATAAATACTCTCATTTTATTAAAATTTTCACACACTTTCTCTTCTCCTCTCTACATACTTTCAATTATCTTCAAAAAAAATATGGATCTTTTCGACTCGTCCAATGATTCAGATGACGATATTTTCTTTAGGATGATGTATCATTATTACACTACCGACCTGCTACAACCAGACCCAGCCCCATTACTAACAAGACGTGCGATGTTAAACATGAATCGCGAGGAAGGACATGAACATCTATATCGCGATTACTTTGCGGATAATTATATATACAGGGCGAAGGACTTCAAAAGAAGATTTCGTTTGAGTAGGGATGTGTTCTTACAAATCACCAACGCCTTGGAAAGCCGATATCGTTTGTCTACTATATTTTTATACCAAATAAATAAAAATGTACTACATGTTTCTTTAATTTTACAACATATGCGATATATTTTTAAACTGTAGTTACTTTATGTTTAGGTACAAATTTTTTCAATTAAGATATGATGCTAGAGGTAGACGGGGGTTTACAACATTGCAGAAATGTGCTGCGACCATTCGTTTGATGGCTATGGAGGAGTCACCCGACACCATGGACGACTATATGAAAATGTCCGAAAGAATCGCAAGAGAGAGTTTGTATACATTGTCAAGGGGTGTTGTTGAAACTTTTGGAGACGTGTATTTGCGGAAACCTTCGTTGCATGATTTGCAAGAATTGTATGCGGCGCATGAAGAACGTCATGGGTTTCCCGGAATGATCGGAAGCATTGATTGCACACACTGGAAATGGAAAAATTGTCCGGTAGCATGGAAAGGGCAATACGCAAGTGGTCATCACGGATCACCTTCATTGGTGTTAGAGGCTGTCGCTTCTCAAGATTTATGGATTTGGCATGCATTTTTTGGGGTTGCGGGTTCCAACAACGACGTCAACGTTCTTGATCAGTCGCCAATATTCGACGATCTTTTGAATGGAAAAGCCCCGGATGCTCCTTTCACGGTGAATGGAAATGAATACAAATATGGGTATTAGCTTACAGATGGAATATATCCTCAGTATTCCACATTCGTGAAGGCATTCCGCCACCCGGTTGAAGAACGAGACAAATTTTTTAAGAGAAGACAAGAAGGAGCACGTAAGGATGTGGAACGTGCTTTTGGAGTGCTGAAGGCGAAGTTGCATATAGTCGAACATGCAGCACGACCATTGGATTAAGAAACTTTACGATATATCATGTATGCATGTATCATAATGCATAACATGGTAGTAGAAGATAAAGGGAGAAATATTGCACAATATATCCTAACAGAGCCCAGACACGTTCAGTTTCAATCAGAAACAACAGATTATTTGCATCGCGTTGTTGACATTCAGGAAGCAAATAAACACAGACAACTCCGAGAAGATTTGGCGGATTATATTTTCTATGGTAACAAAAACGATAACGAATAGCGTTGTTTTTTTTTTTTTTTTTTTTTTTTTTTTTTTTTTTGTTTTGAATTTGGATGTTATTTCTTTTTTTGTTTTTGGATATTATGTGTAATTTAGCCTTATTGTTAATTTTAATCTTTAAAAATTTTTAAAATTTTTTATAATTTTTAAACATTATGTTTTATTTATTATTTATATTTAAAAAATATTTGTATCAATTTAAAAAAAATCGAAATAAATAAAAAATAAATTATAAAATGGAAAAAAAAAGTAACAAAAAAAAAAAAGAAATAGTAAAAAAAAAAAGAAAAAAAAATATTTATTTTCAAAAAGTTGGTGTTGCATCTTGTTGCCTATTTCTTCACTTGGTGTCATAACATCATTAGCTTAGATGACATGTGAGATGACACAACTTGGTGTTGCACCTTATTGCCCACACCCAATGCTCTTATGGGTTTCTTATTTTATTAAATTTCATATAATATTTTAATGTAATAATTACAATATATATAATAATAAATGAATATCAATTTAATTAATGGACTTACCTTTTAATTTCAAAATCCTCAAATTAATTTTCATTAGTTTATTTTATTTATTTATTTAAATTATTTTTTTTAATTTAAAAGATAAAAAAGACATTTCAATTTTAATAATTTCTTATTTTCTTATAAAATCAAAGTTTTCAATCTTTATATTAAATTTTTCTTTTTTAAATTAATTCATATAATACATGAATTTTACAATTAGTTTAAGTGTAATAAAGACATACTAAGATGAATACCTAAAAAACATGTACAAATTTACAGTCAATAATTTAATATTAGGATCAATAGTTGTATTTCAAAATTATTTTTTTGATACATAACCATCAACAAGATTAAAAGACAGATAGGATAGTAAGGTGTAAACATTACAAACTTACAGTTATGATAAGCCCAAAATGGAAAGCGGATTAACTATTTCTTTTAGGCCCAGTCTTCCAGTAGCGAAAAATAAAAATCTCATGGCTTCGCCCGGGTTCGAACCGGAGACCTTCAGTGTGTTAGACTGACGTGATAACCAACTACACCACGAAACCTTTGGTTATTTGCTTAAAAACAACCTATTAATTACTTTTGTCTTTCTTCCAAAAACACATATTCGAACCAGGACACGGTTAAATCTTGCTCATGTACAGTTTGGTTCGTTGTTCTAAATGTTTCGTGTAAACTTTTTTTTATTTTTATGGTATGTTTAACATTTTTTTTAATCATAAACTCATTTTATGTTAGGTCCATTCTCATCCAGAACATAATCAAGTATGCTAAGTGGTACCGTTTGAAATCAAACTCTTTATAAGTTAAATTTAACCATTATTGAACAAACATCGATCAAATCTTTAGTTTCTTTATTTTACTTTGACTTTTCGATGTTAATTAAGTCATGTTAGGACATGATACAAATCCCTAAACATTAGTAGTTTAATACATCATAATTAAATTAGAAATTACCTATGTATTAATTTTTCTTTTTAATTTCGGTCATGATGATTAATTAATACACAAACAATTATTTGTAAATTAACACAATGTAACCTTTTAGATTAATTAATTAAAAACCACATATTTGGAAAAATGAATCATAATAAAAATAGTTTTTTTTTGATGTTTTTATATAATTTGATTTGTCGTTCTATATTTACAATATTTAAACTTTGTTAAATATTTAAAAAAAAATTAGTATACGAATATATATATATATATATATATATATATATATATATATATATATTCTTTTAGTTTATCTAATATTTTGATTTATTATAATATTTAACTTAACAAATAAATGTATTGTAATAACATTTTAAATGTTTGCCGATAATAAGATGGTATTTTGTATTGAATAACATATTTTAAATTAATAGATTATTATATTAAATTTGAAATTGAAAGGTCAATAATGTTTCAAATGAATATTATGATAGGTAAAATTTCTTATTTATAATATAGTATGACTTAACTACATGTCTTTTTATCAATTGTATTGTAAATAATGATACGAAGATTCAACCACCTATTAATTTGTATCCAAATAGACTTGGAAATTGAGTGAAAGATTATGAGTAAAACAAAAAAGCGTCACATCAAATTGATGTTTACACATTTATCAACCAAATTTACTTTCGTAGGCATCGAATTAACATCTATCCAACAATGATTCATGCAGAGCCATATAAAGTCCTTGTGCTACAATGATCAACAAAAACAAAGATAACATTTCATATAAGCCCTTAACCAAAATGTACGCCATATCAAGAATTTCAAGTAATGATAATACAACGAGTCACATATTTTCAAAATCAACCTTGAATATCGTTAATTTGTTTTGGTGCATTTTATACCTAATAACAATCTCATTAAGCATTAAACAGTTGTCTGAAAGTTTACAACATTCAATAAACATAGATTGGTCATTTCTTACCTCATATTTAATAATCACGGAAAGATAATTAGCCAAACTTTAACAACAATTTTGTACCGGAAACTTATTAGACTAATCAACCTATAATCTTTTATATACCCTAATATCAATGTTTTGGTATGCTAGTTAAGATAATACCTTGCATATTCATATTTGTATGTATAATAGAGAAAACATAGATCCAATATATTTAGGGTTGCATGTATACTTAGGAGTGTTAGAATGCTCAAAACTCAATGGTATCAGAGCCTAGACTTGTTTTCCTGTTATATTTGCAAAATCTGCTTAAAAATCGAAGTTTTTTGCTGTCTGGGCAACTAACTCGGCGAGTCCATCAGGCGACTCGACGAGTCCATGCCTTAAAAGTGTTCAAAACGATCCAACTCGTCGAGTTGGTTCATGCACTCGACGAGTTGGACCCCCAGACAACATATCTTCGACTATTTTGGCTGGAATTGGAATAGGAACATTACCAAAAGCTGTTTTTGGACTTGAAAACCTATTTTTGATGTGGTAATGTTCATGCTAATCCAATTTCAAATATAATTGTCAATAGATTCATGTTTTGTATTAGTTTAAGAGTTAGCTAATTACATGAAAAAGTTTGATTGATTATCTTGTTCTTATGATTTGCTTAGATTAATAGGAAAAGTTATGTGAAATTGTTGTTGTCAATCCATATTAATCTAAGAGTTGATTCTAAAATGTGTTTTTTTAATTTGTCCTCAAGTTATATGAAAAGTCACATTTAAGAATCATAAAACTCATAAATATTTCATAAGTTATGAATAAAGGAAAAGTCATATTCTTTTAAGAGTTTAAAGTCTTCCATAACTTGTCCTCAAGTTATGTAACTTGAAGAGTTTTTTTTAATTAAAACTACTTTAAACACATAAGTTATGAAATTAAATAGTTTTGAATAGTTTCAAAACTTGCCCTCAAGTTTTGGAATTTGTAAAGTTTCCCTCATGAATACTTTAATTCCAAGTTAAGCCCTTACAATTTTAAAAGTTAAAATTCAACCCTTATACTTTATAGTATTATAAGTTAATAATATATATATATATATATATATATATATATATATATATATATATATATATATATATATATATATATATATATATATATATATATATATAAGAGCAAGTCAATCTTACCGTTAGTAGGCCTCATTCACGAAGCCGGTCTATAAGGGGGTATAAAGTTACTGCCTATAAAATGGCAATTTAATGGGTGTCCACAATCACCCACCGCATCCTTGACTGGTGGAGGGTCATTAGCCGAACGGGTAGGACAAGGACTAGAATTCTCCCTTCATTAAAAGTATTAGTGATAAATACTAAGTAACTAAACTCTTATAAATTCCCAATCTTAGTTACTTAGGAAAATGTGAATTTGGTGCTAACCCATGAAATCACACTTTGCACTTTGCTTAAGTCGTTGGTGGAACGCGTGTGGGTAACCGGCACACTAACCTGGATTTAACAAGGTAGGGAAAGGGTAACTTAATGTTTATCATATTATCGGTGGAGCGCGTGTGGTTAACCGGCACATCGATTGAGGGGTAAATATTAAGGGTACCAAGTATATTTGCATGTTTATTCACACCTTGTTTTGTGATCCTCGGCATCCTAGTCATAAAATTTGAGAGGGCACAATCGAGATCGAAACATGCCATTGAAAAGTTCAATGAATCTCAAAAGATTTAGGAGTTTCCAACCAATTAAAACTTAATTCATATTCCGTTTTTCATGGTGGAAGTTGGTGAATCGTCATTAGCCTACCTTTAAATATTTTATAGCCTGGATTACTGCATCTCTCTTCCAAGTTATAAAAGTATTGTGTTGGGTCCTAGCCTTAATATTTCATATTGGGTGTTATATTAAGTACTTTAAATCAACTATCTTGAATATCTCCCAAAAGATGTCTAGTTTAGACATCTATGATCTTCCCAAATCTCTTGAAACAAGTTTTCCTAATGAAGATGATGTCCCGTGATTGGTTCATGGAAATCATGCTTCTCTTCCTTCTCCTTCTCCAATTATTCTCCCTAACCCACAGGTTCTTGAAAAGTTTAAGGTCACTCAAGCCCTATTGGCAAGTAAGGTCTAGGTGTGATCACATCTTGGAGATGAAGTCACATATTGACAAGCCGGGAGAGTTGGGTGTCAAAGTCTTGAGAAAGTTGGATGTACAATCACTTTCTAAGTCACATAGTGAGTTCCTTTGGGACTATTATGAAACAGAATATGACATGACCCTTAATGATCTTATCTATTCGCTTGGTGCTGCTGAATCAGCAATGATTTGAAGACTAGTAAAGCAAATTTTATTAGAAGATCAACTTGCTAAAACTACAATGAACATTGAAAATTGGTAACATTGGTTATCTAGAAAAAGCTTTCTCTTCCCAATGAAAAGGGATCGGCCATAGTCAACTCGGTTGACCAAATGGTAAAGAGAAAGGTTAATTCTAAGATAGTCCCATGTACCATTACCAAAGGGTCCATATGTTTCTATTGCCAAAGGAAGGGCCGTTGGTTGCAAAGCTGTTCTATTTACCTGAAAGATCATAAGGTTTATCAAGTCAAGAAGTTTAACTATTCTTCAGGTGAAGTCCAGTATCTAACTCTGTTAAGTTTCTATTATGAGATTCCTATTACATGATGTGACTGGGTCACATGTTGATGTTTTAAGAATAAAAGAAAAGTGAAGAAACTTAAAGGAAGTATATGCTAATTATGATCGCGAAGATGGATTTCGATCGCATGGTTCGATGATTAGAATTTTGAGCAGGTGCTTAAGAGTTATGATATGTTGCTTAGGAATAGATAACAACAAGTTTTCATATGCATTTGCATTATAAGGATAAGTTTTTTCACAAAGTTTTAAAATAAAAGGAAAGGTTTAAATTTTATTTATATTAAAATGTCCTTAGAGTGGCATTTGTGAAGAATTGTTATGTATATGGTTCCATTGATAGCAATATTTGAAAATAGATTTGATTCTTTCATTTGTGGTAGTGTCTAAATTTACCAAATAAGGAAAGATTCTCATCATCCAAGTTTTAATTGGACCGAAACTTGGAATCATACAAGTTGTATAGTATGATGAATGAAAATCTTCATCTGTGGAAAATTAAGACTAATTCCTTGTTCACATGTATATGTGAGTTAAGTGAAGGACTAAGGGATCGAGTACACATTCTTGTGCACTGGTCAAGTCCACCACAAAGATCGTTAAGACTATTTGTCATGATTTACTAAAGTTTAGTAAATATGGTTATACTTACAAGTTTAAGTATAATTCTAAAACTTTGAAAAAGTTTCAATGTATGGTAGAACGAATGAGAAGAATCAAATTTGGTAGAAAGATAAAAGTTTCTCAAATCTGAAAAGATGGGAGAGTACTTTAGTAATATGTTTTATGATTATCTTAATGATTGTGAGACCATATCACAGTTCATCCTCTAAGGACATCTTAGTGCATTCTTATGGCTAAGAAGAGGAGTCATGAAATTGTTGAAATGGTTAAATCAAGAAGATGAGTCCTACTTCGTTCCAAAACAATTCTTAGAGTCATGCTCCAAGATTGTAACTTGAGTGACACATCTTATATAATGTTTATTAACACTTGTAAAATATAAGAGTAAAATGTTTTCTACTCTTGTACATTTGAAATTGGCAAGTTGTGATGTTTTGGATAAAACAAAGACCAACTAAGGCTAATTGTGTGAAGTGCTTGTCTTGATAAAGAATCCGCACTATCTCTTGAATATTTGGCAAGAGAGTCTTATATGTCAAGAGGTCAGTGGGAGTCTTAAAGATCTTGGAAAAGATTCAAGATATAATCATGAATAAAAACTTGTAGTTTGTCACTAGCACACGACTTGATGTTTTATAACCTATCGTGTTGACATATCCTATTTGTGTGCCCATTCCAGTTAAAGTTGGCTTTGCATATGAGTTCGGAGAGTTCTCAAATGGTTGCATAAAAACTTGGAAGCAATGGCAGACCCTTGTGCTGCCAGGTGGCAAGAAGTTAAGACTACATAAGTCCAGTCCATATTACTTTGGATTTGTCACTAACCTTGTCTTAACATTATGGTTTTGAAAAATTCACATGGATAGCAACTCATACACCATAAAATCTAAGTGTCATAAGGTTTCTATCCGATTCATGAAAATGATGGTGAGGAAGTGCTTTCACTAAGTAGATTTTAAAAAGATAGCAATTGTGATATTTGCATTCTCAAAGTCGTTAGTGGAGTGTGTATGGTTAACCGACACACTAACATGGACTTGTAAGAAATGGAAAAGGTCTAAACAATTGAGGCTATGATTATGGCATCCCTTTTAATAGTTCTGAAATTGTTTAGACACACATGTGTGCTATCTAAGGAAAGGTGTATGATTTCGATAAAGTTTTATCAAAGCATCTCGTATCAAAAATCTAAACTTCGGTAAGAAAGTCAATAAAGTATTGTTTTTCTAGAAGTACAACTGATTTCTGAGTACATGTCAAAGCTAGTGGGAGCATAAGTGTAATCCTAATAATCATCATGTTAGTGGGAGCATGATAATTATAATAAGTATTGCAATTTAGCAATGTCAATTATAGAAAACAAAAGGTTTCAATTGGGAAAAGTTGTTTTGCTATAATTAAGGGAGAGGAAATTATACTTCATTTCAATTCTAAAAGCTTAGGTTGAGGTTTTAATCGTCTTTGGTCAAGGATATATATATATATATATATATATATATATATATATATATATATATATATATATGAATTTTATGTTAGAATGACTCAACATAAGGAAATTCTATATATATATGAAACTGGCATGCATCCTGGCTCCCGAGACTCTTTCATAGAATTCCAACAATTTTTCCCGCTCCCGAGACTCTTTCAAGGATATATATATATATATATATATATATATATATATATATATATATATATATATATATATATATGAATTTTATGTTGTAATGGCTCAACATAAGGAAATTCTATATATGGGTCCATTATTTGTGTTCTAAAATTCGATTATGATTACGGCATCCCTTTTCATAATCTGAATTATGAGAACTTGGCAAATAGAAATAGAAATATTGTAGCAAAAGAATGGTCTAGTATCATGTCTTTATGTGAGACATCATGTATCGTGTCCCATATGCTTCGGATATAGGATCGATTGCATGTGCTATAATATTCATCCTTTCTAAATTTTCCAAATGCTCAGGGCATTAAGGAGGGAAAAGTCTAGAATTGGATATGACTGAAATGATTAAGCAATTGTCGAGGACGATCTAAGGTTTACCAAAGATTGGTTGCTCAGGGACAGTTGGAAGTATAGTGTGAATTTTGGAATGACCATATTGATATATTCTGAAAGGAGGCAACTCTTATTCAGAAATGATAGTCTAGATGGAATATGGAAAATGTTTCATAATTGGAAGTTATTCAAGCTGTGTAAGATTAGAAAACGTAATGCAAGAAGAATGTTCAAAGCAATGTACTTTGAATATGAGACTTTGTTTCCATGGAGTAGATCTTCATTGGAATACCCTGTAATGATTGTTGACAAGTCTTTATGACTTGATACACATTCATTACAAGAGGGTAGTGCATTTAAGTTTAAAATCTAACAGATTTCGATAAATGATAAGAATTATCTTACATTTACGATAAGGATTTGGGAGTGTGAAATTAGAATCATTGAAATTATGTTTAATTGGTTTATTTCACAAAGTAAGGATCATAGAGAAACATAGAGTGCATACTTGGTGTATCGCAAAGCTATTGTTTAGAAAAACATAGTGTACATGCTTGGAGCGTGGGATAACTAGGTTTTAAGTCAAGTATAAAGTTGATAGCTGAAACAGTATACAATGAATAATGTGTAATCAATATGGTGATAAATAAAAGTTGTTTTATTTCTATTCATAAGTACTGAGACTATATTGGTTCCGATTATTCTTGTGTTTCAATTTGCATGTTTTGAAGGGTCTATTTTGTGGTTTGGTATAGGATTTCATTGTAATAAGTTCTTTTGAGTCTGTAACTAAATTTGGTAGGTTGTTTAGTAGTTTACGGCCGTATGCTGTTTACGGTCGTAAACCCAGTATCCGACCCAACCCACTATATATAGGGGTTTTGTAGGTCATTTATGGTTGTTGATGCCACACGAGTTCACGGCTTTCAGAGCAAGTTGTACCACACGTTTTATGCAATTTAAGCGTGTGCAAGCTTTTTTCTAATTTGTTTTCTACTCCTATTCTTGTTAATTCAATTGTGTGTTTGTTTGATTACTGGTAAGATCCGTTTCAGGACCTAACAATTGGTATCAGAGCAGGAACAGGTTTCAAAGCATTATTCAATCGATTTTTCAGTCGTTTAAACTCATATTCTTCAGTTTTAGAGATTAGGGTTTGGTGTTTTCATAGCAAAGGGGGTGAAATCTGCATCAAACTTGCGGTTACTGAGTTTTTGGGAGTTTACTGTAGTACCTGATTCCCGGTACGTATTTCTTGTAATTAAAATTCATAATTCATGCATTTTTGTCTTGGACTCGGCGAGTTGAAGGACCGACTCGCCAAGTAGGAGCGGGATGAGACGCGGGGTCTGAGCCTTGGACTCGACGAGTCGGTTCCCCGACTCGGCGAGTAGGCCCTGTTTGGACAAAAACCCTAACCAGAGTATTGTCACCCTATTTAAGCACACTAACTCGGCCTCCCTTGTCCCGAACACTTCCAGAGAGCTGTAGTGAGAGACCCTAGCCCCCATATTGTTCTTGTGAGTTAGTTTTGCTTGGTGAAGGAAGTTTGGAGCTTAGAAGAAGAAAGAGGTGGTTGAAGAGTGCAAGGAAAGGAGTAGATCCGAAATCTACACTGGGAGAAGCTTCCATTCAGGTAGTAAAGTTCCTACCTTGATCTTTAGGTCCTTAGATACCATTTTGTCCCAATTTGGTGGTTTTCAAACCCTAAAACACCAAACTCCATGTGTTTGTGCTTAATGATCTGAAAGGACTTCAGATCTAGACCTTATGGACGTATTAGAAGCATAAAGTTGTTGTGGTTGAAGTGATTGAGGTCCCCATTGAGTGTATGACCTCTTAAAGAGCTTGGAATTGCATTTTTGAGCTTATAGGGCCATGCATGCACGTAAAGTTTGCAACTTTACATGTTAAGCATGCCGTAGGACCATAGATCTATGGTTTTGAAGCGTTGCATGTCTCAGATCTGGCCTATATGGGAAATGGGTCAAGGGACTCGGCGAGTCCCAAAGTGGAACTCGGTGAGTTATATGAAGATGGCCTTAGACTCGGCGAGTTAGATGAACAACTCGTCGAGTCCTATGAAGATTTCCTGGTACTCGACGAGTTGTTCTTCAAACTCGGCAAGTCGTATGAACTGTTTGTTAGGTCCAGTTTAATGTTGCATCTATTGGGCTCGTTAGCTAGTCCAAGTTTTGTCTCCGGTATGGGACTGTCCATCCGTGAGTTTTATGTAGGGTTTATTATAAATAGATGCTTGCATGCATCCTAGAACATAACGATTAGATAAGAATTGATAGAGATTTTCAAGCGTATTCATCGTTCTTATTTTTGTAACCCTAGAATCCTCTACAGCGGAAGTTCTTAATCGAGCTCTGCTGAGGATTGAGTTAATCTAATCATTCGACTCATTCAGATCCATACTTGTGTTTTATCTCACTGTTTTTTACGTTCTTTATTTACCTGTTACAAAGATCTAATCGATCAAAGAGTTTTTAAACTCATCAATTGGTATCAGAGCCGGAGGCTGTGTAATTCATACATATCTCTTCTGTGAAAGAAGCGATTAGGGTTATTCCGTATTAACTAATATTTATTGAGCCGTCATTCCATAATTGACGTAACTCAACATTTATTTGTTTTGCCCTAATATTACATATTACAAGTCTGATCTTTCAAACAGGTTAAACGATCAAGCATGGACGAGTCTCAATCTAATCCTATCAACATCTCAAATAGCATTGGATCAACGACAAAGATTCCTATTCTTTACACCCAGGATTACGAAGTTTGGGCGCATCATTTTGAAGATTATGTCATCGGATCTGAAGATAATGGGTATCTTATTTGGGAAGCAATTGTGTCTGGACCATTTGCTCACTCAGGAACATCTAAAATCATTAAAACTCAGAAAGAGTATAATGATATGTTAAAAGATGTAAAAGACATTGCTCAAGACGAAAAGGAAAAGTTTCAGTGCAACATTAAAGCATTGAGACTGATCCGATTCGCTCTTCAATCTGATCCATTTAGGTTGGTGAGTTCCTGTAGTACCGCTAAAGAAATCTGGGATAGGTTGCGAGAGCTATATTCCACAGATGAAGATTTGGAGCATTCTATTCAGACCTTGCTTTTGTCTGAGTTTGGTGAATTTAAGCAGAATTCTGATGAAACTGTCACTCAGACGTTTGATCGCTTCAATCATCTTCTTAGCAAGATGATCAAACATGATATAGAAAGAAAGTTGATTGAACAGAAGGTCACCTTTTTGAATGGCCTAAGATCTGAATGGAGAGCTGTCGTGTCTACAGTTAAAGCTCATGAGCAGTTCAAGTCATATTCATTGGCAAAGCTGGTGGGAATTCTGAAATCCCAAGAAAAGATTGTCATGCAAGAAAAGAATGTGGTCTCAAGTTTGGGGTACTTGGCCCTCCTATCAAAAGGCAAGAATGCAGTGGAAGATGAAGATCCGAATCTAGAGGACTATGATCTTACGTCGGAAGATTATGCTATGATGGTGTCCAATCCCAAGAGGTTCATCAAGAAGAGGTTTCCTACCAATAAAAACAGAAATTGGCAGGGGAGCTATAGTTTTGAAAAGGTAAGGGAGGAGCCGAAGACTGAGGAACCAAAGAAAGAGGCGAAGGTTGATGGAGATTCTGGTGTGAACTGCTACTACTGTGGAGGAAAGAACCATTATGCCAAAGATTGTGTTCTGAAGAAAATGGCAGAGAAGAATGAGGAGAAAGACGAAGAGGCTGTCTTGATGAAAAAGCTAGAAGAGATCAAGAGGAAGAAAGCTGCTACTAACCCTTCTATGAATGCTCTTATTGTACAGGGTTCGGCAGAGGATGACGAGTTCGGTGGCGTGCAGGTGTGGTCAACCGACTCAGAGGATGATGAGGTGAGAAAGCCTTCGCATAGAAAGGCGTATGTGGCAAGAGGTGGTGAAAGCGGCGGAAAGTGTTTGATGGTGACTGACGTATCTCACATGAGGGGATACAATACAGATGGTGGAAATGAGGACACCAAGGAGCGAGAGGACTTATGCTTCACAGCAAAACCTCTTAGTGTGCAGATCAATGAGCTTGATGAATTGATCAAGAAGTTACAATCTCTTTTTATTTCATTCAAAGTCCCACAGAAATCATATGAAAAAGAATTAAATAGCTTAAATTCAAGAATCTCAAATCTGGATAGTTGTTTAACTCAAACACGGGTCACCAATTCTAACCTAACTGACCAAATAAGCAGGGTGTCATCCAAGAGTGAGGAGCGAAGGATGTGGATAGAGCAAAAAGAGTCGGAGCTGATAAAGTCTAAAGATGAAAACATTTATTTACAAAGAGACAATTTATAACTTTTAAAACAGAGAAATGTTTTTTGTTTGATTGCTAAACGACTTTATGCTAACATCACTCAACTGCATCTGAATTGTGAAATAGGGCAGAAAATTCATCGCATGATTTTACCCTTCCTTGAGTTTAAGGAGGATGAAATCGATGCTGAAACATATAACTGCGAAAGTGTTGTATCGTCTGATGATGTGAATCCCACTTACATGTATGGTTTGGACAAAATAGAATCTTTCATAAAGTCCAAAGACCATAAGGACATGCTGAAAAACCTTTTGGATGAAAACGATAAGCTGAAACTAAGGACCGAAACCATACAAAAATTTGACTCATTGAATGCCAATTTAAGTTCAGAAAATAAAATTGATGTTGAAACGCATCTGAACTTAATGAGGACGATGATATGAGTGTAATTTCTGTAGAGGATGAAGTCGACTGTTCTGAGTTTGTCAAGAGCGAACCCGAAAACCACAAAAATCTTATTTCTGAAAATTCTGTGGAGTTTGCTCGATTGTCCCAAAATAAGTCCCCGATTCTAGAAGAAAAGGCTATTGTGTACCAAAAGGTGAGAACAACACCAAATCAGGTATATAAGGTCACAGGAGTAACCGAGCATCAAATAGCCGAACTCACTGCCATAGTGAACGAAGATAACGCAGATGGCTGTGATGAGTTTTTCTGGTCTGCTCCTATAGATAATGCCGACGAAATTGTTGGTCTATCTGAGCGGACGTCCTGGAAAACCAAAGGCAGATATGTACCAGAGCCACTGAACAAGCCTGACAACTTCGACGTGCCAAGCACTAGTGGTACAAAAGAAGTTCCTGTAGAAGAAGTCACTTCCACAAGCGAAAGATCATCTGTGAAAAGCGAACCGGCTGACAAGAAGCTGAAACAAAAGGCCAACATCCACAAACAGCCGAAACAAGTGAAAGATCAAAAGCAGCAAAGAAACCTAAGATACAAAAAGAATCTCTCTAAGCGAAAGCAGTTTTGGCGCTCTCAAAACAATCATTTCTCTTACCATGATAGAAATTCAAAGTCAGAGAAAAAGGCTTTCGGGCCGCATGAGGAACGGAACCAAAAGGACAGGTTTGGTTCAGAAAGCATAAGGAACCGAAAGGACAGGTTCGGTTCAGAGAGCATAAGCAACCGAAAGGACAGGTTTGGTTCAGAGAACAACGACAACCGAAAGGACAAGTTCGGTCCCGAAAGCAACAGCTACCGAAGGTCCAGGTTCGGTCCCTTCAATGACCAAAAACAAAAGGGTCATATCGAACCGCAAGTCAGAAGAAATTCCCATTCTAATTCTTCTCATACTCGATCCTCTTCTAAACCTAATTCTGTTCCTGCTCAAAGTTCAAAATCATCAAAGGATTTGAAAGGAAAAGCGAAGATTTCCTTTGTCAAGAATGACCGAAAGCAGTCTAAGGCCCAAACGCCAAAACCTGAAACCAAAACGACTGTAGCTAATCCTAACAAAATCAAAGTATACACCATTAAGAAGAAAGATGAAACAACATTAATAAAAAGAACATATCGTGTTGATGTTTCTCTTACTATTCCTGTTCCTGTGAAAGGCTCACGTGGACCCAAGAAACTTTGGGTTCCTAAATCTGCTTAATTTTTGCAGGTTATTAGTGACGAGCAGTTCGACGAAGAATGGTACATTGACAGTGGCTGCTCACGTCACATGACAGGAAGGAAGGAGGAGCTAAGGGAATTTCGATCTCTTCAGAATGGTGGAATGTCAAGTTCGGGAACAACTCATATGGAACGATAAAGGGTTATGGGATGATAACCAATGGAGACTTCACAATAAGAAAGGTGGCGTACGTTGAAGGGCTACAGCATAATCTCATCAGTGTATCTCAACTGGTAGGAGGTACCGGTCTCAAAGTTTCATTTGACGATGAAGGCTCAGAAATCATAGAGAAGAAATCAAAAAGGGTGATTCTCAAATCAGAACGCAAAGGAGAAATGTTTCCTCTCAATCTCAAACCTATCAAAGGAAATCCAGCTATATGTCTTTTATCCAAAGCTCACTCTGACGAAAGCTGGTTGTGGCACCGAAGGCTCTCACACCTTAACTTCAAAGACATCAACAAGCTTGTCACATGAGGTCATGTTAGGGGTCTCCCATTGCTCAAGTTTGATCGTGAACATTTGTGTGCTGCATGTGAAATGGGGAAGCAGAGTCGTCAAAGTCACCCATCCATTATAAACACAAAAGTTGTTGAACCACTTGAGTTGCTTCACATTGACTTGTGTAGTCGATCATAAATAGAAAGCATTGCTGGTAGCAAGTATATTCTTGTTATTGTTGATGATTTCTCACGTTTTACATGGATGTTCTTTCTAAAGCACAAATCTGAGTCTACTCTTAAGCTAAAGACGTTTATTAAACAGGTTGAAGTGCAACTGAGAAAAGTCGTTCGCAACATCAGGAGCGACAATGGACTGGAGTTCAAGAACAAAGAATTTGAATACTTTTTGGCAGAAAAAGGAACCAGTCACAACTTCTCAGCTCCCTACACACCTCAACAGAACGGAATTGTCGAAAGACGAAACCGATCCTTGTGTGAGGCGGCCCGAACGATGCTGAGTTTCGCTTCTCTTCCTTTATATTTCTGGGCTGACGCTATTGCTGTAGCATGTTTCACGCAGAGTAGGTCTTATCTCAACAAGCGCTTTTCTCTTACTCCCTATGAGATCATAAACAACAGAAAGCCGAACGTAAAATTCTTCCATGTATTCGGCTCATGATGCTTCATCTTCAACTCCAAAGAACATCGTAACAAGTTTGACGTTAAAGCTGATGAAGGAATTTTTCTGGGATACTCACTTAATTCAAAAGCATACCGGGTTTTAAATAAGCGTTCGAGGAAGATCGAAGAAACATATTATGTGACTTTCGATGACAACTACATCAAAAAGTTAAAGGCCACTGAAGAAGCAATTGGAGAGATTTTTACTCAAACTGGTTAAGTCACGGCTTCGATTGCTAATCTGTTCGATCAGTTTGTGGAACTATTCGATGAACCTGAAAGCTACTCTCTCGGAGGCCAAGGCAGCTGATAACAAAGTCGACCATCTGAAGCAAATTGTCGAAGAAGCAGCCAAACGAATGGGTGAAGGAGAACAAGTTTCAAACGAACCTCCTAAGCATGGTGCTTCAGTTGAGGGGGAGAATCCATCTTCATCAAAACAACCGAGCTCACAAGTTGAGGGGGAGAATTCCATTCCAGTACCCGAAAGCTCAACTGCACCCGAAAGCTCATCAACACCCGAAAGTCCTGTAGCACCAAAAAGTCCAGCTACACCGGAAAGCTCATCAGTCGAGGGGGAGAATGTCGATATGTTCTACGACGACGATAGTCAATCTGAATTGGAAGAAATGGTGAATGCTGAATTGGATCCATCCTATGATCCAAATTACCCTCCTCTTGTTAAATGGACCAGAGATCATCCTGTATCCCAAGTAGTGGGTAATGTCTCTGAAAAGGTCCTGACCCGATCTCAACTGAAGGCAAAGCAAACATCTCTATTCTCCAAAGTAGAGTTCTGCATGTATAATTCTTTCGTCTCAAAAGTTGAACCGAAGACAGTAAATACGGCTCTTGATCATTCTGACTGGGTTCAAGCTATGCAAGATAAACTCAACGAGTTCGAAAGAAATAAAGTATGGCGCCTCATTCCAACTCCTAAAGACGCCTCAGTTGTTGGTCTCAAATGGGTATTCAGAAATAAAATGGACAAGGAAGGCAATGTGATTCGAAACAAAGCTCGTCTCGTGGTGAATGGATACTTCCAGGAGGAAGGAATTGATTATGAGGAAACTTTTGCTCCGGTAGCGAGGCTGGAATCTGTTTGAATATTTCTGGCCTATGCTGAACACAAGAACTTTGAGGTCTACCAAATGGACGTGAAATGCGCCTTTCTGAATGGAGAGCTTGAAGAAACAGTTTACGTGGAGCAACCTCCTGGATTTGTTAATGAAAAGTACCCCAATCACTGTTATATTCTGGATAAGGCTGTTTACGGTCTGAAACAAGCACCTAGGGCATGGTATGAAACGCTAACCAAGTTTTTAAAGATGTCAAAATTCAAACAAGGTTCGGTTGACCCAACCTTCTTTCGTAAGAAGGAAGGTAACGACCTTATGATTGTTCAAATCTATGTCGATGTTATCATCTTTGGCTCAACGAATCCTAGCTTAACAACTGAATTCAGAAAGCTGATGGAGACTAAATTTGAAATGAGCTCAATGGGTCCGATTAACTTTTTCCTTGGTTTAAATATTAGACAGGGACCCGAAGGCATCTTTATCAACCATGAAGCTTACACCAAGACTCTTCTTGCAAAATTTGGCATGATGGGAGACTCAAAGGTTAAAGTTCCAATGGCATTTGGCACCAAGCTCACACCATCCTTGGAAAAACCGGCAGTCGATATTACGTTATATCGCCAGATGATTGGTTCTTTAATGTACCTTACTGCTAGCAGGCCTGATATAATGTTTTCTGTCTGTTACTGTGCTAGATTTCAGGCGAATCCTCGTGAACCACATATGCTTGCAGTGAAAAACATACTCCGGTATCTGAAACGAACCACCTCTCTCGGTTTATGGTATCCATCAAAATCAGGTTTCTTCGTTCAAGCCTACTCAGATGTAGACCTTGGAGGTTGTGGTTTAGACAGGAAAAGCACCACAGGAGGATGCCAATTCCTAGACGGGAAGTTGGTTAGCTGGCAATCAAAGAAACAAACATGTGTATCTCTGTCTACAGCCGAAGCAGAGTACATCGCAGCTGCCTCGTGTACATCTCAAGTAATTTGGATCCAAAGCCAACTCCGGGACTATGGACTCAATATGAAAAAGATCCCACTATATTGCGATTCAGAAAGTGCAATTAGGATCTGTCATAACCCAGTGCAACATTCCAAGACCAAGCATATAGCACTGAGGTATCACTTTATTAAAGATCATGTGGAAGATGGGAACGTCGAAATTCACTTTGTTCGAACCACTGATCAACTGGCTGACATCTTCACCAAAGCTCTTCCTGAAGCATCTTTCAATAAAATTCTACAAGGGCTAGGAATGATGGAATCGGAGTCAGTACCAAAGAATACTTCTCAAAATTCAAAGTTGGAAGTGAAATAGACCGAACGTTCGGGTTCGGGTCTCATGTGTGCCGAAATGAACCGAACGCTCAGGTTCGGGTCTTGTTCTGGTATACCGAAATGAACCGAACGCTCGGGTTCGGTCATATCATCTGATCTTCGCTTATCACTCAAAGGTAGTTTCTTTGGTTGTAAACCTTCTGTATTATTTTCTCAAATTCAGTTCTCTTATTTTCAAAGTTCTGTTCTTTTTCAAACTTATTTTTTTTGGCAACCGAAATAGACCAAACGCTCGGGTTCGGTTCCAATTTTTTTTCTCTATATCTCATTTTTTTTATTTTCTTATTTTTTCTTTAAATAAAAAATTCCAAAAATATTTTTTATACTCTTTTTCTTAGTTTCTTTTCGTGAATTCAAAAACTCCAAAAATATTTTATTATTATTATTTTGTTTTGTTTTATGTCTTATCTTTTTGTGTGTCTTTTGTGGGGAAATCATTTCACTAGTTAAGTGTCCCTAGAAGTTATAAAAGGGTTGTGGTTAATATTGATTTAACGTCATCTTAAAGCAAAGTTGCCCACGTGGATCAATATTAGCCACAACCCTTTTATAACTTCACATCCCATTAAAATGGATCCCGGACACGAATCTCTTTTTGTGTGTCTATTTGTGGGGAAATCATTTCACTAGTCTTATCTTTTTGTGTGTCTATTCTGGTTTCATCAGTTACAAGGCATATTTTTTTTAATGGGATGTGAAGTTATAAAAGGGTTGTGGTTAATATTGATCCACGTGGGCAACTTTGCTTTAAGATGACGTTAAAGGATAAGATGATAATATGCTGACTCAGGCGGGAGTCCAATCGATTTGATTTCAAACGGCGCTAGAAGGCCAGGCGTGCGAATTGGAACCGTTTCATTTAAAAACGGCGCCTGATGGGAAGGCATGTGAATCGGGACTGACACTCTCTCTCATGCGTGATCATCGGCGCTCATAACTGTCACGCATCCATCACTTCTGAAAAACCCTTCGTATTTCCATCGAAGATTTAGGACATATTCTTCTCTCTCCTCTACCCACAGTATAAAAGGTAACGTAAACCATTGTTTACCTCTTTACTGCACCCATATTTCAGAGAGCAAGAAAACCTTCAAGCATTCTACTGTTCATCATCTTTTCCATCTTCTTCACAACAATGGCGGATTCATCATCAGTTTATGCTACTTCCCACATCCTCCCGATTCATCCCCAACAGAGTTTGATCATCGATCTTACTCCTCAAGTCTATGATGCTTTCATGTTCCCGATAATCGAATGCCTCAAGTACTCACCGATTACTCTTGCTCTCACCAAAGTTGAAGCAGTTCCTATGGAGTTCTTATCTCAGATCTTCGCCACTGCTCATTACGACAAGGCAGTCGATAGGATCTTCTTCGACGTGCTCGATCACAAGGCGTCAATCTCCAAGCAGAGGTTTTGCTCAATTTTAGGGTTTGAACCTGATTCAACTAGGGTTAACCCTGAATCGATTCCGGTGGGTCACATGTTCTCTATGTTCTACAACATGGGGTATACTGAGGTGCTGACAATGGCCACGAAGTTCAAGAAATCGTGCCTGCCTCCTTAGTGGAATGGGTTGTTTACAGTGCTGTTCAAGGGGCTGTCTGAACGCAGTGCTGGATCGGACGGAGCAAGTTGTCTGTTCATCTCGATTCTCTACGGGATCTACAACGGTATCAACTTGGACTACGGGTCGGTCCTTTGGCAACAGTTGATTCAGAGTCTGTCTTCTACATCTCGGCATTCCGAGATTTCCTACGCTCATTTTTGGACTCTTATTACAAAATGGGTGATGGACAAGTACCATGTCCTCATTGTTGCAGGTTCTCCAATGTCTTCGATTGGTACTTTCCATACCACAAAGATCATTGTCTCCGATGCCTCCAAGTTCCAATTCAATGGCTCAATCCTAGAGTCAATGTATGGAGACGTTCCTACCGACAGCCGGATTATTAAAACATACAAGGAGTTTCGACGCTCTGGTCCGAGAGAGCTTACTCCTGAAATGCTCAAGTCCATCCATGAAGCTGACAAGCCGGCGCCAAGGGGAAAGAAAACTGACAAAGGCAAAGACAAGCAAGTTTGTAAGGGAGCGAAAGGCCCATCTCCCAAGAAACGAAAAACCACCAAGGCTGCTTAGTCCCCTCCGCTGAAGAAGAGAAAAACCCAACGAAGGCGAAAGGTGATTATCGCTTCCTCCTCAAGCGAATCTGAGGAAGAGAGTTCTGCCTCTGACGGATCTCCTCGTGGTAACACTCCACCACGATCGCCTACTCCAGAAGTTCACTTTTCCACTTCTCCAATCTCTTCTCCACCAGTTACCATTCCCATTTCCATTGCCCCTATAACCTCCACCACTCAAATACCATCCACCTCCATCCCAGTACCCCCTCCCATCTTTACTGAAGCAACCACCACCACCGCAGAAGTAAGAACCAATGTATCTGATACAGGGGTTCCTACTGACGCACCCAAACCCCCACCAACTACCGAACATACCACCCAACCCGAACCTACTACAACTACCGAGCCTCCACCCTCACCACCCCCCTCATCTCCTGCTCATGCAGCAGAGAGTGAAGAACCATTCCTCGGCGGAGAAGACATGACCTTCGATTCGGTCTATTACAGTCCGTTTCAAGTTTAGAGTGATGACGATGATGACGCTCCTGTCACAAAGAGGCATCTCAAGGAGCTTCATGATAAAATAGATTCGCTCATCGCCTCCTCTTCTTCATCACAGTCCTCCATCTCTGAAGCTGCCATTCAGAAGATTGTCGATGCTTTTTCCAAAGCTCATCAAGTCTCTCTAGACTCCGCCACTGCAGCCATTGATGCCTCAACCAAAGCCTTTGAGGCAGCGAACGAAAAAGTCGATAAACTATTCACTGATGCTTCTTCTTTGTTACAGTCATTACAGGAAAATGCTGAAGCCACCAAAGCAAAGCTGGAACCCATTGTCAACCAGCTGGCTACATCAGTTGCATCAGAACTAAAGTCTTTTGCTTCTCTTCGTCAGACTCTCTCCGACGACCACTCAACGTTTAAAGTGACGATTGAGGAACGATTGACTAAGCTCCATGAGGATCTTGCAACTGAAAACTCACTCATGGATGCTCTTGCAAGAAAGACCACCGCTCTGAAGGTCATGAGTCTTCAACTCTCCAATTCTCAAAAGGAGATTGAGTCTTTTTTATTTGAAAGAGAGGTGATTTCATCGTGTGTTTCGGATGTCCACACATCCATTTCAAATATCCTGGAAGCACATGACCCGATACTCAACTATTCTGTGAGGCGTGATCTTGCAGAAAAACTTGCTCCTGCCCTCTCTCTCTCCTGAGCAAGATTGAAGGGCTCCTTGATTTCGTGTCCATTCCGAAACAAGGGGGAGAAAAAGAAAATGTGCCTCAACCGTCTCCTACTTCAACAACAACATACACAACTGAACCTCCTCCTACAAGCCTAGCCTCAGGTTCGGGTGTAAAAGACAAGGGCAAGAAAATTGCTGAGGAGAGCGATGATGAAGATAAGGAGACCATTGCCGACCTTCTGAAGAAGCTAGGTCGAGATAGAGATGCTGACATCAGCGCTCGTGTAGCTAGAGAGGCCGAAGAAGCCGAAAGAAGACAGAAAGAAGCTCACGACCTTCTTGAGAGCAGGAAAACTCTTTTTCCTCCTTGGACTCTTGAGAAGTTGCTGAAAGAAGCTATCGATACTCCAAGCATCTTGTGGCTAGAACCGGTGATCTCTCTAGATCGTTCTAATACTGTCGATTCTCAGTTCGATATGCCACTGACCCGAAAGGTGTTCGTGTTCCATGCCTTTGACAACATTGCTGAGTTCCCTCATCCTTATCCAAAGGTTGATCGGGACTTAGTCGATTTCTATCTGAGGGCCGCTCAACCACAGTACCAAACATGGAGCGCTCAGAAGATTATCAATGTTCGGGTTCTAAAGCCGTACAGGGAAGGAAACTTCACCAACGATCGGTTTAAGGTGCTGAGAGGATCTACCAAGACCGAACATGCCATCTCGCTTGCGGATCTTCCCAACTTGAATCCACACAACTGGATCATCTTGCACAACATCCTTCTTACAAACGAAGCAGAATATGGTCCGATCATTGACCACTTCAAGAGGATGCTTGTCTGCTATATCATGGAAGTCGCCAAGATGTATCAGGAGGTAGCGAGCGTATTCAAGAAAAAGCCTACCATATCTCCTGTTGGCTCAACAAGTGACCTAAACATGATGCAGATGGGAAAGATAGACCCGAAGAGAAACTCTGTTATGTTTACCAGAAACGAAGGCCAGAAATGTCTTTTTGCTTTGGCAGACAAACATCTCTATACCACTACATGTCTGGAACATGTCTTAGGGATCATCCATCGGTGCAAGCAGAACTCAGTGGATGACAAGAAGTACTTTGATGATATGATTCAATGGTACATTCGCTTCAGACAGACAATCCTCGCCCTGATCTCGCGTTTGTTTGATACAACCAAGAAGGTTCCCGCAGCTGGTCCAAGCAAGAAGAAATGATGGTCTCGCTCCAAATTGACGCAAAGGGGGAGATTGTTAGGTCTAGTTTAGTGTTGTGTCTATTGGGCTCGTTAGCTAGTCCAAGTTTTGTCTCCAGTATGGGCCTGTCCATCCGTGAGTTTTATGTAGGGTTTATTATAAATAGATTCTTGCATGCATCCTAGAACGTAACGATTAGATAAGAATTGATAGAGATTTTCAAGCATATTCATCTTTCTTATTTTTGTAACCCTAGAATCCTCTACAGCGGAAGTTCTTAATCGAGATCTGCTAAGGATTGAGTTAATCTAATCATTTGACTCATTCAGATCCATACTTGTGTTTTATCTCACTATTTTTTACGTTCTTTATTTACCTGTTACAAAGATCTAATCGATCAAAGAGTTTTTGAACTCATCACTGTTACAGAGTACGAGGGGTTTAAGTGTTGGAAGTCCAACCCTTCATGTTTACACGTAGAATTAGCAATCTAACGTGTTACAATAGTCCCAGAAACCCAAATCCTCATGAAGGATGCTCTGGTGAGGGTTTGGAAGCGAGTGGGAGGTCTGCTCGCATGGACTCGGCGAGTTGTTCTTCGACTCGGCGAGTCGGATCGCGAGCCGGTTCTATCGTCCCAAGTAGTGAGTTAAGGGCGACTCAGTGAGTGGGAAAAGGGACTTGTAGGTTGCGACCGGGTTAGTGGGAGAAGGACTCGGCGAGTCAGTGCCATGACTCGGCGAGTCCAGTAAATTGGAAGTTGACCTTGGACCAGGGGTGGGTCAGTCATCTTACCTAAGGGTGTATATTAGAGGCTAACCTATGTTTATGGTTTATAGCCGGAGGATTTTCGATTCAGCAGTCAGGCGCTTAGCAAGCAGACTTCAGCAGCTACTTTCGAGGTGAGTTACCTTCCAGTAGCGGTGGGTCTACGGCCACAATACCGGCCCACCAGTAGGAGATGTATGTTAGATTATTGTCTTTGTGATATCATCTAGGTTTGCTACTACCTGATACGTTATATGATGGCATGATATGTGATAGTAGTAGAGTCCGGTCGTTAGGACCGAAGGGTAGGTCAGACACCCCAGCTATGTCTAACAAGATGTGATGATATGTTTATATGCTAGTATGATCTGTTATATGTGTTAGTGGTAGTAGGAGGGGAGCAGTCCCCGAGGTTCGGTCGTTAGGACCGAAGGGTAGTCAGCACCCCAGAACAGCTTGACATGGGTAGTTAGCACCCCGGAATGGCTTGACACGGGCAGGATGGCACCCCAGAATGGCCGCATGGGTAGGTCGGCACCCCAGAATGGCCGTACCGGGTAGGTCGGGCACCCAAGAATTGTCTGGCAGTATGTATGCTATGTGATTATATGGTATGTGGTACAGTGGGGGGAACTCACTAAGCTTCGTGCTTACAGTTTTCAGTTCTTGTTTCAGGTACTTCTTCTGTTAAGGGGAAGGAGCTGGCGCGGTAGCGGCGCATCACACACGCTCTTTTTTTTTTTCCGCACCATGAGTAATTCTGGGATTTTGTACTCTGACATTATCATGTTTTATGTTTTGGTTTACGGTCACGAGACATGTTTTATCAAATGTTATGATCGTATGATATTTTGTTACAAACGCTTTTACAAATCACTTAATTAAAAATGAAAATTTTGGCCCGTATTTTTGGGATGTTACATTTACCGTCGAAGGAATTACGACCATAAACCCTGTTTACGGCCGTAAACTCAAGCACATTCAAGAGGCGTAAACTATGTTCTTAAACTGTAATTAGTACATCTTAAATAACCGCAAACTATCGACCATAAACACCCTAACCGTAAACACCCAACCATAGTTTACTCGTAAACTAAAATTTTGACAGTTTTTATTTTTATTTTTTTAACCCTTAAAGTTTTAAAAAAAATCAGAATTAATGGATTCTCAAAGTCAAACAGATCATCAAGAGCTAGATTCTGTCATGAGCACCACTACACGAATTCCAAGCCTATTATCTGCAGAAGGTTTTCCTGAATTGAAATACCAGATCGAAAAGTACATTAAAATGAAGGACTTCAAGATCTGGAGAAGCATCATCAAGAACCCTGTCAGAAGTACTACCACTATTGCAGGGCAAGTAATTGACAAAGCTATTGAAAATTACACAGATGAAGATTTTGAGAAAGTGGAAGAGCAGGAAAAGGCATTGGCCACTCTAACCATGGCTCTATCTCCTGATATAGCTCAAGGTTTTAGAGAGTATACTTCAGCAAAAGCTTTGTGGGAAGCTTTGATTGAGGTATATGAGGGTAATGAGGACATGAAGGAAAGCCGCCAGGATATGCTACGACAAAGGTTTAGCATGTTCAACTACATTCCTGGGGAAACCCTAGAGGCACAGCTGCAATGATTCAAATCTCTCACCACTGAGATGTCTATAGCTGGGATCTTCTTGACAATGTATGAAATAAATAAAAAGCTATTAGATTCTCTCCCAAAATCATGGCGTGGATATGTCGTTTCGGTAGCCAGGGGAAGGAAGCAACCGGAGAAGGAAGCAACCGGCCCATAGAAGTGAATCATGTGAAAGACGTTCAGATCTTTTGAGGGTTAGCTGGGCAACCGGAGAAGGAAGCAACCGCTCCGCAGGTGTTGACAGACCTAGCCCAGCTAACTTCACTCTTATGATGATTCAATTGCTTATACCGGCTACTGGTTGAGCTGCTACGAAAGCAGTTACCTTTCTTATAGCAGGGCAGATGATTTCACAATTAGCAAATCTTTCTTCTGAACTCTCACAAAAGAGCTTACTCTCTTTCGAAAGACCGGATACGGTTAGATCTAATTCTAGCACTTAGAGTGTCCTGCTCCCCCCTTTGCCATTGTCACTACTAGTGCTACTCCTCCTCCACAGAAGACTTGCTAGAATAGCTTGCATGGAGAGCTACCACCTTTCTCTCTTGACTTTGCTTCGGGTAAACTAACTTTAGTCTCTATCGTTCTACTAGCCAACTAGGAGTTCGAAAAGCCTGACTTCACGCTTACAGGGTACTAAGATTCACTGCTTTTATCCTCTAGCCACAGACATAATTGACTACCACAGACCTCCTTTACTACTTGAACTATCAATCCAATTAGTAACACAGGCTCCTTGTCCGGCTGGGCACTAGGATGTGAAGATATGCCGGCATTTTCTATTGGGTAGCCCCTCGATTTCGAGTCGGTGATTGTAAGATCAGCACAGATCAGAACTAAAGCAGTTCTATGAGATCAGGCGGAAGTTAATAAGACAGAGCAGAAGTGAAAGATGAAAGCACTGTACCGGGGAGACAAAATCTTTCTAGTTCTGCTAGCCTCTTACTTAAGCTGTGAAAAAAGAATTGCTAGTGAAAGTGTTCTTTTTTTAGTCACCGATAAAGAAAGTACCCCAACTTACCAGATTTGTAAAAAAAGGAAAGACTTTCTAATCTATTCTCCTATATCTGAGGCAATCACTACGAACATGCGCTAACCTCATATATCTCCTTGATAGACCTCTTATTCGGGCAATGAGGGGTCCATCCATTAGATCTGCTGGTCTGCTCGGAGCGTAACCATACTTTGAGGTTTCATACGAGGAAAGGGAATTTGATAGTTTAGACCCTTAGGCGTGGATATGTCGTTTCGGTAGTAAATGGGCTAGAGCTTTTCGGGGTTCTCAGAGGTCTTGATTGAATATGTCGAAATAGGCTTTCCATATGGCCCTTCATATGGCTTGTAGTTCAAGACTAGCAGTACTACATTTCATACCAAGCGTAAGAGCTACCGAGGGTGACTTTTTTCTTTACTCAAAAGCCTGTTCAAGCCTTCTTTAATGGTTAGACTCTAGCCTCTAATAAAGATCGAGATAAGGGCATTTCTTTGAGAAAGTATAGGAGAAGCTTGATGCTTCAGATCCAACCCCGACAACTCAAACTTGTTTTTTGGCTAGCAAGAAATAGGCACTTGTTCTTACCTGTCTAAACTCTATTTTGGCTTGCTATAAGATTAGTACTGGCTCTTACCATCAATCTCTTTCCTATCTAGAATGGTGGGTACATCAATTCTTGTTGATCACATTCATGGGGGAGAAACACTTTAGGCTCTAGTCCGGGGGTTTCTTCTTCTTCGATTCAAGCAAGTCGACCATAAGGTGAATCGATGACCTGACTGAAGCCATTCCTAGCCACCATTACTTTCGAAAGATTCTGTCTTTACTTTACCAGCTTTCCTAAGTTATCAATCACTAAACTAAACAAAGTAGCAAAAATCATAAGAGAAGAAAAGTTCACAGAAGGTTGAGAAGTAGTACGCCCGGTTCACCAGGTTCTACCACTGTAGGGCCAAATCATAGTCAAAAGAAGAGTTTGATCCTGGCTCAGAAGGAACGCTAGCTATATGCTTAACACATGCAAGTCGAATGTTGTTTTCGGGGAGCTGGGCAGAAGGAAAAGAGGCTCCTAGCTAAAGGTAGCTTGTCTCGCCCAGGAGGTGAGAAGAGTTGAGAACAAAGTGGCGAACAGGTGCGTAACGCGTGGGAATCTTCCGAACAGTTCGGACCAAATCCTGAAGAAAGCTAAAAAGCGCTGTTTGATGAGCCTGCGTAGTATTAGGTAGTTGGTCAGGTAAAGGCTAACCAAGCCAATGATGCTTAGCTGGTCTTTTCGAACGAAGATCTTCGAGAACTCATATTGGACCCGGAATCAAAAAGGGACAAAAGTAAAGTATAAGCGCATATGGCACGAAAAGGAAATCCAATTTCGGTAAGACTTGGTCTGAATTGTAGTTCAGATTCAAGTCGGTTAAGCGGGGGCGACCGCGGAAGAATTAAATTATTGTTCCAGTTAAGCGCCAGACGGGCGTGCATTCCATTTTTAGTTCCCATAAGTCTTCTTATTTTTTTTTATCTTCTTTGCCTCCAAATGGGGGCGCACTCATTCTTTTTTTATTTTGTCTCTAGGGTGGCCGGCTTCCTCGAGTGAAGGCCGTTTCAGTATTGTTTTTAAAAATGGGCTGCCCCACAGCTTTGGCCTACGTGATTGGCTGTGCTTGCCGAGCACTCGTCACTCCGGAGGCAAACGCCTCCCTCGGGCATTGGGTGCTTCCTGGGCCTTCTCACCAGCCTCACGTGGCAGAAGAGGTTCCCCACCAAGAGGGCCTGCGGGACCATCCTGTAGCAACCCGAAGCACTCCGCCAGTGGATCTGGAGGTTAAGCAACCACTTATGGGCGACCAACAGCGGCACAAAGAGCTGGCAAATCGACTCAATCACCACTTCGTTGGCAAAAGTGAACAAATAGGTAGCCTAGCCTATGACGATTTGTTGGATAAACAGATCCTCATAGAGGAAAAGCTCGAAATAGCGCTACTTAACGAGGGTTTTAGTAGAGACCGGATTTTAGCGAATCGCTATGAAATTAGAGAACTTATATTTTATAAAGAGGGAGTTCCACTCAAGGAAGAAACGCTGGGGATGCACTTAGCCCAGATCCAAAGCGATCCTTTCTCAAACATCCCATATCGTAAAATCCAGCGATCTATAAGGAATTTGGATCTATTTTTTTCTAAGTAGAGGAATTATACGGTTGAAAGGGATGGTGAGTGCCCTGGGATTCATAGACAGATGTGGAGTCGTAACAAGGTAGCTGTATCGAGGGCGCGGCTGGATTGAATCCTTTCATTTCAGGGGGGGGGGGGAGCTCATGCTTGTTGGGTATTACCTTTCCTGGAGCCTCTTCTCACTCACACATCATATGATTGTGTGGTGGGCGGCATTGCGGGCCGACCCGAATCGGCGTGGACCCATTGAAACTAGGCTATTCTCGGATATGCTGTTGTCATTGGGGATAGTATAGTTGCGAGAGAGTACACACTGATCCTGCGCTGCTTACAAGTAAAGGTTTCCAAAAGGAAATCCCTACTTTCAGCACGCAGGGATCTTAATAGGATTGACAGGGGAAGGGTTATGGATAAGGTTTCAGAATCCTCGCCATCTTTATTTATGCCTTACGCGCATCATAAGTAGAGGTCACAAGATGATCTAAAGTCCAGATAAACCAAACTAGGAAACGCAGGCAATGGGGGAAATAACGACCTCTGGGGGCACGGAGTCGAGTGAGGCCAGATCTGAGAAAGCCGGAAAGCGCAGCAACCAGAGAACCATAAGTTGGAGTGCTGCAGCTCACAGAAAGAGACGTGGGAAGGGGCTTTCGGCCCGTGGACCCAGGCACCGATGCGTAGGCGGAATCCGGCTAGGGTGGAGACGACGAAAAGAGGGAAGGCTTAAATAAATAATCTGGTATGGTATAGTAAGCCATTCTGACTTAAATAAAGAATAGTCAACATCGCAGAAGTAATGAACAACGTGAAACCGCCCCCAGCACGAAGAGTGAGATCTTGCCTATGCAGTAGGATTCAAAGGAAAGTTATCCGAACAGTGAGACCCGGGAAGACTACTACTTCTGTATTAAAAAAAAAGAAAAGAGGCGTTTGAAGCATATTTTCAAACAGGGATTGATAGGTAGAGGGCTCAAAGTAGGACAAAAGGGCTTACAGGGCCATGGGCTAAAAAAAGTCAACAAATTCTTTAAGCCAATCCCTTGCTGCTAACTAATGGCAGCCCCTTTATCGCTCCTTCCTAAGAACTCAGTAACGCGGCCAGTAAGTCAGCAGCTATTGAGGCAGGCAGATCTTTTTTTAAGTCGGTAAGGCAAGGATGGCAGGTTTCAGAGCTCGGCGGACGAAGGCTTCCAACGCATATAGGTGACTAACCGCCTGTTCTCTCGGAAAGTAGAATCGCAGATCGAGCCTGCTCCAGCCCCAACTTCTATTCAACTGCGTCTTTGATGGCGCGGTTGTGTTGCTGCTGCGTAGTAGAAGGGTTGGGTTCTCTGGGGTTCAACAATGCGTCAGGCTGCTCGAAGGACTCCATGAAAAAAAAGCTGCGTAAATGATTAGCCCGATGAAATTGCTTTGTGAAAAAGGGGCTAGGGTTCCATGGGGTTCAACAATGCTATAGAAAGAAGGGAGAAGAGCAGGGTAAAGGTTCAGGGCGGTTACAATATTTATGGCGGGAATGCGTGAGGGTCTGCAAGACAACGGGGACAAGGAGGCGACTGCCAATACTTCCGACTCTTATTCATAGAGATAACGAGTCTTATTTTCCTACTACTATAGGGAGGATATTTGGTTGCGCGAGACGATTCATTGCGCGAAGGGATTCTATCCTTCTTTTTTTCCGCAAAGACTTCGTTCCAGAGGACGGGCTATATTCCCTTTAATATTAGTCTAGCCTAGTCTACGCCAACCATATGGCGATGCGGTAGACCTCCCAGAGATAGATACTTGATCTTAGAGGATTCACACGTTCAATGGTGGATACTTAAGGAACCGGCTAAGAGTGACTAAACGGAAAAACCCTATTCATTCCATAGCCTCATCCGGTCGAGGCATTAAACAATCCATCCCAATCCTCTTTCCTTTGGTCTACTATAATGATGTGCCCGTTCGTTGGTGGAATATCTCTTTATACCGACGATTTATATGGGGATTGCCAACGATAAGGAGATTTACCCTATGATGAGCTCAAAAGTGAATGAAGACAAGGGCGAGCATTGGTGCTACTGGCATGTGCCTCTACCCCTGTGTAGTCTCTGCCCGCCAATAAACCATTTGAATACCAGGAAAGATCAGATGCGCGGAATCGTAATTGGTTAAGGATCACTGAATTACCGCTCCGTGGGCTATTTCTATTGGGATAACTGAATACTTGTATGCCTCTATCAATGTAGTAACCATCTTTCTATAATCTGAATGTGAAAGCAGAGTAGCTCGCCGAATCCAAAGTGTCTATCTCCGCCGCCAGACTAAACTATCTGATGGGAAGCCTAACGACTGGTTACGGTAGCGTAGCTAGGGCTATGAAAAGCAAGGAAGTCCCTAGACTGTGAGAAAGCCCTAACACCTAACCTTTTCCTTGAAGACCCTGTATTTTCGGACCAAGCAATCAAGCAACTTGTCTTGATTCTCCTAGTATCAAGTAGTAAGGGATCAAAACAAGGGAGGAAGAAGTAAAATGCCAGTCTCTTTGATACGAGTAAGCTCGGAATTGAGGCCAAAAACCATTTTTATAAAAACTATTTAGATTAGGAAAGGAAATAGTTTCTCCCAACGGTCTTAGAAGCGCTCTCCTTTGTTAGCGAGAATGCCCTATGCAAATGAGGAATTGCACAATGTGCTATCGAATCCGCTGTTACTGCCCGAGAAGGAACTGTTTGAAGGACAAATAATGCAAGCTGCTCGGGAGGTTTGGATTCATAGATGGGAAGAATCTGCTCTTCTCTTATCTTTGCGGGCCCGGAGGGAGCTGCTAAAGGAACTGCCATAGTTTATTTACGAGTAAAGGATCTAATAGTAGCAGGAATATGTCCAGAATCTGATGCTAGTTTATAAGTCCCTGCTTTGGCTGCCCCTTTCTGAATCTAAGAAGAGGTTGGTTGCATGTCTTAAGCCTGATTATGGATTAGATTAGGTTATGACTCTATAAGGGCTTACGACGAATAGGCTCTTAGATGGGGCATTACCGGAAAACTAACTATCAATTGAATAAGAAAAAGGGGAGACCCTATCTTTCTTCAGAGGAATCCCACTCTAAATCGACAGAGATAAATGTAAGAGGCCTACGTCTATTTTGACTTTTGAATGGCAGTGGAGAAACCGGAAAGTGCTCACCAGTGACAGTTGACACGTATGGGAATGGACTTTTCAGGTGCCCAATGTGCATGCAAGCGGGCAGAGGAAAGACACACGCATTTGTGTTTTTTAATGTCCAATTTCGTCCATGGAATTTTGGATCTAATAGCATGGATTGAAAGAGATTGGGTTCAAACGGGTAGGACACCAAAATTCAATTGGTTATGGAAAGAAAAACAAAAAATGATCACAACTCAAATCTGGTGGTCTCGGAACTATGCGATATTTTAAGATAAACCAATCCATAGAGGGAGTCCGTACTGGTGCATTGATACAACAGACCAAAATCCCTAAAATTCTGTGGAAGCAGTTCTGGAACAATTCAACCTGCAGCATAGAGTGAGTCGACAACCTAGAATGACAGAACCCAGATAGAAATAACTGTGCACAGTTACATTATGACGGTGCGAGCCGAGGAAACCCCGGGCGGGTCCTTCACTCGACTAACCAGCGATCCTTCTTCCTCGCCGTCTCCTTCGCCTTTTCCGTTTGGTTTGCAGCTCCG
The DNA here is from genome assembly GCF_051521515.1 of Lactuca serriola. Classification (NCBI taxonomy): domain Eukaryota; kingdom Viridiplantae; phylum Streptophyta; class Magnoliopsida; order Asterales; family Asteraceae; genus Lactuca; species Lactuca serriola. The sequence continues at coordinate 40,136,033 of NC_136412.1, read as the reverse complement.
TCACCCGTGTTTCCCTGGAGCAGCGCTTCTTTCCGGTGCTCCGATGCTCTCTGCCTTGGTAGGGTTCCTCTTTAAGAAAAAATCGCATTAATGATCTGCCTTGCCTTATTTCCAGCTGTTGAATGGAGTAATCTGGGAAGGGATTTTTTGCCAATTCCAGTTAGTGGAGCGAAGCCTTCCAATATGGGGCATACGAGTCAGGGGGAGCTAATGCTTGTTGGGTATTACCATGGAAAGTAAGGATGTTTAATTTGGTGATCGTCATAGGGATGAAGATCTCAATTATTCAGATTATGATCTCGATCTAGTCGACTCTGTTTATTCAGTAGATTTGGCCGGTTGAACGCTTTCTAGCAGCACCAAAAGCTTGGGTAGTGGGATTGGGGTGAAACCTGTTCTGGCTCTTGGTTTATGAAATCCCGATTTGAAGACTAGGGCCCTTCTTCTCTTCTTCTTGTGAGCTAGTAGCAGTTTTATCAGTTTAGATAGTTAGGGAGTCTTCCATTGAAATGAAAGTTTAAAAAGGCAAGCTGGGGAAGACAAGTTAGCGCTCTCCTCTTCTAGCTAGTTAGTTTGAAAGAAGTAGTCCTTTACTTAGGCAAGCTAGCCAGTTAAGTTATATGAGTAATTGAGTAATAAAGGAAGAATTACACTCGAACAAATGTGAGAGGTTATGTAATAGGGTAGGCAGGAATTGTCATTTGAGTGCTTTACGAAGGGTCTTTTTAATTCCTTCAACAACTCAAGCAACGCTCATAGAGTCTTGTTGAGCAGCCGAATAGCCTTCTCCTATCTTAATTGAATAGTTTCCCCTTCGTAATATCTTTAATCAAAAGAAAAGAGCTCCCACCGCCAACTGTAGATTGAAGTGAGTACCTCCTCTTGTCGACTCTGAACGAATGCTAGCATGGTGCGGGGCAGTCAGATTCTATTCCCTCTCAGAGGCCATAAAATTAGAGTCCTAGGGGAAGCCTTCTCTATTCACTTCTTACCCAAAAAGAGGGAATCGAAGCACTATAGCTCCGCTCAAATGTCCCTTTATTCGGGGTTCACATGTGCTTTTCGATACTGTACGGGTGACTTAACACCAACCAAGTTCAAGTTTTTCAACCCTTAGCACTAATATGTACTAAGGCTAAGGAGAAAAAAGTGATTTGTTGCATCTTTTCGTATCTTGAAAAAGTCTTAAAAAGAAGAGATTTCTCTGTTATGTTAAATAAACAAGTTTGCTTCTTTATTCTTAGTTTACTCTTAGTAGATTCATTGAATAACTTCTAGTCTTTTTCTATTCTATTTTTATATAAAAGAGTTCCAAGTACCATAGCATTGCTAGTTCAGACTAAGATTATAAAACCTTCAATATAGTTGAATCGTTAGATGAATGTTCCCGGTATTGACAATCTTTCATAGGAAGAGCTGTCATCTCTATCTTCCATCATCCATTCCCTGTAATCAGTCCTAGGATCCAAGGCACTAATGCTAAGGCTCAGATTCATACCCAGAAGAGACTAGACTGCTATTAAGTGGTTAAGGTTGAAGATCTCAAATCATTAGCTTCGGTGAACAAGATCAAATAGCTCCTCTTTTAGGTTATAAACTAGAACTTGCACGAGGTATCAAATGTATCAACACTTGATTTCAACAACAAATATGTATAGTTGTAGATTCCGCGAATCTTTTATGTTCTACCCAATAGGCCCCGCTTGCCCAAGCCCAAAGGCCAGTTTGAAGAAGGTCCGTGAAGGGCCGAGACATGCTAGGCAATTAACCCCAGAGAACCAAGGAATGGAAGCAGAAGAAGCATTATAAGCTGACGGCTTTACTCATCCTTGGTTGCTGCCTCGTCGCCGAAGCGAGTAGAGAGAACATAAGAGTATATCACACTCATTTCATCTAAATCATTTTTTCAACAAAAAAATCTAAAATAAAGAAAGATTCCCTGCTGTCTATCTGTCCCGCCATAGGTTTTTCTAAGGCTCAAAGTCCAGAGTTCTTTGACGCTCATGGACGGTCTGTGAAGGGTCTGGGAGGTTACCAATACCGAGCCCCTTCATGCCCGAGGCTGTTCCATACCCCGGAAAAATGAGTGGTATAGATTCCTTCCAATAGGAGAGGTTCTTAGTTCTCAACCACCACCGGTAGTAAATTTCTAGAGATAGAACAAGATCGTACAACTTTCACATTCAAGCAAAAGGAATGAGATTAACATCCCTACTTCTTTGGTTTAAAGTCTCTACTCGGGAAGTCAGGTGAAGGAAAAAGACCCTTTGGGTTGAGGTGGTGAGTAGAAAGGGGTCGATTATCTATCTATGACGCATCAAATCGACTGAGATCAAGAAATCCTGAGTAACGAGATCTATTCTTCACACGAATCAACGAACGAATCGTTAGATTCGAACTGACATAGGTTTTTGACCTATCTTCTACCAAAAAGGAGCCGCTTTGGTGACGCGGTTCAGGCGGGGGGGGGGGGGGCTGACATCCGCGGGTTCCATGTTAAAAGAGAAGGACGGGACGGGAGAGGCATTTTAGAGGACTAGCAGCTGTTCTAGATGTGGACACCTTTTAGGATTGTTTACATGTTTTGCGTGAGTGTCACTTTGCTAAATTGATCTGGAACATCTTTATTCCCACTGAGCATCAAATTGCCTTCTACTCCTTGGCATTCACGGATTGGTTATGCAGCAATGCTTCTTGTAAAGATCTTAAGTTTGGTCTTGATTGCCAGTGGCGTACGACCTTATGTGCGATAGCATGTAATATTTGGGTTTGGAGGTGTTGAGCTGTTTTTGATGGAGACTTTATTCCCCCTCATGATCCTAACCAGAGGATTGCTAACAAAGTTTCTTGCTTGGGAATTTCCTTCCGTTCAAATAAAAAAAATAGGGATGGTGCTTTTAAGAGGAACAAAGACTTGCATGGTGCTGCCACGGGACATTCGTCGGGGTGCTGGTGGCCTTCCCCAAGACTGTTCAGGAACATCTTGATGTGGGTATACCTGAAAAATTCGTCAACCTTCGCCCAGAAATGAAAGAACTTAAAGGGTATATTGACCTTTCTAAACTAAATGCTAGATCTAACAATACAAGGGCAATGATCAGAAATGCCTCTAGGCAAAAATGCCGCTTCAGTAATAGCCTATCTTTTCTCTAGCCTGGATCTGGCACTCCTAAACCTAAAGCAGTTAGCAAGCAGTTAACCATCTTTCTCAATATCCTCTACGCCTACTTCTCTTCCGAATCCAAGACTTGTTTCAAACTTTAAAGCAGTCAATCAAGCAGCACTTACCGCTATTCCATATATAGCATAGAGCTCTTACACAGCGCCTAATAGGCTAGCTGAACTATAAAGGATGGATTTCCCCGATGGAGAGGCAACCAAAAGGCTGTGCTCAGTCTTTTCAGAATCGGATTGGACTGGAGAAAAGAAAGCAATTCATGCAGAATCGGACTGGAGAATGCGATTCATGCAGAATCGGATTGGACTGGAGAATGCCATTAATTGCTATATGAAGTGGAATAGCCAGATGCGAACTGGTGTTACCAGCACAGGATGCAAATAGGTTGCCCAGACGAGGTCTTTCATCCACTAGTATGAGGAAGGTTAAGGAGCTAGGTGCTTTAAGGCTAGCGGAAGGATGTTCTTCCCAAGAGTGGTACTCAGAAGAAGAAAAGGTTGTTGTTCCCGCAACACTCATTGATACTGAAAAGTGGTCGTGAAAGGAGACTGCTTTTGCTTTAAATGCTTACCCAAGCTCTTGGACAGACTCGGCTGTGAACAAATCCTCTCTTAGAGAATCGACCGTTCACTCATGCTTTGGACGAGAGAAAGTCTGATTAGTCTTCCGCTTGAATGGTGATATCTATAATAAAGAATACCTGTCTCAAGGTAAACAGGAGTTCCCCGCTCAAGCTAAATGATACCGGCGCAAGGTAAGTAAATTCTTTAGTTTAGGGAAGGATCCCAAGTGCCATCGATTTAGCTCTTGGAAGAAGGGAAATTCAATTTTGAAGAGTGGGAATAAATAAGAGATCTTCTCTCTTTCCTGTGCTTTAGGAAGCGAGTGACTCCCGGTCTTATTTAAAGAGAGTGAAATGAGCCAGTAGATCTGGGAAAGAAGGAAGAGAAAGGGAAGGAATCAATATGGCTACTCAAAAAAAAGGTTCGAAATCGAATCCGCTCAAGCTATGAACAAAGAAGAAGCTCTTGCCACTGTCGGTCTAAGCACAGTTGGAGGAAGGGGAGATGGGATGAGTGAGGGTTCAATTCTTTTCCGGAAAGAAAGGTAAGGTGCGGAGCGGAAATCAAGATGGAAAGGAAATTAATTGATAGAAAGATTGCTACTAACGCTTCGCTAATGAGAGTTGGGAGTTGGCTTACGTTCCTCTGTTAAATAGCTCCGATTCTATCCGAATAAGGGAGAAATAGAAAGAACTGGGTAAGGCTGAACTCTTCTTTTCTGGTAGTTGTAATGCTAAAGTATATTTTTCCTCGGTAAGCATTAGTCGTGAAATGACTCATTTCCATTACTGTTTTCACTCCAAAAGAAAGAGAAAGACTCGGGGAAGGGCGGACTGGCGGGAAGGGTGGTACTAAATTGAATTGAGTCCCGATATCCTTCGAAAGTAACTTTTGATAACCTTTTCTCATGCAGAACAGAGAAAGGTTAGTCAGACTGAGGGCGGAAAAAGAAGACGTTTTACTTTTTTTTTTTGTTTCATATGCTCTTGCGATGCGTACCTGATACAGAGAAATCTTTGCCGCAGCACGAAGCCGTAGTTCATCCAAAGACTACAATTCCATACGTGACAGACAGAATTCAGGAAAGCTTTAAAGGTAACAAGGTAGTTATGAAGTCAACAGAGATGCGCGGGTTCCATTCCCTCTGTCCGGAGGGCTTTCGCTTTATATTGAAGCCCCTCAGTGCCCGTACAATCAAAAAAATGGAAATTGAATTCAGTGATTGAGATAGCGACAAGTTAAAGCTGAGAGGACGCACCCATTCCCGAAATCCACTTTAATTAAAGCCTTTTCGAAGGCACGAAAGTTCGCATTTTATCTTTTCTTCAAGCTTTCGCTTGTATTTTCATAGACGGAGTTTAGTAATCACTCTCTAGTAAAGGCACTCGATTAGCTGGAAAAAGCGCTCTTCTTTCCATTTTATGTGATTTGAAGATAGATATAGATAGAACTCGATCGAACTAAATGCTTTTCGTCTTATCGTATATAAGAGAAAGGTTGCTTTTAGGAGTGACCTTTCTCAATTTCAACAAAACAAGCCGATGGTGATCTCACTTTCGAAAGAGAATAGAAAGCGTACTGACTCTGACTGCTATCTACGATGCGATCAGGGGGAATAGCGCAAGGGCTTAAGTCATCAATTCAAATCCTATCTTTTTTTCGGTATGCCGCTCCGCGAGCAAGGAGCGAATGACAAAGATATATAATAAAATCATGGCTTCCTTTTTGGTTTCATTTTAAGTCCTTCTTATTTTTACTATTTTAGCAACTTTGCTAGAAGTAAAGCTTCTCAAGTGGTGTTTTCAATTCTTTTATTATTTAGTGTTCGATTTAGAGTTAAACATCCACGATGATCTCCTGTTATTACTTGTCTTGGTTTTGGTTTTCGTCTCACGGATCTTGGTTCGCGCTTTATGGCATTTCCACTATAATAAGTGTAGGAATTCATGGGTACCTGGGATCACTTGGACCATTTCCACTCTGTGTTGTCTTCTTGACCTTTGCTCTGAGTGGTTGGTCGAACATGCAAAATGTGCAGGAGAGGAGGGTTCCTCAAATGCCCAACTCGATTTGGACTTAACTCTGCGTCCGCCGGGACCAACAGTAGAGGAAATAGAAAGGGAGCTTTCCTCTTTTCTTTCTTCCTTTGGAAATAGGGGAGTAACCTCAAGTGTACTCCAAAATACTAAGATTAAGCTACAATTGGATGTTGCGTCCCCCGCGAAGCTTTTGAAGATCCGGGAACTTCTGCAGGATCTCCAAAGCAGACCGGTTCCTGCTTTCCAAGCGAGAGATGCTTTATTGAAAGCTCTCGCCCGACGGCAGAGGGACCAGACGCGTGATCCATGAGGTTGGCCGCCCAGCGTCGGCTCTACGAACTAACAAGGGGTCGGTCGCGAGAGAGAGAAGGGGTGGTCCAGCGGGTAGGGGGGATCATCAGGGGGAGCAAATCGATAAGTCCTTCGAAAGATAGCGCTTCCCGGAGAATTTGGTGTCTTTCTATTTGGAAACAAAGGACCATAAGTCTAATTAGACACTTCGTCTTTATTGTTCCACTAGCTAGGATAAAATTATAAGATGTCCCTTGCATTATTACAACCTTCGTTTTTGATGTCAAAGACCAGAAGCTACGCGAAAATTTTCATTGGATCTCGGTTGTTCTTAACAGCGATGGCTATTCATTTAAGTCTTCGGGTAGCACCACTAGACCTTCAACAAGGTGTAAATTCTCGTATTCCTTATGTACACGTTCCTGCGGCTCGGATGAGTATTCTTGTTTATATCGCTACGACTATAAGCACGTTCTTGTTCCTATTAACAAAACATCCCCTCTTTCTTCGCTATTTCGTAACCAATATAGAAATGGGTGCTTTTTCTACGTTGTTTACCTTAGTTACTGGGGGGGTTTCAGGGAAGACCTATGTGGGGGCACCTTTTGGGTGTGGGATGCTCGTTTAACCTCTGTATTAATCTCGTTCGTTATTTACATGGGTGCACTGCGTTTTCAAAAGCTTCCTATCGCACCGGCTCCTATTTCAATCCGTGCTGGACCGATCGATATACCAATAATCAAGTCTTCAGTCAACTGGTGGAATACATCGCATCAACCTGGGAGCATTAGCCGATATGGTACATCAATACATGTTCAGTTCAATCGCTGCTGGATGCACTTTTTATGTTCAGTTCAATCGCTACTCACGAAATTGATACATATAGGTCGCCCTTATAGCTTATGGGGCATTTCACTTGCTCAACACTCGTTCAAAACATCCACTCTTTCTTCACTCGCTAGGGAAAGTTAAAGGATAGATGACTTAAAATCCCACTTAGAGATCGCAAAGCTATAGTCAGAGTAGGAGTTCCCATCCGTCGAGGCCTCGTTTTACCCGCCCTTGGGACTGGAACTGATTGGTTGCTTGTTGTGACAGACAAGGTCTGAACATTGTCCCACTTCCCTCATCGGGTTCCTCTCTGTTCATCATGGGTTTGTTGGGATAAAGGTGGGTTTGAGATGCGCGGGTACTCTTGATGCGAAAGGATATGGATCTAGAAGCCGAGATCAAAGCGTTAGTTCAAGATAAGAGCCCTTACGAACCAAGGCTTCTAAAGTTGCCGGAGGGTCCATGATCAAGAATGGCCTAAGATGGTCAGAAGCATTACTAACATTGCTAGCCACAGCGGAATACTCCGGCAAAACGGGTCGCCATTTCGCGGAATCGAACGCCCTAAGAGGAAGATTTCATTTTCTTTCTGTTTCGTGGAACGAAGTTGATCCATGGTCATCGGGATGTCTATGTGGAAAGAGAACCTAACCTGAAGAGTCATTGGTTTTCCAGGTTGGAAAATGAAGTAAACAACTCAGGTGGACAAGAGGCGAACCACTCAGCTGATGAGTCAGCTATACTTTTTTAAAAATAGCCTAATGAGGAGACGATCATAACCTCTGAGCTCAAAGATGGAAAGCAGATTCCTTTTTTCAGGTTTTGCATAGCTTCCCAAGTGCCCGGCTTTCTTTTTGGGTTCCGAGAGGTAGAGTAGCTTCAACATTAGGGTATGGGATAGAGTTCGAGTGAGGCATCAACCATAGATTGCGGAACATTCGGGATGCTTCCTTGCGAACGCCAACGGAGTCTATACTGTAACTCAACCTTCTCATCCATGGAAGGATTCCTTATTCGATGATAAATGTCAATCGAGGGCACCCTCATTTCCAGAGAGAGAATCAGGCTACACAGAAGGGGGAAAGCCCTCCTACTGAGCAAGATCATTAATTAATATTAATAAGGAAGCACTTAACTTAGGGCAGCCAGTCTCACTTCACACAGCACAGCGCCTTGCTATTTGCATTCATCCTTGTAGCTTACTGAAGCGAGGATCTCATGCTATCATTGAACGACTACCGAACCGCCATACTCAGGTAACCGGTCTAGGTTCCAAGTACATCAACACCCCATAGCTACTTAGGGCCGCAACACAATAAGCCTTTTCGCTCTAGTTGGGCAATGCAAGGATGCCTCTTTTGCCATTCTTTTAAATGAGAAACTTTTATTAGTTCAGTTCGGTATAACATCGATGAGAGGATAATTTTTTAACAGAAGCATATTATTGCCCCTCAATCGCCAGGTGGCTCGCTCCAGGTGCATGAGTAGCTTTGCTGGCTCTTATAGCGGCCTCTTTCAGTGGTTCTTGCTTGCTCTTTAAAGCTGATCTGGTGCTGTCTCATTCCTTCAGTTTGTTCTGATTCCAATGAAGGATACTATATTCCGCATACACAACTACATTGCTTGGTGGTTCAAAATGGAAGTCTAGGTATCTGCTTAAGTGGTCTGCTCGTACCATTCCAAAAAGAGCTGCGCTGACAGGCATATTTTAAAATGTGTTTCCAGGCTCACATATCTAAATTTCAGCGAGATAGGGTGCGGATAGGTGGAATGGAAATTCCACTCCAATCCCTTTAACGGATTCCCGAAGGAGACAGGTGCAAATGGAATTTCAATCAAAGGCACTCTGACCACTGAGCATGCCAACAAGGCAAACTCATAAAATTGTCTCCTGTCCCAGGTCACTAAAAAGGAGATACTCGCAGCCGAGCTCTCGTCCCACTCCCGCTGCCAACTTCGTGATAGAACGACCATGCGAAAGGATACGGATAGGCTGCCCTCCCACACTTAAGGCATTGTGTTACACCTTAAATGTCTGGATTTAGTGTTATTCTCAAGCATCTCATTCACTACTAAAAGAAAGGTATGGATATTCTGCTCGAAAGCTTGACGAAGAAGCGTAAGCAAAAAGCATATTTTAGGAAAGAGGTCCACGTAGCTCAGCTGGTTACAGCTAATGAATGAAAAAATGTGTGTGCCGATTTAGATTTCCCGTCTTAAGCCCCACCTCAGTAGCTCAGCGGTAGAGCGGCCTCTTGTATAATTCAACAGTTAGTCAGACGTGGGTTCAAATCCCGCTCGAGGGAAAAAACAGAGAGAGCAGCGAAGGGGCCTTTCCTCGCTTCTGTCTTTTTTATATAGATCAGTTCAGTCTGTAAACAAGCAGGTGATTTTTAGCCGGGAAACTGTAAACTTTCGAAAGCAAGCTCACCGACTCTCCCCCAGTGGTTAAACTCTAGGATCTGATTTGAATTCCATATTAAAGAAAAATAGACATCTGCGGCCAGACCAGATGATCTTCGTGAACGTTCACTTCAATAGGATATCTCGTTTTACTAGCTCGACTAATGAGAGAGGAACTAATGGTAACGAGCCAGACCAGATGATCTTCAAACACATCCTTCACCGATCGATTAGATGAGAGAGGTCATTCAGTGTAAGACCTGAGGTAGACGAACGGTTCACTGTCGGTGGTTCCATACGTCAATCCCATCCTAAAGGAGCTAATGAAAGCCTGAATTCAATATGAAAGTGGGCTCTTCCTCTTCGATTCAAGCAAGTCGACCATTGAATCTATTAAACTGGGCCGCTTCTTCCCCCTCCGCAGGAAGACTTCCTTCTTTCCCTTGCCTGGTTGGTTATCTCAAATCGGCATTCGAACCCACAAAGCCTAGCCGCACCGCCATTGTGCTATTAACCCTACGCCTAGAAAGCCTTAGTTACAAACTGAACTTACTTATAGGAGGAGGTTTGATTTCATTGCCATTTACTGTTCCATGCGATCTTTACACCGACACCCCCATCTATCCAAGCCTAGTAAAAGGAGAATCAGCGAAAGAAGAGAGAGCCCCCTTCCCGTTGTTGTCTCTAACTAAACCACCACCAGTACACTCTTCCACTACAGATGCTGAAAACCTGATTCCTTCCCAGGCTTTTCTCTTCTTCGTGACTTGCTAGTACTCAACCTAGAGATGAAAGAAGTAAGAGCCCCCTCTTGTCGCAAAATAGTAAATTAGGTTCAGTTGGAAAAACAGCTATAAATGACCACTATGAACGAAGGATGCAAGTCCTCTCAACAAACTCCATATCTGCAGAAAAAATGCCACTATTCTCAATTCAATATAGTAAGGCGTTTCTAATCTTCCTCGCAGCAAGACTTCTGAAAGCCAGTTGCTAAGAAAAAGATTAGATCAAGAGGGCTTTGGCGATTTCAGAACTAGCTTGACTCATTCCACCCGGGGTGAACGAGAACTAGTTCATCACCAACATGCTTAACTCCTAGGACTTTTGGGATTTAATACTCTTACTCTTTTTGACCAAAAGATGGTGAAGAGAGGAGCTAGATAGAAGTAGTTTTTAATGAGGAGAGGGAAATCTGGCCATTAGTTAAGTCATTTTTTGTTTGGTCATAAGTTGGTTAGAGAAAAGTAATTAGTTAAGTTTTAGGCATACACTAATAGTAGGTTACGATTCAAAAGAAAGAGAGATTCAAGCCAATCGACCGACTAAGAGGACTATTCAAACTCTAAAGTAGATGTTTATGCTCATATAGCTGCAAAATGACACTTGACCTATTTCCCTTATAGACAGACATGGAAATTAGAAAGTGTCTATCTTATATAGCAGTCAAATGAGACTTTCACTTTTCCCTTCGTAGAGCAGATCATGAATTGAAAAAGTTCTATCTGGGCAAAATGCTAATTTTTTATAGATTTCCGGGCACCAATCTCGACTTCTCCCGTTGCTATAGTATAATAAGAGATAGGTGCCTACCTTAAAGTCACCGATCGACACTCAAGCCTGTTCATCCTGTTTTCTTTCCTTTATAAGATTGGAAGAGATAGAAGGCTCTCCTGTCTTTGCCCATTGATAGATATGCCTGAAGTACCAGAACTCTCTCCCTTAGGGCTCTCTTTTCGTAAGCCGGTGAGGAGTGAGGGATCTACTGAGACTGAGCCATCTTTGCTAGCCGATCTGTCAGTTCTATAGGGTATGAAGCTCTTTCCTAGTATTGGGTTCAGGAATTCATGCTCGCAGGTAAAGAGACTAAAGAAACAAGAACATAAACAGTCTCTTGAAAGAGGGGAGCATTTTCCCATTCTATGGTACATGAGCTCCTCGTCCAACTTACTGTCTTCCGATTTCATATCAGTTACAAGCTTGTCATTTCAATCACTTGCTACCTTTAAAGGAAAGCAGTTCGCCCATTGAATCGATTAATCTAAGTCCCCTTCCAATAGAGTGAACGTGAAAGCCGGTCTATAGTCCACCATGCTAATGGAATGTCAGTGACACAAGTAGTAAATTCATTCGTTGACAGGAGCGAGCAGAAAGAGGGAGCGTAAAGAGGGTCTTATCATGATGGCCTGCTTTCCTTTCTCCTGTTGCAGTAGACTACAGTCTTACCACTAGAATAGAAAATAGGTCCAAAAGCAGGAAGCACAGTCAGGAAGGTAAGTTAGAACTCTTTTCTGAATTCCTATCTATAAAGTCAGGCTTGTCTATACAATACAACAAAGTGAGGTAAAATCATTAGTTAGGCTAGTGGGAAAAAATTACTCTGTTTCCGTCTTTTGAAAGAAGTAAGGTGTTCTTCCTTCATCCTCCATCCACACTACGAGGGCCGACCAGAATATGTTTGGCTGTTCAATAGCCAATTCCATTTCGGTTCATTTTGGTATGCTGGGAAGATGAAGAGATGAACTTTAGAATTCAGTTACAGAGAAATTCAGCAAGAAGCTTTCAGGTTGGAAACGTGCCCGCCCTCTTAGGTCAAGCTGGTAAGGCCTTGTTTTTAATGAAATCCACTCTTCAAAGCTTGACTTTATTCCCTCCTTGTTCGGGGTCCCGAAAGGAATGGCTGGTAGGATTGAAGGAATTCGGACGAAATGTCCATGATCTGGTGTTGGAGGGAGAGACAGAATTCATCTCATCGCATGGGAGAAGGCTCTCCGAAGCTTCGATTTGGAGGCTTGGGCTGGAGCTCTAGCTAGTTGGACTAGAAGCTAGTTATTCCGGTCTACTTGTTGGGCAGGCCGGCCCTCCTTCATCCCTTCGTTCCAATCCATCCAGACTACTATGGCAACCCGTACTAATTGCCCTTGCACTGATACCGGTAAGGGGAGCGTCGGACAGAAGATAAGGGGAAAAATCACACATACTTCTATACAGGGGAAGGACCTTATAATTATAAGAAAGGAAAGATTTCAAAAAGCAGATTAGGTACTTCCAACAGGAGAATAAGAAAGGAAGAAATAAGAGTGGATAAAAAGGGAAATGGAATTCTTCACAAAGGCAGGGAACGCAAGGGGGACAGCACTAAGAAATCGGAAAAGGGGTCAAAGGAAGGGACACATCTTGATAGGGCAACAACCGGGTATAGGATATGGAAAGAGATCAACATGTTTTCTCGAACGAACAGATTTACACCGTCAATGACAACGCACCAAGGGAACAATGGACGGTCACGGCAAAGGCAAGCACGAATGCTGCTGCCTATGAGTCCCATCTAGGGGAATCTTACACTGCGCGCAGAGAACCCCTCTCACTTTAGACAGAGAGGGAATGATGATGGGTAGCCAAACCATGAGGCGAAGAACTCAACCGCTATACACGAGGGAGCAAGTGGAAAGAGTAGAGCAGAACCTTGCCGTAGAGAGGGTCCTAGAAAGGTTAAGAGTTCTGCACCGGTTGGAGTGGAATAGGAATCTAAAACAGAATTCGAGCAATTGGCTTTAACGAACCTATTTCATTAGAATGATCGAAGAATCCGCTTATCTATAGAAAGAGGGTGAGAGAATGAGAAATCACTCGACTGTTAAGGAGACGAGGGGAGAGTTCAACCGCCCTAAGCCAACTAGAACGGCAAAGAAGAGTTATATTCGGCGACCGGTAGGGAGAGGAGAGGATGGGAGGAGAGAACGTCGACCATAAGGGAGACAACAGTTACTTCGATGTGAGCAGAGTGCCCATTTCCTTACTTAGACTAACCTTCGTTTAGAAAGTCTCTCCCCTCGCTCTGACTCTTCCCATACTAAGACTTTTGTTGATATACCTTCGACTTACTTCCTATCTCTACCCTTGATCCAAGGTAGCCGAAGGAGGGATTTTTACTAAGCTTTGCTGAAAAAAGTTGCAAACTTAAGTTCCGAAACTTTAGTCTTAACTTCGTTTAGTCAGAAGAACTTAGAATGGTGGTAGCAGGGCGAAAGGCAAGGTCACATCCTGCCGTCATAGCTTGCCTCCCATTGCTTCGTACGAGACAGAAAAAAAAGAAATATAAAAAGAAAAATGGAAATAGTGAATCAAGATATAGACTATCCTCTATCCGGATAGATAGGCCCCTATGAGCGACTATGCTGATCTTTAGATGTTTTGGCCACGTGCGTTTCTGCTAAGAAGAAGAAGGTTTGGATCTTTAAACCTTAAGAGGATGCTATCGAATGTGCTCTTGGCGCACGTGAGGGATGTGACCTATGTTAGGTCCATAAGATAGCACAACTTTTAGTGTTCTATGATTCACCTCCGAATAATGAGTAGATAGGGAAGAGCTTTTTATTTTTCTCTTCATAGAAGACTGATGGGTGGAGAAAGAGGTCAAATTACTATAGAAAGAAGAGTTGTAAACTATAGGACTTATTTTTCTAGTAGTAAGATTTAGGGGTTTTTCATTCCTTCTCTTCGATAAGAATATCGATTTGAAATGATAAAAATGCCTCTTTATTCTCTTGTGCTCAACGAAAGAACTGCCTAAGCATACTTTTTCGGATCCAAATTTCTTTGTTCTTTCTAAGTCCTCGTCTTGCATAGAAGAACGCAACTGTTGCAAAAACGGGTCTTTCAGTAGTAGGCGGCATCCCCTCTTAGTTTTAAGTAAACGGAACCATTCCGTTTTGGTTCTTCTCCACATTCTTCCCGGGCTATCCAAGAATTTTCCTATGATTTTAGAAACTAAAATTTCGATATAGAAGGATCTCCTTATTTCTGAATAGATTAGAGTATCATTTTCTTTAAAAGATACGAAATCACCTTGGGAAAATTGAAAAGAAGTAATGCTGACTATTACATTATTAACAAAAGCCTTCGATGACTTATCGGCTGCCTTGCTTGAGGAAGAGTTTCACTAAAATGGAGACGAACAAGAATAATGTCCGATCTTGTTTCTGGATTGAGTGGAAAAGGGATATATGAAGTTCGTTTTGTTCCTCTATGCATCTCTGTGATGGGTAAATCTCCATGAAAAAGGGGCAACTTTCGTGTAGTTTGTAATTGGATGTAACTATTCAGATTTTTTCGAGAATAAATCATTCTCTTGATAGATCTCGTCTTGTTCCTCAATCTTCGAAGAATGCGGCGTTGTATTATTGTAAGTTTCCTGTTCCAAACATTTCCTTCAAGTAGATGACAAGTTTTAAATCTTAATGCGGGCATTCCTCCCTTACATGCATTTGCTTGCAACAGATTCTTACTAAGACCCCATAGACACGGTCTCGGTATCTTCACTGTTGCCCCTCTTCTCAAAGCCCTTCGAGAGGAAGATGAATGTCAATGTGCCATTTTCTTCTTTCCCCTACTATTTACTCTTCTCCTTTACTGCACACTTTAGATAGATGTTTCCATCCAATCAAAGAAGGCGAAGCGCCTCTAATCTAAAGGCCAAAGAGTGCTCTTTGCGCTACTACGCATCCTTACTCATAGTATAGTGCAAGTTAGGTTTGGGTATAGCAGGACTTGAACCTGCGACCATTAGGTTAAAAGCCCAATGCTCTACCAACTGAGCTATACACCCCAAAAAAGATGTAGTAGTAAATAAGGATTGGTGCGGAAAAGAAAAGAGGGCGGCCCCTCTTCATCATATTAAAGGGGCGCGACTTTGTATGAGGCTCGTACTGCAGAGCAAGCGAAGAAAACGTAAGGGCGCGGGCTAGCACTCCTACAAGAAAACGGCCTAGCTAACGCGCCCCTTATTGAAAAGTCAAGGATATTGAATGATCGATATGAGAAAGAAGCGCTCAAGCATTCGAAGAAAGCTGGCCTTACTCAACAAGCACCTTTCTTAGCTTAGTAAGGTTGCTTGTTTCCACTCTTTGAAGATTCTATCTACAAAAAAGGTCAACGGGGGGGGGGGGGGGGTACTAAAATGGCTCTCATTGACACCATCTACGAGAAGGTGAGGTCGTCTTTATTTCCATCCGCCATACGGTTCGCCTTAAAGCCTTAAAGACGGAGAAGGGGAGGATCAATTATCTATGTAATTACGGTCTTTGTTGGCCGGGGCGAGCACTCTCTTTTCTTTGTAAAATTCCATCTTACCAAACAAGACTGACTTCTTACCAACCCGCGAAGGGTTGTGAGGCTGGACCAGGTACGAAGAATGAATCTATATCTGTGCAAGGAAGGGCCGGCGGCCGCTCAACTGTTCGAGTGCAATGCAGTGGTATTGGTTCCGATTCGACAAAGGTAGAATGCCTGGTCGAAGGTCCAGTACAGTAGGTAGCAGGCGTGTTCGTTTTGGCTCCCGAGGGAGAATGAGAAAGAGGCGATGCACCATCCTTGCTGCTACGTACGTTGACCTTGACTTGACAGATTCATCCAATTGAACCCAAACTCAAAGGAGGACCACAAGCTCAGGGCTCAACGAAAGAGAAAGTCTCGGCATTAAGAAAATTGGGTTAGCTGTGAAAGAGGCATTCATTTTTTCATGAATATTCATAGCTGAGTCTACTAAAAGAGGGACTAGCTCATCGTAGTGATTAGAGGACACCTCTGATCGTTCACCTCTAATGTGACACGTTCCCTCCCAGTTTGATCAACAGGATCAGTCGGCTAGAGAGCAGGGCTATTCTTCTTCCGAGGAGACAAAGTAGTCTCTTGTACTGACCGAACCCTCAGTTCGGAGGTCTTCGTCAACATGTTACGAAGCTCCAGTCTGGCGGTCAACTTGATGTGGGAGAGGCATGAGTGCAGTTCGATCTTGTGGTGTATTCCTTTGTAGTGAGTAGGGCCTCTTTCTCGTTGATCAGTTTGCCTCCGCTCTATTGAAAGGTCTCCATTCCTACGGCGGTTTTGTCAATGAACCCGTGGATAAGTAGGCCTTTCTTGCAGACCGATCTTCTGCCGAGTTCCTTCCTTTGTAGTCAAATCTGATGATACGCTTTGGCGATGTTACCTACCAAAGAAAAGGCCTACTAGGTGATCGAAATTGCTCAGGTCAGCGAGGACTCACTCACCTAGTCCTTATCTAATACTTTCTTCTATCTACTGAATTTAAAAGGCGACCCACCACACCGGGCTATAAGATAAGAGACAACTGTTGTACTACTTGACTGGTAAGAAAGAGCTTCCGTAAGAACTGGAAGACTCTTGTATGTACGGTAACCCTATCTTCCGCTACTGGTAGACTGTTGCACATAAAGGCCGACAGAAGCAACCTTTCTTAGTGCGCTTTTCAAGCGCTTAGCTTCTGCTATAAAAAGGCGGCAAGGCCATAAAGTAAGTGAAGTTGCAAGCCTAAGCCAAATAGGTACGAATGAAGTGACGGCCCTTTTAGAGAGAAGGGGCGGCTTTCTTGTGGTAGTCATTGCGAACATCTCTCCTCTTCTCTTAGCGTGCATAGTTTGCTTACGCCTTAGGCACATCTATCTTTCTTAGTTTCATGCTGGCCTAATGAATTGAATATGAATAAAAGTCAGTCTTTTAGTAAGCGTATATAAGCAGCTGTTTAGTGTATAAGCAATTCTTTAGTGGTCGCACCAGTACGATGGAGGTTGGTTGAAGATGATGTTACGCGGCGTTCAGAACCAGTCTTGAAGTGAATGAATTAGAAAGAACGAAGAAGTAAGGAAATGAGATGACTCTTTCTTGAACTATATTATAAACAGACCTTCCCCTCCACACAAATCACAAGTTTTTCTCCACTCCTCTCATATATCGTCGTAACGCCCTTAATGCTAGGTTTTGAAAAAGACTTTTCATGTCATTCCCATTTAGGTCCGATTCGGATCCCTCCGTTGTTTCCTTTTCCTTCTGCACCCTTTCCTCGAAATGAGAAAGAAGATGGTACACTTGAATTGTATTATTTAAGTGCTTATTACTTGCCAAAAATCCTACATCTACAATTGGTAGGTCACCGGGTTATTCAAATAAGTCGTGTTTTCCGTGGTTTTCCAATGTTACAACTGATGGGTTTTGGTCATAAGAACATCCTATGTGCTCATACAAACCCTAATGCTTGGATCTAGGTTTCTCTATTGTACATGCAAGATATCCAAGACTATAAACCCTAGATCTAGTGTATGATAAACAATATAACATATAATTAGGGTTTAGATCATACCTTGATTGTTATATAGCAATAACAATCCTAAATCCTTCTTGTAATGACTTTAGAAAGCTTAGAGTCACAAATGTCACTCCTCTTGTGGTTCACAAACACCAAGAGCAAGAGGTTGAAGAGGAGAGAGAGGATGGAGGCTGCCCTAAAACGTGTGAAACCCTAGAAGGATGCTTAGCCACGTTTTTAGGTCATAAGGGATCTATATATATAGGAGGCTATTAGGGTTATCTAACAAGGAAACCCTAATTAGGATGCTTATGCCCTAAGCAACCCATGGACCCCTTTCCTTAAGGCCTTGGACGATTTCCCCATGGGTTTCCCATAGAATTCGTCCACTCCTTAATATAAGGCAATCCATGGCCCAATTGCAATTATCTTATAATTACAATTCCAGTCCCTTATGTTTAATTAATCTCTTTTAGTCACAAAACTAATTACCAATTAATTATTGACTAATATTAATTAAACAATATGATTTCTCCTTTAATATATTATTCTCATAATATATTAATAAATCATATTTAATCCTTTCTCTCCATAGTTCATCCTATCAAGTTGCTTTGGTGAAGGCAACCCAAAAGGACCATGCTGATGGGTTTTGAGCATTCTAACACTTCCTAAGTGTACATGCAACCCTAATAACCTTGGATCTATGTTTGTCTAATTATCATGCAAAGTTGAATTCCAAGGTTATATTCCTATCTAGCATACAAGGGGAACAATTTTAACTTGAATGAAAGATAGAATAACTTACCTTGTACTTGCTTATGTTCCTTGAAACCTTGTGAGCCTAGCACCCCAAGTGTGATGCCTCAAATGCTTCACACAACACCAAATGCTCTTGGAAAGACTTTTGAGAGAATACACACTTCTTGAAAATCGGCCAAGCCCTCTAGTTTCTTATGTGTAGCCGATTTCATGGAGAATGGGACTCTTATATAGTGTTGACACATGTAGGGTTACACCATGTAAACCCTAATGTGTCATGACTCTTCATTTCCATGACCCATAGGTTTGTAACTCCCATGGAGCACCCATGGAGCATCGTATGGGTAGAACCCAACTTGATAATCCATGGAGCCTCTTAGCCCACTATACAAGATATGAATGATTTACATAATCAACCCATATATTTAATTAGTTATCCTTTGATCACTTAATTAATTCCAAATTAATTCTTTGATCAAACTAATCAAATAATATTATTAATATATTAGAACTTATAATATATTAATAATCTCCAAGTATTATTCCTCTCGTTTAGTCTATCCAATTGCATGGTGCCATGCAACCCAAATGGACCATGCCGGGTCGGGTCAAGTACACCCAGAAATAGTTATGGACTTAGACACCTTATCCAACAGTCTCCCACTTGGATAAGTCTAATAACTATAACTCTAGTACTTCAGGAACCGATCGGCAATCGTAGCTCTTTCAAGGTTTCTCGGAACTGAGAAGATGATGGTACACCATTTAAGATAAGGGATCATATAATCCTCCGTTCTAGATATCAGCCGGACAAATACATGGAACAATGTCTTACTTATTGTCCAGCAGTTTGTTTCTCGATTTCCGATTTGTTTGACAGAGAACTTAATTGAACACATCAACTTAGTTCTGACCGGGCCCGGTACATAGGTCAAAACAAAATCATCGAGGGGCCCAGATATCAGCTTCTAATCCAAGAAGGAACAGATAAACTTCGACTCATATGTTTGTTCTACCACTCATTGAATTATACACAAAGGCATGTTTTATAACATCGAGTTACCAATGCGTTTTCGTACAATCAATGCATAACCAACTTGTAAGTAACAAATCATATCTCTAGGTTTGAAGACTTATATGATATTACCGTCTCACGATCACTCGAGATAGAATTCCATGAAGTGATTCTAGTGAGCGTGGGTTGAGTCCAATGCTCAGAACTTATGAGCACTCATGATTGTTGTAGCCTTGTCCAACACTTTAGACCTCTGCAACCAATCATGATAGTCTTGATTCATACCTACTTCCGACATATGACCGACTGTGGAAGTTTGAATAATATGTTATACCAAACAAGATTATTCTGGAAGTCAAAACATGCAAAAGAAATATAGTAAAAGATCGACAAGAGATAGCAACACTTTACTCATAAATAAAACACCTTTTATTCATCATCTAATGTCAATTACACTTTACAAATTTCGAGGTCATCTAACTACTAAATCTAATATCATCCTTCAGCCCTATGCTCCGAGCATGCTGGAGATGCTTAACCCGAGTCAGTCCCTTCGTGAGGGGATCTGCCGAATTCTCATCCGATGATACCCTCTTTGCCACGAGGAGTCCTTCTTCTATTCGATGTCTGATGAAATGTTATTTTCTGTCGATGTGTCTGGATCTTCCGTGATCCCTTGGTTCTTTGGCTAAGGCAACAACGCTTTCACTATCACAGAAAATTTCCATTGGCTCTTTAATAGCTGGTACAACTCCAAGGTCTCCAATGAAGTTCTTCAGCCATATCGCCTCCTTTGCCGCCTCGCTAGCTGCAATATACTCTGATTCACAAGTTGAATCAGCCACTGTCTCTTGCTTGGAACTCTTCCAAGAAATTGCTCTTCCGTTTAGGGTAAAGACCCAGCCCGACTGAGAGCGGAAATTATCCCTATCAGTCTGAAAGCTAGCATCACTATACCCTACAACTCTCAAGTCGTCACTCCCACCGAGGGTAAGGACCCAGTCCTTAGTCCTCCGTAGGTACTTGAGAATATTCTTTACCGCAGTGCAGTGTGCCTTGCTAGGGTTCGCCTGATACCTGCTAACCATGCTCAGGGCAAAGGCTACATCAGGTCGAGTACACGTCATAGGATACATGATCGATCCTACAGCTGAAGCATAAGGTATACGACTCATTTCTGCTATCTCAGCCTCAGTGCTAGGGCTTTGTGTCTTACTCAATCTAGTGTTACTCTGGATGGGTAGCTCTCCTTTCTTGGAGTCCTGCATGCTGAATCTCTTCAGCACCTTATCCAAATAGGTACTCTGACTAAGTCCAATTAGTCTTTTACTCCGATCTCTCAAGATCCTTATCCCTAGAATATAGGTAGCTTCTCCTAGGTCCTTCATAGAGAAACACTTCCCAAGCCAGGACTTAACTTCCTGCAGAGTTGGGATGTCATTTCCTATGAGTAGTATGTCATCCACATACAACACCAAAAAACTAACTATACTCCCACTAGCCTTGACATACATGCAAGACTCATCTTCACTCCTAGAAAAGCCAAATTCCTTGACCTTTTCATCAAAGCAAAGATTCCATCTGCGAGGTGCTTGCTTCAATCCATAAATGGATTTCTCAAGCTTACACACTCTATTAGGGTACTCGTTGCTGACAAAACCTTCTGGCTGACTCATGTAAACATCTTCAGCCAACTTTCCATTAAGGAAAGCTGTTTTGACATCCATTTGCCATATTTCATAGTCATGAAATGCAGCTATGGCTAAGAGAACCCGAATAGACTTAA
The DNA here is from genome assembly GCF_051521515.1 of Lactuca serriola. NCBI lineage: Eukaryota > Viridiplantae > Streptophyta > Magnoliopsida > Asterales > Asteraceae > Lactuca > Lactuca serriola. The sequence continues at coordinate 40,115,067 of NC_136412.1, read as the reverse complement.
TCTTGGCTACCGGAGAAAAGGTCTCATCATAATCCACTCCAGGAATTTGAGAGAAGCCCTTTGCAACCAGTCTAGCCTTATAAGTTTGTACTTTACCATCCATGTCGGTCTTCTTTTTGAAGACCCATTTGCACCCTACTGTCTTACAACCTGGTACATTCTCAACCAAGTTCCAAACTTGATTGTCATACATGGACTGTATTTCGCTGTCCATAGCCTCTTTCCACTTGGCTGACTCAGGGCCTGCCATGGCTTTCGCGTAACTGTTAGGTTCATCCAGACCTATCAGTGTCTCATCACTGATAAGTGTATCTCCTTCTGCAGTAATATGGAATCCATAGTAATGCTCAGGAGCATTCCTAACCCTTGTGGAATGCCTCAGAGGTACAGACTTGTCAATTGTCTCAATAAGAGTTTCCTCCTCAAGTTGAGTGCTAGGGTTTGAAGTTCCTTCACCGGTTGACTCATGAATTTCTTCAAGATCAACTTGCCTCCCACTGTTTTCTTGGCTTATGAACTCTCTCTCTCGAAAGAAAGCCCTCCTAGCTACAAAGACCACATTTTCACTAGGTCTGTAGAAGAGGTAACCAAAGGATTGTTGTGGGTAGCTGATGAAAATACACCTCTCGCTTCGGGGTTCGAGCTTATCATGAGTCTCGCGCCTCATGAAAGCCTCGCAACCCCAAATCTTGATGTGGTCTAGTTTGGGTACTTTACCAGTCCACATCTCGTGAGGAGTTTTGGCAACTTTCTTTGTAGGGACTAGATTAAGGATATGGGAGGCAGTCTCTAAGGCATACCCCCAGAATGAGATTGGTAGCGAAGCTCGACTCATCATGGAACGAACCATATCCAAAAAGGTTCGATTACGCCTCTCAGCGACACCATTCAACTGTGGTGTCCTGGGAGGTGTCAATTGTGAGACTATCCCACATTCCCTTAGATAGTCAAAGAAATCTGAACTAAGATACTCACCACCACGATCGGATCGAAGCATCTTAATGTTCCTGCCCAATTGATTCTCAACTTCCTATTTAAATTCCTTAAACCTCTCGAAAGTCTCTGACTTATGCTTAATTAAGTAGACATATCCATATCTATTGTAATCATTGGTAAAAGTCAAATAATAACAATTAGCATCCCTTGTGGCATGTTTGAATGGTCCACACACATCCGTGTGTACAAGGTCCAACAAACCTTCACCTCTCTCACAAGATCCTGTGAAGGGTGACTTTTTCATTTTTCCAAGTAAGCATGATTCGCAACTATCATCTGACTTTAGGTCAAATGACTCCAAGACTCCATCCTTTTGGAGTTGGCCTATGCGTTTCTTGCTTATATGTCCAAGACGACAATGCCATAATGATGCTTTATCCAAGTTATTATTATTAATAGAATCAATACACAAAACATTATTTCCTAAGTTATCTACAACAGATACAGCTTCATCACACCATCACAAGGTAATGCTTTAAAATAAAGAACATTATTAAAGAAAGCATCAATAGAACCAACTTCATTATTAAATGAAAAGGTAAACCCTTGTTTGTACAAAGCATGAAAGGAAATAATATTTCTTGCCATTCCTGGCGAATAACAACATTTATTCAAATCTAAATTCAACCCACTACTTAGCGACAAAGTATAAACTCCAATCTTGGTGACAGGTGTAACTTTCCTATTCCCCATGATTAAGTTTATTCTTCCTTGCTCCACATTCTCACTTCTTCTTAGTCCCTGCAAGTCACAACAAATATGAATACCACAACCGGTATCAAGGACCCAAGATTTAGAATGGGGTGAGTTATTAGAGATGATAGTGTAAATACCTGCATGGTTGGGTTTAACTTTCCCATCCTTCACATCTTGCTGGTATTTTGGGCAGTTCCGCTTCCAATGAGATTTTTCATGGTAATAGAAGCATTCAGCCTCTTTTGGGTCAAAAGAAGGAGTGATGGAACCTTTCTTGGTTCCACTTGAAGAAGAGCCATCAAGGGTCCGAGCCTTGGTAACCTTCGAAGAGCTCTTCCTTTTCTTCCCTCGACTTTTCCCGATTGCCAAAACCGGAGTAGAGTTTGGAGTAGGAGTGATAGCAACCGACTTCCCATTAAGACCTATTTCTGTGGTCTTGAGAAGTCCCTGAAGTTTGCTGAGTGTGACCTCTTCCTTATTCATGTGATATGTCATGCGGAATTGATCACAGCACGATGGTAAGGAGTGCAAAATTAAATCTATTGCAAGCTCCTTAGGGAAGTTCACATTAAGCTTCAGCAAACGATCCACATACCTTTGCATTTTCTGCATGTGGCTCGTGACGGATTCCCCGTCCTTCATCATGGCTGTTATCATGGAGCAGATGATCTCATACCTCTCTTCTCGTGCACTTTGATGGTATCTTTCCATCAAATCTTGGTGCATTTCATAAGGGTAGAAATCCTCATAAGAATTTTGGAGTTCCGCTGTCATCGTGGACATCATGATGCAAGCCATTTTTGTAGCATCCCTTTCATGTGCCTGAAAGTCAGCGATCTCCTGGGGAGTTGCAGTGGTCTCATCAATCTCCTTAAGCTCCTTGTCAAGGACATATTCTTTGTCCTCGTAGCGGGTAATCATCCTGATGTTTCTGATCCACTCATTGAAGTTGGATCCATCAAAAGTGACTTTCCCACACAAGTTCATAAGGGTAAAGGAGCTATTAGGGTTAGAGCCAGAAGCGGCATTGTTTGAAGACATCTGAAAGAAAAGGACAAGATAAGTTTAGATATTAAGAGAGTCCTTAATAAAACACCCAAATGTAATATTAAGGCTAGGACCCAATCACAATATATTATAACTTAGAAGAGGTATGCCGTAATCCAAACTATAACATATTTGAAAGGTAGGTGAATGACGATTCACTAATTTCCACCACGAAAACGGAAATATTAGATATTAGGTTTTTGATTGGTTCTTAGAAATTCCTAGATTCTTTGAGATTCAATGAACTTTTCAAAGGCATGTTTCAATCTCGAGTGTGCCCTCCAAGTTTTGTGACTGGGATACCGAGGATCACAAAACGAGGTGTGAAGTAACCATGCAAATCACTTGGTACCCTTAAAGTTTATTACTCAATCGATGTGCCGGTAAACCACACACGCTCCATCGATACTATAATAGACCTTAAGTCACCCTTTACCTACCTTGTTAAGTCCAAGTTAGTGTGCCGGTTAACCACACACGCTCCACCAACGACTTAAACAAAGTGTAAAGTGTAATTTCATGGCTTAGCACCTTATTCACATTTTTCCTAAAGTAACTAAGATTGGGAATGTAATAAAACATTTAGTTACTTTATAATATTCATCATACTTTTAATGAGAATTTATAAGTCCTTGTCTTACCCGTTCGGCTAACGACCCTCTACCGGTCAAGCAAGCGGTGGGTGAGAGTGGACACCCATTAAGTTGCCATTTTACAGGCAACAACCTTATACCCACCTTATAGACCGACTTCGTGAATGAGGCGTACTAGCGGTAAGACGACTTTGTTCTTATACATATATATATATATATATATATATATATATATATATATATATATATATATATAATTATTAAATCATAATAATATAAGTATAAGGGTTGAATTTTAACTTTTTAAATTCTAAGGGTTGGAACTAAAGTCTTAACTTGACTTTACTTGTTCCAAAACTTGAGGGCAAGTTTTGTAAACTTTCAAAACTTTTCATTTCTTGTAACTTATGAGTTTAATAGAGTAATAAAATGAAGACTCTCCATTTTTCTAACTCTTGTGTTCTTTTAATGGTTTTTATTCCAAGTGACTTTTGGTTTTCCATAACTTGAGGACAAGTTATGGACTCCATTAAAACACATTATGATCAAGAATTAAACTACCACATAGGTTACAAATAATGCCTATGATCATCTAAACATCATAAGATCAAGAACATGAACATAAGCACTTTCATGAATCAAAACTACACTTAAAACTTTGTAATTTTGATAACTAGTTGTTGTAAATGAATTAGCAAGACATTACACCATCTAAAACAAGTTTTCAAGTACCAAAACAGTTTAGGGTAATGTTTCTAATCCATTTCCAGCAACTAAAGTCGAAATTCTGCACTCTGTCGACCCTACTCGCCGAGTGCATGAACCTACTCGCCGAGTAGGTTGAAGATACAAGTGAACTCGACGAGTCCCCCCATGGACTAGACGAGTCCATTCATCAGACAACAAGATTTTCGACTTTCTTCAACTTTTAAGCACAAATAACAAACAAACAAGCCTAGGCTCTGATACCACTGATGGGTTTTGAGCATTCTAACACTTCCTAAGTGTACATGCAACCCTAATAACCTTGGATCTATGTTTGTCTAATTATCATGCAAAGTTGAATTCCAAGGTTATATTCCTATCTAGCATACATGGGGAACAATTTTAACTTGAATGAAAGATAGAATAACTTACCTTGTACTTGCTTATGTTCCTTGAAACCTTGTGAGCCTAGCACCCCAAGTGTGATGCCTCAAATGCTTCACACAACACCAAATGCTCTTGGAAAGACTTTTGAGAGAATACACACTTCTTGAAAATCGGCCAAGCCCTCTAGTTTCTTATGTGTAGCCGATTTCATGGAGAATGGGACTCTTATATAGTGTTGACACATGTAGGGTTACACCATGTAAATCCTAATGTGTCATGACTCTTCATTTCCATGACCCATGGGTTTGTAACTCCCATGGAGCACCCATGGAGCATCCTATGGGTAGAACCCAACTTGATAATCCATGGAGCCTCTTAGCCCACTATACAAGATATGAATGATTTACATAATCAACCCATATATTTAATTAGTTATCCTTTGATCACTTAATTAATTCCAAATTAATTCTTTGATCAAACTAATCAAATAATATTATTAATATATTAGAACTTATAATATATTAATAATCTCCAAGTATTATTCCTCTCGTTTAGTCTATCCAATTGCATGGTGCCATGCAACCCAAATGGACCATGCCGGGTCGGGTCAAGTACACCCAGAAATAGTTATGGACTTAGACACCTTATCCAACACATGCACCATCGGGTCAAGTACATACCAAAATAGTTATGGACTGAGACACTAATCCAATAGTCTCCCACTTGGATAAGTCTAATAACTATTATGCGTATGACTTCAGATCCTGATCTGCAATCGTAGCTTTCCAAAGCCGCTGTCAACTCTGATCTTATCAGATACGCGTGTCCTTAGATAAGGGATCATATATTCCTCCATTCTAGATATCGTATAAGACATGATTTCAAATCATTCTCTTTGTACTATTTCTCGATTTCCAATTTATGACGACTGACTAACTGAACAAATCAAATTAGCCCTAGCCCGGCCGAGCATTTACGTTTGTCATCATCAAATCATCGAGGGGCCCAAAGATATCGCTTTTATCCTACTTTGGATAAAAGGAACGGATAAACTTTGATACAATGCTTGCTTGCACTCACTCACCGAATTACACACAATAATATGTTTTAAAACACCAAGTTACTAGTGCGTTTTCATATTATCAATGTGCAACCGATTTGCAAGATACAACTCACACATCTCGGTTTCAAGAATATAAGATGTTATCGTCTCACCAATCACTTGTGATACAATTCATGGAGTGATCCAAGTGAGCATGGGTTTAATCCAATGCTCAAATCACATTCATAAGCACTCATGAACGTTGCAGCAAACGTTTGCTTATGTCTAATACTCTTTAGACAATCCACACACCAATTCACGACAGTCTTTATTCATATCTACTTCCAACATATGAACGACTGTGGCCCGTTCGAATAATTTGACTGTTCTTAACCAATTAAATTATTCAGGAAGTCAAAACATGCAAAGTGAAACACAAGAATAATACTAATCCCATATGGCCTCAAACCTTTGAGCATAAATAAAACACCTTTTATTTATCACCATATCGATTACTCATTATTTGTCATTTCGGGTAAGCAACTTCTTATTTGAATTACAACACTTGTCCCATGTTGTTAGCATGCACACAATGTTTACCTATGGTTCTTAGTTTGTGAAATAGATCAAATTGAACACATTTCCAATCATTCTCATTTCACAACTCCTAATCCTTTTCCATAAGTGAAAGAATATCGAATTCTTGCCACTTATGGAATATGTTAGATTCTAACATTTTATGCAATGATCCTTTCGTAATGTCACTGCACAAAAGTCACAAAGACTATTGCCAATGATATTACAAAGTCCTTAGATATGATGTCTCTCACTCAAAGTACATTTCTTTGAACAACCTTTTGCATAAAAGTTTCTAATCTAGACATAGATTTTCAATATCCAACTCCCAATATGGAAACGTTTCCATATTTTCCATATGACAACTCATTCTTAATAGAATCTTATCTATTCATAATAATGTCGATATGGTCCATCCAATACTATACTTGCAACTACTCACAAGCGACCAATCCTCGGCGAACTTTGGATTGTCCTTTGATAGTTGTTTAATTATCTTAGTAAAAACCGATTCTTGTCCTTTTCCCTCTAAATGCGCTAGACATTTGGAAAATTTTAGAATGGTCAAATATTATAGCATTTGCAATCGATCCTATACCCGAAGCGTATGGGACACAATGCATAATGTCTTACATAAAGATTTGATACTTTGTCAATCTACTATCATAATATTTTATGTGCCATGTTCTCAAAATTCGAATTGTGAAGAGGAATGCCGTAATCATAATCGAAATTTTAAGAATACACTATGTACCTTTGACTAAATTTATTAACATTCCACAACCTAAGCCTTTAGATTTGAAATGAAGCATAATATTCTCTCCCTTAATTATAGCAAAACAACTTTACAACACTTACGACTTTGCAAGGTATAACTCTTGTTTTTCTATAATTAATATTGCTAACTTGCAATACTTTCCTTAATAATCATACAATCATAACATTTATGCTCCCACTACCATGATGATTATTATAAAACATAACACTTTATGCTCCCACTAGCTTCGACATGTATTCAGAAACATCTTAACTATCAGAAAAAAAACAATACTTATTGAATTTCTTAAGTTCATGTTTCTAATACCTAATGCTTTGATAATCTTTTATGAAGGCTTCTTAAACTTATACACCTTTGCCATAGATAGCTTATATGTGTGTCTAAACAATACAGACTAATTGCCAAATCTCACAATTCGAATCATGGAAAGGGATACCGTAACCATAATCGAATTCGAGAATACAATTTTCACAATCACTATCCTTTTAAAATCTCTCTTAGTGAAAGCATTTCCTCACAGTCACTTTCATGAAGGAAGGAATCTTATGACACTTAGATTTTAATGGTGTATGTGTTCCTATCCATGTGAATTTGTCAAATCCAAAGTTTATGACAAATTCAAACTCATATGGACCGAACTTTCTTAATCTTGATTTCTTGCCTTATGGTAACACAGCTGCCCACCATGTCTTCCAAGTAGTCAAGCAGCTCACCCTTTCTTATCAATGTACTTTTCATTGATCAATGTCCTTGCCTTTTATGCATTCAAATGAGAACTCATAGAACTCACATGCATAATTAACTCAATTGGAATGGCATAGAAACAAGATAGTGTCAACACGATAGGTTGTAAACCTCAACTCGTGTGCTAGTGATGACCGATAAGGTTTATTTGATTTGTTCTTGAAACCTTTCAAGACCATTAAGACTCCCACTGTCTTCTTGACATATAAGGTTCTCTTGTCAATAACCATTTCTTGACAAACAAATATTCAAGAGTTAGTGTAGCTTTTATCAAAACACTTCATAAATTGGTCTTAGTTCCCCTTTGTCTTATCCAAGACATCACAACTTTCCACATTTGATGAATGTTATAAACCTTCGTAATACTTATCACTCAATATCACAATCTTAACTCTAAGACTTGTTTTGGAACAAAGTATGATTGACTTCTTGATTTAACCATTTCTTCAATTCTTGATTCCTCTTCTTAGACATACAATTGTACTAAGACTCACTTAGAGGATCAATTGAGATATGGTTCTTAATCATTAAGACTTGTCATAAAGCATAAAAGGTACTCTCCCTTCTTCTTAGAATGGAGAAACTTTTATCTTTCTGCCTACTTGATTCTTCCTATTCGTTCTGCTATTGATATAAACTTTTCAATCAATTCAGAATTACACTTAATCTTATAAATATAATCATATTTACTAATCTTTTAGTAAATCATGACGAAAATTTTTGTTACTCTTATGGTGGACTTGATCAACACGAAACTTTGTGTGCTCGATCTCCCAGTCCTTCACTTGACACTTTGTCAATGAATTAGTCTAATTTCCAAATATCAAGTTTCTCATTCATCGTGTAACCAAGTTGCATGATTCCAAGTTTCTGTCCAATTGAAACTTGGGCGATGAGAAACTCTCCCTATTTGGCAAATTCTTGACATTTCCACAAACAACATAATTAAGAATCAAATCCATTATTGCTAATAATAGAAACACTCTAACATCAATTTTTCATACACGCCATTGCAAGGATAAATAAATAATATAAAATCAAAATTTATTTTATTGCAGAATTTTTTTTGTCCTTACAATGCAATTCATTGAAAAACTATGCTAATACATCTTTCTTAGCAATCTAATTCTAACTCTAAGTAGTAGCTCAAGAATCTAATCTTCAAGTAATGCGATCGAAATCCATTTCTTCACGGTTAGATTCCGCTCACTTCTTCCCTTAAGTTTCCTTTCTTTTCTTCGATCCTACAAAACAACAATTGTAATCTTATCACATTATGTATTAAGAATCTTGAATAAAAGCTTCAAAGAGTTAGTCAATGGATTTTACCTAAAGCAGAACCATACGTTTTGACTCTCCCATCTCTTAGATCTCTTAGGTAAATAGGACAGCTTCGTCTCCAATGCCCCTTCTCTTAGCAATAAAAGCAATTCGACTCTTTTGGAACAGCACATGGAACTACTTCAGATATTGCCTTTCTTTTATGATCAAACCTTTTGATCATGGCATGTCTTTCGTTGCCATTTTCTATATCCATAGAGGTCTTGAAGGCAGATTCACCAATCAACTTTGCTTTTCTATTGCACCAAACCATTGCTGATTCAGCAGCAATAAGCATATATGTGAGATCTATAAGGGTCACGTCGCAGTTCATCATATAGTACTCTCTTACGAACTCACTATATGAGTTAGGAAGTGACTGAAGAACCCAGTCAACAACCATCTCCTCACAGACAACGGATCCCGACATTCTTAACCTATCAATGTGTGACTTCATCCCTAGGACGTGTGCACACACCGACTTTCCTTCTTTATGTTTACTTGCCAAAAGGGCTTGAGTGAGCTTGAACTTTTCAAGCCTTCGAACTTGTGGGTTAGGGAGAATAATTGGAAGAGGTGGAGGAAGAGAAGCATGATTTCTTGTTCCTCGATCGAATCGTGGAATATCATCTTCATGCGGAATGCTTGTTCTACGGGATTTGGGAAGACCATAGTTATCGTACTTTGACATCTACAAAACGGGAGAAAACGAATTCAAGTTAGTTGATTGATAGAGTCCTTAATAAATCACCCAAATGAGATATTAAGGCTAGGACCCAACACAATACGCTACAACCTAGAAAAGGGATGTCGTAATCTAGTTGCAGAATATTTGAAGGTAAGTGAATGACGATTCACTAATTTCCACCACGAAAAACGAAAAGAAATTTAGGTTTTAAATCTATGAAAACTCCTAGATCCTTTGAGATTCATTGAACATTTCAATGGCATGTTTAAATCTCGATATGCCCCTCTTGTTTGTGACTGGGATGCCGAGGATCACAAAGCGGGTGTGAATAACCATGCAAACTTACATGGTTCCCTCACATGTTACGGTCACCTATTCGATGTGCCGGTAAACCACACACGCTCCACTGAACTATCACAAACATTGAGTCACCCTTTTCTACCTTTTCTTAGAACAATTTAGTGTGCCGTTAAACCACACACGCTCCACTAACGTCTTCGCAAGGGCACAAAGTGTAATTTTATGGAATTGCATCAATTCACTTTTGCCTAAAATAACTAAGATTGGGAATTTTATGAAAGCATTTAGTTACTTTTGCACTTCATTATACTTATAATGGAAGCTTTTTGTCCTATCCTACCCGTTCGGCTAACGACCCTCCACTAGTCAAGAGTGCGGTGGGTAAGAGTGGATACCCATTCAATCGCCATTTTATATGCAATTTCCTTAAACACCCCTTATAGACCAGCTTCGTGAATGAGACCTACTAACGGTAAGACTTGACACTTTACTCATACATATATAATATTAGACTTTTAATGATATATATAGTATAGGGTGTATTTTACACTTTTAAAATACTAGGTGGTCTAATTTAATAATTATACACTTTAATTAATTAATAAAACCATAAGGGTGTGATTTGAACTTTTCAAAACAATACTAGGGTTTTAGAATTTAACAATCCTAATTAAACTTTTAATCAACTTTTAAATTCCAAAACTTGAGGACAAGTTTTGAAACATTTCAAAACATTAGGGTTTAGAATTTAAATATACATCAAAATTAAACTATTAATCAAAATTTAAATTCCAAAACTTGAGGGCAAGTTTTGAAACCTTTTTTCAAAACATTAGGGTTTCAACTATTTAAATTTCAAAACAACAAAACTTTTGAGTTCAAATTTAAACTATAAAACCTAAAGGGGAAAATATGAAACTTTTCATAACACACGGATCAAATAACAAATAATCTTAATTAACATTTAATCACATAATTATCCATATTTGATTTATTTAATGATTTCTTGCAAAACAATTTACCAATTTAATCAAAATAATTAATCAATTATCACATAAGGAAACAAATATTTTATTAATTGATTAATATCTTCAATTAGATCAAGAATATAGTCATATATATCATAAAATCAGATTTATATTGATCTAATATGATAAAGGCAAGTATCTCAAGGATAAACAACAAGAAATCCCCAAAATAGCTCCATCTGACGCTCGAACTCGCCGAGTACCCCCATGGACTCGCCGAGTAGGGGCAACTCGCCGAGTCCACATTGGGACTCTCCGAGTCCATCACGCAGAACCATAAAAATCGAATTTTTCCAACATACAAGGCATCAATACAATAGAAACCAATCTAGGCTCTTATACCACTGATGGGTTTTGGTCATAAGAACATCCTATGTGCTCATACAAACCCTAATGCTTGGATCTAGGTTTCTCTATTGTACATGCAGGATATCCAAGACTATAAACCCTAGATCTAGTGTATGATAAAAAATATAACATATAATTAGGGTTTAGATCATACCTTGATTGTTATATAGCAATAACAATCCCAAATCCTTCTTGTAATGACTTTAGAAAGCTTAAAGTCACAAATGTCACTCCTCTAATGGTTGACAAACACCAAGAGCAAGAGGATGAAGAGGAGAGAGGATGGAGGCTACCCTAAAACGTGTGAAACCCTAGAAGGATGCTTAGCCACGTTTTTTGGTCATAAGGGATCTATATATATAGGAGGCTATTAGGGTTATCTAACAAGGAAACCCTAATTTGGATGCTTAAGCCCTAAGCAACCCATGGACCCCTTTCCTTAAGGCCTTGGACGATTTCCCCATGGGTTTCCCATATAATTCGTCCACTGCTTAATATAAGGCAATCCATGGCCCAATTGCAATTATCTTATAATTACAATTCCAGTCCCTTAAGTTTAATTAATCTATTTTAGTCACAAAACTAATTACCAATTAATTATTGACTAATATTAATTAAACAATATGATTTCTCCTTTAATATATTATTCTCATAATATATTAAGAAATCATATTTAATCCTTTCTCTCCATAATTCATCCTATCAAGTTACTTTGGTGAAGGCAACCCAAAAGGACCATGCACCATCGGGTCAAGTACATACCAAAATAGTTATGGACTTAGACACTAATCCAACAACAACTTCCGTACCAATTCGGTCGATCCGGAATGGATCGGTTAAACATTTCATTAGGGAGTCTGGTCTTGACTTTTCTGTGTGGTATTCATTCTCGTTCGGCTCTTGGAATCACATCCAGCAGTGGTGGGAGCAGCTCGTAAAATCCAACCACTTCACCTACTTCATTGCTAGTTTAGCAAGGAGAAGGAAGCAACCGGAGAGATCTTTTAAGGACAGGAATGAGCGTAGACAGAGGAGAGAGTTAGAGTGACTCGTTAAAGACAAGAGAAGAAGCAGTCAATGGTTACCAGTTCCGTTAGCCGATTAGCAAGCGGTACCCGAGGAACAGGCTTAGTCAGAGATTCAAAGAGTTGGGTTAGCGATCCTCCTTAACAGAGTCGGGAAAGGGATAGATAAACAGAGTCGGGGTCATAGTACTGAGCCGGTTTAGTTAGACCTTACCTTTAATTTACTCTTTGTCTTTTAGCTAATGGTAATAGTTTCAAAGATAGACGTGTCACATAATCACATAAATAAGGAAATAAAGTGAGTGAAGGAGTGACTCTCGGAGATAGGCACGACTGAACAGACTCAAATGCATAAGTATACTTTAGGAATTCCTATGGAAAGACAATAAGGCGTCAATAGTGCCGTCTAGCGCCTTTTAGGCTTAGTCACGTCTCCCCAGATAAGGAAGCAAAGCCATAGCATGAGAGAGAAGGCGTTCCTTCGCCTTTTTATTTCGAGGAAGTGCTCAAGTCGAGACTATTATATGTCAATAGAGAAAGCGGATTCAGAAAGAAAGCGAGTCCTTTTAGTCTGTTATCTTGTAAAAGAGGGTTTCAACTAGACTACGGGTTGTTATTCTAGTAGACATAACTCGAAAGCCGCGCAAACCATATCACTCTAGACTTTTTACACTTGCTCAATCTCTAAAGCTAATTCGGAAACTTTGGAATGGGAGTAAAGCCCGGCGAACCAATCTCGATAGTAAGCATTGGGCGGGCGATAGGGAGGACGGTCTCTGGATTTCTTTCTGCTGGCAAGGCATAAGAGCCGTTACCTATGGCGTGTGTGGTCTTGGAATTACCCAATGAATGTCTCCTAACGCCGCGATGGGGACCAGTAGAAGCAGACACAAATTGACTCACTACATGAACTGCATAAGCAGACGAATAGCAGTAATATATACCAGACCCTTATTACCTCCGCAGAAGTCACATTCTGGGGAGGCTCGGCTTCTACCCAGGGCAGAAGGTGGAGAAGGATGGGCCGTAGCTACTATACTAGGATAAAAGTATGACCTCTTTAAGATCTGGGATAGATCTTTCCGATGATATCCATGGCCCACCCTCGAAATGGCCAAGGCTTTATAATCGGGTATAACTCGGAAGCTGGCTTGTGCTGGATTCCTGCATACCTCTGGCAGGCATCGCATCTCTTAGCATGTGCTATGTAATCTGTAAGGACCGTAGGCCAGTAGTGGCCATGTCTCCGGATCTCTCGAATTTCCCTCAGCGCGCTCGATCTACCTATCTTTCTAAGTTTGATTGGTTTTCGCTCCAGCTGACCTTTCCATTTAATCACTGACAAAACCTTCCTTTCCATTTTTCTTACCCTATGAGCTTTCAGCAAAGGACAAATTTCTTGGTCCATTGACATCGATCAACGAAATAGACCTCCTTCTTTCACTTTTTTCGTTGTCTTCCAATTCAAATAGCCCCATTAAGTGAGTGTTCCGCGAGAAAAGAGAGGCTGAAATCTTTTCTTATCTATCTATTTTTGTAAATGAAGAAGATAAGTGAGAGCTTACTGACTGCATCTTCTAAGAAGGGCTTGGAAGAAGAAATAGAATCTCCTTTCTTTTTCGAGAAAAGGTCCCATCCTTCAATATCATGATTGGGTCGACCAGGCCAGATCATGAGTGAAATATCATGATCGGGTCGACTAGGCCAGATCATGAGTGAATAGAAAATAGAAAATGTACATAGCAGTTCCAGCTGAAATACTTGGAATAATTCTACCACTTCTATTAGGAGTAGCCTTTTTAGTGCTAGCTGAACGTATAGTAATGGCTTTTGTGCAACGTCGAAAGGGTCCTGATGTAGTGGGATCATTTGGATTGTTACAACCTCTGGCAGATGGTTTTAAATTGATTATAAAAGAACCTATTTCACCAAGTAGTGCAAATATCTCCCTTTTTAGAATGGATCCAGTGGCTACATTTATGTTAAGTCTGGTGGCTCGGGTCGTTGTACCTTTTGATTATGGTATGGTATTGTCAGATCCGAACATAGGGCGACTTTATTTGTTTGCCATATCTCCGCTAGGTGTTTATGGAATTATTATAGCAGGTCGGTCTAGTAATTAAGGGGCGGCCGTTCGGTCACCTATGATACTAGGACCAATAGGTCAAAAATGGGTTTGTGCCGCAGGTGTTGAACGATCCACTCTACACAGGTGTGGGCTTACAGGGCTCATAAAGCCTTTCATTCATCAATAGGGCCTGGTCGGTCACTTTTATGGGCCGGGATCGATAAGTGGAATGGAAGTCATAAAAAAATATCTTGATCTTCACACCTCAGATCAAGAGGAAGGGTAGCTTGTCAAGCTGGCCTAAAATTTGAATTATTATTAATTATTATATATATAAATATATATAATTAATATATAAATAAAAACGTTGTCTTTTAACCGGCTGTTCTTGTTTGTCAACGCTACTAAGGACCTATAGGTTCGCAATAATTCAAATTGGTTATTTTAAAAAGAAAAGGCGCTATTTAGCCCTACATTAGTAGAAGTAAGCGGCTGAGTTAGCCTAGCCTACCCTAAAAGTGGTATAGTAGGGTATAGTAGGCGAGCGAGTTAGCAAAGATGCTTAGGCTAATAGAAAAGAGACCGTCGGTGCGTAGCCTTCATTCTACTACGCTACGAAAAGGTTACGAAATCACTTAGCTCGACGTTAGGAGAGTCAAGGGGGAACGCCATACCTACATAGAAGAACTGTTGTTCGCTGACTTTCTAAGGTATAACCTTTTGCCCCCTACTAAAAAAGGGAAATTAGCTTTGCACCACTGATAGACTACTTAAGATTCAATTCAAAAGGCCCTACTTAGTTTCGCAAGCCTTTGTCCTTGTCAGTCTACTAAGTAGGGCCTGAGGCCCCCTGTGAATCCGTAAATCTGAGGAGCATGCCGCAACAAAAGGATGGTCCACTTTGCATTTCATTCTTTCCGGAAGGGAAAAAAAAGAAGTACCCCCCATCATAGTGAACCCCTCCTTGTGATCGGGATGAGGTAGATGCCTCCCAGCCGGGGGGCGGATCGAATCGGAGTTTCCTTAGGTAGCCACCGACCTACAGTTATCCTTAAACTTCCGTGCTTGGTGGAGAAGAAGCGAACAAAGGTACGCTCGCTTGCTGTCTTGTTCTCTGTCGCGAACTGGGATCGCTCGCCAGCTAGGTCAGATTGGAGCAACATTGTATGAGAACATATTACCCATATTCGGGGACAAGGGGCGAAACGACCTCTCGATCTACTTACTGCAGCCCAGGAAGAAAAATGTCGTCTAGGCGTTACCTGTTGCTCCGATCTCCCTTACGCCTAGGATGTTGTCTGGGCCCACCAAGAGCCATAGTTAGTTGCTGTTTCCATTTGGTAGTTTTTTTATCGTTGTTGATACCGGCAAGAGCCAGCCAGATGATGTCTGCTGGTTGGTAGTGAGAGGACTCTTAGTACCTGCATACCCAAAAGGGGGCGCTGGTTCAAATACAAGAATTTTTATCTTTCTTGCTCTCCCTTAGCAGCGGGAAAGGAGTCTATCTATCTGCCTAGCTTTGGTAGATTTCCCCCAACGCAATCCACAGAAATTCCACGAATCCCTTGGTGGATAAGTCTGACGACTCTGCAGCAGTGCATAATTTTCTTTCTCGTCTGCTGGATATGATCTATAGTTAGGGGGCAATACATACCAAAAGGTTCGAAGAAGGATAATGAGTGAAGATCTGCCCCAGCCAAGTCGTCGACCGCTGCGGTACCTGGACTAGATGCTCTGAGGTTGAAAGGCAAGTAGATAAGCAGATTCATACCTGTATTTTTCTTGTCTCGATTCGTCCACTGCTGCTACTGATAATGGAAAAGGTTATTAAGTTTACTTCTTTGCCTTCTTGAAGGTGGTTGGGCATTAACCAACACAACAGTGAAACCCGGTGTAGCTTTCGCTCCCTGCGCTTCCTCAGGGCCCTCACTTCCTCACTCAACTCACTCAGACGCTCGCCTCACGTCACTTCGCTCACCTTGGGAGGAAGGCTACTGACGGTAGCGAATCTTAGAATACGAAGAAGATCAGAAAAGCCATCATAAGAGCAAACAAGGCAATGGCTTCCGTGAGAGCAAAGCCTAAAATGGCATAACCAAACAATTTAGTATCCAATTCCGGACTCCGTGCTACTGAATGGATCAACGAACTGAATATCTTTCCAATTCCGACTGCTGCTCCAGCTAAAGCAATTGTAGCAGTTCCAGCATCGATTTGAAATCCTCCATAACATCTTTCAAAGTTTTCATTTCAGTCTATTAATTGGAAGCAGTATTTTTCTTCTTGAAAGCGAGTTAAGTGGCTCTGAGGGGCACGAACGGTATAACAATAAGTACTGATTTGACTAGCTCGAACATGGGGAACGAATGCTTGAATGTGAGCAAATAGTTGACTCTTGCAAGTTTGTGGCTAGCGATCACCCTCTTAGCTAATTGATAACGAACTAAAGGGCTCGAAGCTATAGAAGCTCTACAAACAGCAGTTCTTATGAATTTATGGCACAGTTCTTTAAGTTGGGTAAAGGTAAAGTAAACAGTAAACAGCAAAGACTCCCTATATCGAACCCCATTTTTTGATATGCCTTAGTCTAAAGAGCTGGCTTAGTACATATCCATAAATATGTATTTTTGACTGCGGCATAGCTATCCCGTAGTTTTCCTTTTCATAAGATAAAGGATAGCCGTATAGGTATAGTATACATAAGTTTACCTATATCTATAAAAAGGGTTATATCAAGGTCAATAATTTCTTTCTGGTCCATCAATAATTTTTTTTCATCTAAGGTTTATTTAAGTCTGCCATAGCATGCCTTTTCCGTCTATAGCGGTTCGGTAATTTAGCTACCTCCGCAGCAACAATTGCTTCAGCGGGAGCTGTCGTCGTGGGATCTGTAATAGTGAGCATTGTAACTGATACCGGGAGTTTCATATCTAGTTTTTTCTGCTTACGAAATGCTTACACTTACCAAAAGGACTAGGGCATCTTGTCAAAAGCAAAAGCGAGCGGTGACTCTATCAGAATCTATAAAACTCGACTGGAAGCGGGTGGAACCCACAATTGAATCTGTCCTGTCTAGAGGTCTATGCCCTTAACCACTGCGTGTTTACTGACACACTATCCCACCTTAGGGCAGCCCCCTTATTTCAAATAGAATACCTATCCTATTAGCTCTAAATAGCTCTGAAGCAGGAAAGATTCTTTGCTTTTCTACACTACATTCTGGACGGAAAGAAGATGGTTGTTGAACATCTTCCTCGGCCCCTTCCATTGTACTCTTCCCTTCTTCTTCCCCTCCGACCTATGCTATCCATTCTGCATGCAATATTATAATATTA
This sequence comes from Lactuca serriola, assembly GCF_051521515.1. Lineage (NCBI taxonomy): Eukaryota > Viridiplantae > Streptophyta > Magnoliopsida > Asterales > Asteraceae > Lactuca > Lactuca serriola. Next base: position 40,097,391 of record NC_136412.1, on the reverse strand, counting down.
GTAGGTCTTGGGTCTAGGAAATGCAAACAGAGAAGCAAGCCGAACCACCATAAGTGGATCCTGAGCATGAGTCAGTATGTCAACAATCATAAAAAAAACCTCCATATAGCACATTTTCCGATATAAGGATTCTTTGTCAGGTCTTTCCAATGTCGGGGACAGCAGCAAACCACCTTTTTTATTCATAAATGATTGTGATCGTGGAGTTGAGGCAGGGAACGGTGCTAGACGACTTGGCGATTCTACCCTAACTTTTTCCCAGGATTTGATTGCTGCTTGGCGAGAAAAAACTGCATGTTTGGCTCTATATTCAACTTTTTGGGTTAGTAAGCTCTTCTTTCTCTTTCAGGCACTCTACCTCAACAAAGGACGCGATGAAGGAGTCACCATCTGTCACATGGGTGATCAGGGCGGACATTGTTCTTTTGTCAGTGCAGTCAGATTGGATCTGAGGCAGAATGGATAAATAGAGTCTGGTTTCGCCAGGCGCTCCTGTCCCTTTCCCGAGAGGATGGCTCCCCCCTTGGGCTAACTCAATGATCCCACCCACTTATCGTTCCTACCCGACCTTACTTCTGAAGGCGAATAACTCATTATCGATAAGAGAAATTCGTGATCCGAGCATTAAGATAGAGTAAAGCACACAAGCAACTAAGACAGAAGGAACTGGAACAAGGTTTACTCAACTCATCTCGACACGCATCTTGACTCAACTAGACTCGTGACAACTTATATATATTTTTTTAGGTTATTTAATGAAAAGAAATTATCTGATTCATTGAATGCTATCTCTTCGCCTGCAGTGCCACTTGTCGTTCAGGAAGTAAATTTCCTTTTCGGGGGAAGATAGTTTGAGCTTCCTTTCCCTTTTGCCTTGAATGACTGCTTTAAAGTCAATTGTGATAGAGCTCTTTGAAAGGAGGTTAAGGCATCTGGATTAGGTGTAGGACTAAGGGACTGAATTGGCACCATCTTTTCAGCTATGTCAAAGAGTCATTTCCACGCCATGGATGCTGGAGTTGTCTAAGCCTGGGCTGTCTACTATGGAATGAAAGCTAGCATTGGAAGCTTTCTTTTACCGAATAGATGTGGAGACAGGCATTGCAATGTGGGAGCCATGCTCCAACAAGACCCGAGCCTAGCATTGGACACATTGTGGATGATATTCAAGCTAGAATTTATTCTTTTTAAGTTTCTAGTTGAATGCGGATACTCATAAGAATGGTAAGAGGGTGGCACATCAATTAGCTAAACTATCCATTTAATCATCAAGGATGGGGAAAATATGGTTATAGGAGATTCCAGAATCTAATAAGCAGTCCTTATATGTAAAGTTAGCTAGTGTGGATTCGCGGAAACTCTTAATATTATCGGGCACAACAAACAACCAGAAGCCATATCTTCGTCGCTTGCTGCCAAACAACCTATTGCTATTGACAAGAATCGGTCAATGCCATTCAATGTCCAGCCAATAACCAATTGAGGAAGCAAGCCGAATCCTTATATACAAGAGAATAAAGGGATCATAACAATGAAGGAGGACGACCGGAGAGAGGAGCTTACGAAAATAAGCTACTAAAAGCGACGAGGGCAGCATGTCTTTACTGGGGAAAGCTACAAAATCATTCATATTATCGGAAGCTCTTGTCAAAGGATTTTACCTCTGTTGGACCTAAAGCTTTCAAATCGGAACCTGAAAGGTAAGACGCATTGGTTAAGTATCTCATTCCATAAAAGTTGAACAAATCTCTTAAGACATGAGAATTTGAAGGCGTATACCTTACGTACTTTTTATTAGCCGGTGTGTTGATGATCCTCGTGTTATAATTTCTATCTATTAGTTGATGATCGAGCTCTTTATGATTGAATGAAGTGAAAGATCAAACTCAAAGGGCTCTCCCTTTATCGTCATCGTCGCTATCATAGTTGATATCATCGTCGCTAAAGCTCCTCCACTTTCCTCCTTCCTTTTCTAACGCTCCTCCCTTTGACCAAAAACACAAGAGACAGTGCATGAGGGAGAGAAAGATGTTGCTCTCATACCATATGCTTTGAGTAAACTACCCTATCTCTTGGCAGGATGGTGTGCCCAAACTGTCATTTCATTCGAGGTGGGATCGGAGTAAGGGGTGAAGTCTCGAGCATCGGTACTCACAACCTTTAGGTTTAGGTAATCGTTAGATTTCCAAAGCGGAAAGGCCTTCACACCCTGACCCTCAGATGCGGGGTTCACTGAGCAAAGGAGTCGGCAGATGTTACATTTTTTTAGACTCCACCTTCGCGAAACTACTAAAGAGAAGGCTAACAGTCTTTAGCGCAACTTACTAGGGATTTCCCAACGGAAAGGCTTTGTCGAACCCTCTTACGTTAACCTACCTTCTTGCCAGCAAAATAAAATTTGAGGTCGCGCATTCAATGACTGCTCTAGAGCCGACTTATTCGGGCATTTCCAACGCTGTGAATAGAAAGAGATTTTTACCCTTCTCTCTCCCCATATCTATCTGTTTCGACCAAGCAAATAAAGCCGGTGGCTGCTGCTCTACTATATAAGTACCGTGCGTGAGGAAAGGATCTCGCGTGGTAAAGCATCTCGACGCTCAATAGCCATAGTTGACTATAGACCTTCACGAGTTACTTGTCATCACCTGGAAATCAAAAATCTTTACCAAGTGCCAGAGATTGGTTTGGAACTTTCTTGAAGCATCAAGCCTGGCATCCCAAAGCCAGCGTAGTTCAGGCGAACTCAATAATCCGATTTTCAAAACTGTGCCCAGCCAGCCTATCCTAGATCGGGCACTTATCAACGATCGACGTGACATGAGTCAAAAGACAAGGCTTCTAGTTCCAAGCGCTTTCCGTCATGCCTGGTAAGGTCCTCCAAGGAAGAGGCACGAGCTAATCTTTTACTGGATGAAGGCCGGGGCGGTATAAAGGATAGGCTAGTCCAGCTAGATTCTCTCAAGCTAAAAGGGTAGTTTACCTGCATTGGCATTTGTAACAAAAAGAAAGATTTTGAAACCAGTTAAGACTTCAATGATTTATTTCTATATACAAAAAAGTACGTGATAAATAAAAAGAAAGACTTACAGTATGAACTGTAAGAAAGGTTTAAACTATTGATTTATCCCGCCTAAAGAAAGAAATTATAACACGAGGAAGAAAGCCTACGGACAACCTAATCTTCATCTCTAGAGTTTTGGAAGGAGATGTCTATGCAGTGACTGGAGTTCAAGAAGGAAGGACATTCTATTAAAGTAAAAGGAAGGGAAGCAAGATCATAAAGGCCAATGTCAGGTCTTTCTCGCCAACTCGGATTCTAATAGTTGATTCCCGATTGGTTAAGCTGTTGACATCCAAAGGAAGATGTGACATTAGAATCTTACGTGGCAGAAGCCTATGGATAGAGATCACCTTCTCCGCTCTACGCTGACTTGGTCAAGGTACTAAAATAAAGTAAAGAAGATCATTTAAATCAGTGCCTATGGATAGAGATCACCTTCTCCAATATCTTTACTGAAGCTGGCTGGCTTGAAATTGAAAGAAAGGTCGCTTCAAGAAGCTATGCCGGATCCTTTCGTTGTTCTCTCGCTCCTCTCTCGGGACTGTAAATGGGTTAGAAACCTTTGGCATTACATTCAAACTTGAAACAAGGCATGTGTAAACGAGTCAGGGTCGTAGCGATAGGACTAGTAAAGTCAAGCCTTACCTTACTCTTGCAAGTCTTTTCGTGTGCTTTGTTGTTCTCAGATGCTACATAACGGCTCCTATAGCAGAATAACCGCTGTTAGTACGAATCCCCTGCTAGTATGCCTTCCTTTCGTACCGATCGTCACTGTCTTTCCTTGATGACTCAAATCAATAAGACAAAGAGTTACTAATAGCTATAGTTAGGGCCTTTGCCAAAGAAGAAAGACTAACTTCTCCGATTTCTGTTCTAGAGCCGAGAGAAGAATGCACACTGCCTATCCTGCTTGAAGATTGAGAGATTTTCATTTGCAATAGCAAGACTCTTATATTAAACTAAAGATATTGGTTGTGTTTGTTTTGTTTGATAAGTCTCTCCTTACTAGACTCGTGACCCAGGAACTCCCCCTTAAGGTGCATTCATGGTGAATAAGCCGAGTCCCTTTTTTTGGATAATCCTTCAGTGCACTATCAAGTAGTCGATCAAACAATCCCTTTATGACTCCGCTTTCTGAGTCGTCCACTAATTCAACTAGATCAAGGCGTCTGAGTATAAGTTAACAATCCTAAGAACGTTCTAAATTCTTGATTTAGAAATTCCGTCAATCAATGGCTAGTCAAACTAAGAAAGAAAGCCAGAACCTCCATGACTAGGACAAAAAAAGACGAATGGAATCCTTGCCTTTTGCCTCTATGGGCATCCAACCCTCTCAAGAAGACCATTAGTTAGAGTACTTTTTTTCTTTGTAGTTATCAGGCATGTGAAGATACAATCAGCTTAGAAGGAAAGTTGCTGTTGCTCAACTTTAGAGCAACATCTCACCATGTCATAAGCTTTCCAGATGTTAGTCCAGTGCCAATTCAAAAGAAACGCTATTGGCCGATTAGTTGGCTTAAAACGGCAGATATGAGCTGAGATATCGGTCCTATGAATATGTTCCCGAGGGTCGAGCTGCGTTAAGCTCTTATTCTCCGATTCTGTTAATGCCGTCAACGCGAACTGCCGATGCGGCTTCTGACTATGCTTTCTGCGGTCTTTGTTTCGACTCTTCCGTTGTGAAAAGAATAGGTTGTTCTCAGGTGTATAGGAAGAGCTGCTAGTAACAAGTGAGGGAAGGAACCCCAAGGAAAGAAGAAATCAAAGCTCTCTAGCCGGGATATCAAGATTCACGTGCGAAGGGACAAGCGAAAGGCTTCCTGGTATAAGAAAGAAAGTAGAGCTAGGCAAGGTCTTCTGTGAGTAAACGAGATGAGGATTGAGGCAGTTAAGTTCCACCAGGGTAGGTGCTTTCTTCGCGAGTATGTCTATTGATGGCGCAGTGTCCTATCTGCTCAAGGAAAGCTGCCCAACTCAATGTGTTACGCATTAGCGGCATTTGCTACATAATCCACATCTGTTGTCAGATATTTTACTATAAGGTAAGTGAGGAATTCTTCCAAGAACGGATTCTTCTTAATCTTAATTAAGTTGATTTGTTGCTGCTGATTTCAATAGCTAAGTCAAGCTTTCCAGTAGGCGAGACAGATGCCGATTCCACCGCTGTCAACTACCTCTTTATTTTAGATTTTGATCACTCTTTTTTCCATCAACAATTGCCACGTGAAAGCTCTAAGTCAAGAAGTCAAGCCAGCAAGAAGGTCCGAAAGTGAGAAGGTACGGTTTCATCATCCTAAGCTACCTCACCTCACTAAGTCCAGTCTATGTGCCCTTAGCCCAAGGATAGAGACAGGGCTAATGCTTTGGTCATACTACATGACGAGGCTTACCGAACTACCTTTTCCATAACTCAGAGAGAGAAGGCCGCTCAAGCAGAATCCGAATACGACTCTCGCTAAACAAGAGCTCTTTACTGCTAAGCTGATCACAACTTCATATTCAACAACAGCAAGAAGACGACTCTAGCCTGCTGAAAGCTGTGAACATTCGCTTTTCTCGGGTTCCTAGCCCAAAGGTTCTAGGGTTCGAGAGAGAAATTCCTACTATAAGGAAGGGAAGAAGGTAATCCAATTAGTAGAATGCTGCTTTCTATCGGTTGTTCACATTCAAGCGTGAGTTAGTTCAGAGTCGGCAAGGGGAATCAGAGAAAGGGCAGTTTAGTCAACAATGATGACTATGGGAACATTTGTTTGCTTTATAGGTACCCCCGAATCTACTAGTCATCGCCTTTGAGCTGGGAAAAGCATTTACCTGGAGTCGGCCATTCCTGATTCAACAAAGGAAAGAAGCCTTGATCCCAAGACTAGCTGCGTCTTTTTCGACTAGTGAGTTGTTGCCTAGCCTTGGTCACTGAACTCGGTCACTGAAAGACCTTTCGAGTCGAACTATAGTGGATAAAATAGCTGCTTATTCTTCTTAAACGGATCCATCTTCTTTCGCTCCTAAATCAAGAAAAAAGCTTTTGTCGGCTCTGAGGCTGAGGAAAGCCGCTGACCAAAACCTAGCGTTCGCACCCCTTTCGAAGCGGAATAAAGGGAAAAGTGAGTTGCAAGTCGAGAGAGAGAGAGAGAACTGCCTAAAAGGAGAAGTAAAAAAAGGAGTCCTCGTAAAGCCTAAGGTAAGGAAGGTTGTTCACCAGGTAAGGCCTCCCATCCGGTCGAGAAGAAAGGGATTCCTTTGAAAGAAAGGGGAGTATACGAAGCGAAAAGGGAAGGTGGGAAGGGGTAAGGTAAAGTTGAGGTAGGATCGTAAACCGCCACCCTTCCGTATCCGGTTGAGCCGATTGATCGAATGGCCTCATCAACAATAAGGTGGACTTCAATTGACGCGATAAGGTGTTAGAAGCACCCTGACGGGCCAGGGTATGCCGATGGTTGGAGGGCTACTTAACATCATTCTCTAATAAATCAGCCCCATGAGATCATCCCGTTGCACCCCTCACGCAACGTTAGAGGGCTGGGTCCCCTCCCAAGTCAAGTTATAAGGTAAGCGCTGTGCTAAGTTTAGAAGTCCGTCTATGTCGATTCAGTTGCAGTTATTCGCCTTTCTTGCGAGCCAGAAGTTTAGAAGTCCGTCTATGTCGATTCAGTTTCCTTTCATTCACCCTCTCCCGCTATCCTAAGCCTTTCTTTCGTCCTGCCATTCTTTCTGCTAGCTATCTAGTGGGAGAAAAAAGAGAAGCCCCTGCTGTTGGCGTGCTATAAAATTGAATTTGAGTGATAGGCCAATGCTAAGTGTTCCATGTCGTTGGATAGTCGGTTCGAGGGCAAGGAAGGAAGTTCTCATTTTTAAGCCTGCAAGCTAGTAATTCCTCTCCTCGATAAAATGGGCATACCTTTAGATTTCCTTCGCTTCGTAAAGTAAACGACAATGGAAAGAGTGAAAAAATGAGTGGAAGTTGCCCCTCCTAGCGTTCTAATTTTAGTTTTAGGTTACATTGGAGTCTCTTACTAGTCCATTTCTAATCCCTTTTAGCCAGTTTCCTTCTATCCCATTGAAGCAATTGTACCAATTGCAACAGTCTTAAGGCCATTAGTTGGAGTGCTAAGTGCTGCTTTGGCAGTCGAGTTTTTTCTTACATCCAGTGCTACATCTAGAGGTCCAGTCCCCTAGGTCATTTGATATCTCTAGTCTGAGTTCCGTTCAACAAGCCAGTTTTGTTAGATCGCTTATAGTCCCCGTAGTGTCCAGTAGCTGTCTCTTTTTCTTACCTTAACCTTAGGCAAGCGAAAGACAGAGGCTTGAAATCAAAGTTAAGATATCTCCATCCGGTGGGAGTTGCTATCTATATAGTTCCATGGCAGTTCTACTTGCAGCCATTGATAGTTCTCTTGCATCCGCTTTAAATCTAGCAGAGTAAGGGGCAAAAGGATCTGACGCAAGTTGGAGGATCGACAGAAAGCTAGGGTTTTTCTTCTCCCTTATTATCCTTTTGTAAGGAACTAAGGAGTTAACGATATCTCGCTTAAGGAGATATCTAGCCAAGCAATTCACCTGATCCAGACACGCCAATAGGCGGGTTTGAAGATAGTAAGTAAGAGTAGTGGCATTCTCATCAAAAGGATAAGTAAGTTCGCAATCCAGTGATAAAGTGAAAAAATGTGCTTTTTTCTGCGCATATTCCCTTGTGAGGATATGCATATAATATTTTAGGTATTAGAGTGCATCAAGATTATAGGTTACAGTTTCTAATCTATAGGATTGATTCTGGCTTCTGTAGGACTACTAACTAGATTATGCTTTCTCTCCGGGCCTTTGCTAAAAACGTTGGAAGGAAATCTGTGCGAAGGCTTTCTGTGGGTAAGGCAAAGGTAGATGTAATATTGCGACACGTGTCTTACTTTGGGAATTCCTTTATTTACCTAGTGGGTCTAACTTTATGTCTAAGGAAGAGGATAATCTCCCTAAAGAGCCTGCCTAGTCCTTCTCGAATCCTGAGAGCTCTGTTCCATTTCGTAAGCGAGTGTTCAGTGTGAAGTACTTCCATTCGCTCCTCCTCCAATTGCAGACTCCTTTTCAGAAGAGTTATCAAGCGCAAGGGAAAAGACTAGCAAGCCAATTACAGTCTTAAGGGTTGGTTTTCGAATTCCCTTCTCATTGGATCCAGTTGGAATTGTAGTTCTCTTTGCTGTTGTGCCAAGCAAGGGAGTTCTTTGATAACTCTACCAAGAATTAGGGTGCAGGAAAGTTTACTCACTTCTCCTCGAATTGCATAAGAAAGATGGTTCTGGAGATAAATCCTACCTACAAGCATTTGCTTATAGAATGGTGGAGGGAGGAAGAGGTAGCAATACATTCCGCCTAATGCTTGATCACTGCATTCGTGATATATCAAATGAGCTCTCCGATCTATGATGAAGAGTTCCTGTAGATAGGATCATATTTCTTTATAGTCCTAAGCATTTTAATTGGACCTTTCTCCTTGACTTAAGTTTTGGAATATTTTCATCCGGGATTGGAACGACCTATGTTGTAACAGAGGAGAGAAGGTGAACCAGCTTCCTTTGGTCGCCTCTCCCGTCTGGTCGAGTAGCTTTCGCTCCTTCCTACTTACTTTATTATAATATAAGCGGGTGGCCTATTGGGAGCTTTTTAGTCATAGTGGGAGCTTTCGGAAATAACTTTGCAGGTCAAGATCATAGGAAGAGGGAACAACAAGGGAGAAGATCTTTTTGAAAAGAAGACAATTCCAAAAGAAACTCAAAACAGAGAATAGGATGCCTTAAAGGTAAATAAGAAAGATCATAAATAAAAAAGAAAGAAAATAGCTGCCTAGCCCGCGGGAAACAGAAGGTTAGGTTAGGAAGGGAGAAAGGATATTTACCAAGACTACTGAAATAGCACAGATTTGGCTTGGGAGTTCTCACTCGGGCTATTAATCTCCTCTTCTCCTACTCATAAGAACCAGAACAGGCATTCATAATCGTCCCTAACCTCTGTCTCTAACCTATTCCTTTTCCTCTGTCCTTTTACCCTTTGAACAACAAGCCAGAATTGGATTACATTTCAATAGAGAAAGCTATCAATGGTCACATTGAGACGGGAACAGATGGGAAATTCGCCCTCCAGTTCTATTCCTTTGGATGAGACGGCAGTGAGAAATCGATAGAGAGCAAGGGATGCTAGCGCTCTTCTACTCATATTCCTTGCTTCAGTTGGTTCAGGAAGCTTTGGCATCGAGACACATTACGATAGCTATAGCTAGGCCGGGTGGGATTCTCTCTCTATCTAATGGTTATGAAAAAAGTGATGAATCAAGTGGATCCTTTTCCCCTTACCTCAGTAGCTGGGAAGGCAGGCCCTTAGCTTCAACTAGTTCAGTTTGAGTCTTTCTCAGGAGTAGTTGCATTGCAAGTAGGCAGAAAATAAGCAGTGCGTTAGCTTATTTGTTCATTTTCAAACAACCCTTGTTTGTTCAACAAGGTCCATAGGGTGAGCTCGCTTGAAACTGGGGCGCGTCTGGTGGTATCGTATATAAGATCACACGGATGCTTACTTTTAGGAGCGATCTGTTCATCCAACTCGAAATATCATAAGTAAGAGAAGAAGAAGAATCTGACGCCCAAAATTCCCATGTCTTTCTTGGTTGGACCAACCGGCGAAATCCTTCTTCCTTAATTGGAAGAGTAAGAACAAGTCTCTCCATTTTTTTGGGGGAGCAGAGCAGTCAAAGAATGAAACAGATCAAATGATTGTTCTAGAATGGCTATTTCTCACAATTGCTCCTTGTGATGCAGCGGAACCATGGCAATTAGGATCTCAAGACGCAGCAACACCTATGATGCAAGGAATAATAGACTTACATCACGATATCTTTTTCTTCCTCATTCTTATTTTGGTTTTCGTCTCACGGATCTTGGTTCGCGCTTTATGGCATTTCCAAAAAGAAAAAAAATCCAATCCCGCAAAGGATTGTTCATGGAACTACTATCGAGATTCTTCGGACCATATTTCCTAGTATCATCCCGATGTTCATTGCTATACCATCATTTGCTCTCTTATACTCAATGGACGAGGTAGTAGTAAATCCAGCCATTACTATCAAAGCTATTGGACATCAATGGTATCAGAGTACGCCTCTTCACGAGGGTGATTTAAGTGCAACGAAATGCCTTAAGAATATGGTTCGCAAAGCATCTGGCTTACCGGTAATCTCCCATTCCCGCCGTCGAGAGACTTAAATAACTATAGCATGCCAGAAACGGGGAGTTGAGATGGTTAGACCTAGACCTCGAAATGCTCCCAGCATAGAAGCCTATGGTTCCATCTTGTTGTTGCTGGAGGTACACATCCCTCTTCTCGGTGTGGAGCGATATACGAGAAATAGATGCTCAGCCTGAAATGTCCGATAACGGCGCTGAAGTAGTGAATCTATCGGCACCATAGATGTGGCATACAACTTTGGACCTAACGACCGACCCAGTAACCTTTCAGAATGGGGAATCCCCGTTGGCAACAACCACGGTAGTAGTTGCAGAACTACTGGGCCGGGAGAGGACAACCTCTTGTTCCAGCTCCTCTTTCTTCGCTTCGGGGACGGAGGTCCTACAGTAGGTAACAGCAGGTACAAGCAACTTGACCGAAGGGGGCCGACGCTTCTACTCTTCCACCGAGGAGCCGTTCGCAGCGAGAAGCAAGGGATGTCGTGAACGGTGGGAGGTCACAGAGAATTTACCTATTCATAGAGTGATCCTATGATCGATATAGGATATAGACTATCTCTTTCTTTATTCGATTCTTTTTCTGAAAAAAAAGAAGGGTGACTCAACTTCTCAGCTAGAGTTGGTGGTGGGACTTGTTGGCATAATGCAAGCTGGAACGTGGGAATTCGAGGTATCATGAACTACTACTAAAAACCATCTTTTTTTTTTCTTTTTGGACAAACGATATCAGGTCAGGTCTATGGATGGGTCCAGATCTACGGGCCGGCCGGCCCCGGCCGATGAGCATAGGGAATCTATACTCGAGCGTTCAACTGGGCCCCTGACAGGATAGGTGAGGAATCTTGATATTTTTTATTGGGGCCTACAACTTCTCTAAGCCGACTAGCATCCCTTTCCACTGCGCATTTCTCGAACAAAGAATACGACTATAGGATCGAATTCGCTTTCCATGGTGAACTGGTCGTCCCATACCTTCTGCCTATCTCATATGTGTTGAACCAGGTCTTTTTCGGTTCCATCCCCCCCTCCCCCCTGAATACATAGGGTAGGTAGGACTAGGTGAGAAAGGGTTCCCTGTTGCCAATAAACTTTCCCTGGCCTTCGATTTCCCTTACTCATAAAGGGTCTTACGGTCGGTACTAACTAAAGAAAAAGAGTCTTCTTTCTAAGAGTAGGCATGGAGAGCTTTTTGCGGGGAAACTTGCAAGTACAGTTTGGGGGGAGACGGGCGTTGCCCCAACCTTATGAGTATTCGGACTATGACAGTTTCGATGAACAGTCACTCACTTTTGATAGTTATACGATTCCAGAAGATGATCTAGAATTGGGTCAATTACGTTTATTCGAAGTGGACAATCGAGTGGTTGTACCAGCCAAAAGTCATCTACGTATTATTGTAACATCTGCTGATGTACTTCATAGTTGGGCTGTACCTTCCCCAGGTGTAAAATGTGATGCTGTACCTGGTCGTTTAAATCAAACCTCTATTTTGGTACAATGAGAAGGAGTTTACTATGGTCAGTGCAGTGAGATTCGTGGAACTAATCATGCCTTTATGCGTGCGCCTGGAAAGATAGGCTGACTGCTGAGCCCACTTTCGCTCAGCCGCACCACCCAGGGTGCGAGCCACCCAAGAAGCAAGCTATTACAGCGAGTGGCTGGAGCAGTATGGAGCCGAGGAGAAAGGCAGTAGATAAGATAGAAGAAGGGGTCAGGCTCCCGGTGGAGCAGAGGATACGGTTAGGATAACAAACTTGAAACGTGGAGCTCGAGCGTCTGGCGAGCGAGTGGTTAGTGGCCAATAGCGCCCTAGTTGATGGCATTCCTCTCTGCGGCTGGCACTCGAGGAACCACGGGGCACTCCATATAGAGCAAACAAGTGTTAGGGATGAGACGCCCACGCAAGGACCTCAATTCTCATTAGGAGGTCGAACCAAGGACCTATGGAAGTCGGGGCTAGCCCGTCCCCATGGGCAACACAATAGTGTCTTGAGGGAGGAGTTTAGAGGCCTTATAGTAGCACATACTTCTTTTTATTTCTAGGTCATGCAAAGGGGGCCAGTCCAAGATCGTACTGTTCCTCTACAAAGACAACATATGCTCTCAACAGCTAGGCGCCACTCTCTTTCTGAGTTATTCCAGGTTCTTCATGATTTCGTGCCGCAGTAAACAAAAAAAACGAAAAAGAGGGCCATCTTAGCGGAAGGAGAAGGACCTGCAATGACAAAGACTACTGACCCTATTCTTGTTCCTAGCCATCTTTTACGAGTCCGGAAAGCCTCCTCATAGGGATCATAAAAATAGAATAGAGAAGGGCGGGCAGGGCTTCCGCAAGAGCCTCCCCCCTCTTCCCAGTCAAGATAGATGGGAAGGAGCCCTATCAAGGCCATAACCAATCTCTTTATTTACGTATGTACACCTTTGTTTCAGGGTGGGGCTGCCCTTCTTCCTGCTAATCCGGCCATTTCCGAACCTGTCTTTCTCATCCCATTCAATGGAGGACTTTTCAATTCTTGTGATTCCCAGCCCCCTTAGCTTATTATTTTATATATATATATATATATATATATATATATATATATATATATATATATATATAATTTGAAAAGGGTTCCGCTCGGCTAAATAGGCTCAATGATCTCTTTCTTCGCTTCGTTCGATAGGCCGGTACGGCGCTCCGCGTGGTTATATTCATACATGTTCCGACTCGCCGGTCATTATGGATCTAGTGGCATGGCGGGGCAAAAGAAAAAAAGGGGGGGGGGGGAAGCAACTACGAAGCTTCGTAGACTTGACAAGTCGCTCCGCTTATAGAATATAATGAAGCAAGCTAGCGAATCTCCTAGTAGCGACAGAAAGGGGCATTCGGGAAGCGACTAGTCGCTTCTGGCGAAGCTTCTAGAAGGCCGACCACTACATAGAGAGATCCATATACCAGTCATGAGCGATAGCGAAGCCTAGAGAGGCGCAGGGCAGGATCCAAGAGCTTAGAAAGGGTCAGGAAAGGAGCAGAGAAGGGGTTGGATTTCACCTACGATCAGATCAGTGGGAAACCATAGTTTACTTTTTTCGTAGTGTTGTTAACGTTGTTGAAAGCTCATTACTTATTTAAGTAGGCCTCGCTTTTTGGAGCTGCTCCCAGCTCACACTATAGTGGAGGAGGTGCCGTGAAGATCTAGGAGTGTGAGCAGTACGAGCTGAAAGGCTCCCATACTGTTTGGAGGGCAGGGGGCATAGATGCAAACAAACCTGACCCCTATCTATCGTCATAGAAGCTGTTCCTAGGAAAGATTATGGTTCTCGGGTATCCAATAAATTAATCCCCCAAACCGGGGAAGCTTAAGCGGAAATGAAAGGGTAGGGTGAGGGAAAAGAAAAGGGGGGAAGCAACTAAATTGAAGGCTTCGCTCCCAGATCACTTCGTGAGCTCATTTAGTAGACAGCGAGTGTGCGCCCCTTTAGAGAAGAGATAGGGGCGAGTACTACACGAGCTCGTAAGTCAAGTACGGAACGAGCCTTGTCTACGAAGCAGAGCGACCTCGTCTTGCTTGCTTCTGGCGAAGCTTCTAGCACTGGATAATAGGCATGGTAGGAATACGACTTTTTAGGTCGACCACTACACTACATAGAAGCGATAGCGAAGCCAAGCCGTATAAAGGCGAGCAGCCCTTATAGCAATAGCAAACGGCCTACTTATAGCCCTTCCCAATTTCTAGTAGTAAACTTCCCAAGTTTAAGCAGGATAACCCCCTCTCTATTCTTCTCTTCATGTATGTGGGCTGCCTGCCCCATCCCGAATAGACGAACAGGAACAAGCTGAAGAAGCGAGAGAGATTTGAGATTCCGTAAGTAACTCAGTGCTAAGAAAGAAGGGCTTGGAAGAAGAAAATGAAATACGAACAACCACGCTGGTTGTAATAGATCGACTTTCATGCTAGTTCTTGCTCCAGCATGAAAGTTCCATTTCAGGGAAGGACGACGTACTATGATACTTTCTGTTTTGTCGAGCCTTGCTTTGGTCTCTGGTTTGATGGTTGTACGTGCTAAAAATCCGGTACATTCCGTTTTGTTTCCCATCCCAGTCTTTCGCAACACTTCAGGTTTACTTCTTTTGTTAGGTCTCGACTTTTTCGCTATGATCTTCCCAATAGTTCATATAGGAGCTATAGCCGTTTCATTCCTATTCTTTGTTATGATGTTCCATATTCAAATAGCGGAGATTCACAAAGAAGTATTGCGCTATTTACCAGTGAGTGGTATTATTGGACTGATCTTTTGGTAGGAAATGTTCTTCATTTTAGATAATGAAATCATTCCATTACTACCAACCCAAAGAAATACGACCTCTCTGAGATATATGGTTTATGCCGGAAAGGTACGAAGTTGGACTAATTTAGAAACATTGGGCAATTTACTTTATACCTACAATTCCGTCTGGTTTTTGGTGCCTAGCCTGATTTTATTAGTAGCCATGATTGGGGCTATAGTACTGACTATGCATAGGACTACTAAGGTGAAAAGACAGGATGTATTCCGATGAAATGCTATTGATTCTAGGAGGACTATAATGAGGGGGATGACAGATCTACTAAAGGAAAGTAGCTTGATATTGGTTTGAATCCAATTCGTGAGATGGCCATCTTGGTCATATAGATGTCTTGACACCCTGATTTTCTTTTCTCATTTTCGAATGACTGTCCCATTCCATTTTTGGTAGAACTTCAAGCCTGGAACCGCTATATGATGTATTAGTAGAACCCCTGGGATACGACGCCCTGCTCCTTGAGTATCCTGGGATTGAATACCCCGACCTCCCGGAGGCTCCCGAGAAAGCTATTTTAGCCTTCCGGACAGTTAAGGGCAATTCCTACGCCCCTCATCGGTCTGAATCCCCACCCCCGCATAACACTTACTATATTTTTCAGGAAAAACTGAAAAAACGATTCACTTCCTGACCTTATTCTCGAGTTGGAAGGGTTCTTGCTACTAAATAAATTTCTTCAGTTGAAGTAGCTCTTTCCTGAGATGTCTTTCAAGTTGAAGAAGTAAGGGCTTCTCCAGCGTAAGTAGGTTTAGGACCAAGGGCAGGGTCTAAGGCAGTATCGATCGAAGGTGCCCCTAGGGATATGGCTATTTCTTCTCGTTCAGCTTCTCCAATATCCATTGTTTTAGGACTTGAACTAGATAGGGAAGTTTCCTTCTTTTCTGTTGAGGCTCATTCCGGAGCATCCCGCGCATCTCTGTCAAGCCCTCCAACCTCTTCTTTCTTGGTGTATGCTGTCTTTCCTCAAGGCTAAACCCAAAGGTATCTAAGGGAATCAAACCCAGCTTTTCAGGTAGCTGCTTCAATTGCATGCATCTAACCCCCACGCTCGTTCGTTCCCCACGCTTGGTTGACTTGCCATATTAGTCTTACAATACGCTCAATTCAAATGAATATGATAAAGTCTAATGACATCTCACACCACCGTATAAAAGAATAGCATCTCACACCACCAAAGGTAGACTGTCCTCAAGTAGAAGTCTTTGCTGCTGAAGCTGGTTTTATGAAGAATCCCGGGGAAAGGTGCTTAGGCTGTTTCAGTAAAGTAAGTCAAGTAAGTACTTGGATGGGATAAGTGCCATATAAAGAGTATTCTCACTTTAAGTAAGGAAGTACCTTAATTATATAAGTATGTTCCACTTCTGCTTTCCCGGTTAGTTCAAAGTTAAACATTTTGAATCGAAACGAACAGATGACACAACGTTCCCAACCACGTCATGAGAAAAGAGTTCTAGTAAAGAAGAAATCCCGTAGAGTATGTGAACTAAGACATTCAAGCTAAACCTATTTTATCGGATATCAGACTTTCAAGTAGAATGTCAGAAGTAGAAGAAAGGAGTGAGGCATTAACGAGTATCCTGAAATCCTGTGAGTAAGAAAGCCCCTTTTGACTATCTATCTATAACTTGGGGAGTTCTCTGAAAGCAAGGGAGTGAGCGGATAATAGCCCCCGGCGATTGAGGGGAAAGAGTCTGTTGGTGCATCCCCTGCAGTGTCATTAAATCCAGTAAAGGTAAAAAGAGAAGGTGCCCTTGTTGATTATTCATATTCGAATGACAAACTAACTGCAGATGAGTCTCTGGGATATGAGCAAAAGGTAAGAGATCAAACCGCTTCTGCCGCTGCTTCGAGATAAAGGGATTCTCACTCCAAGTAGGGAATTTTCTCAGTAATAGGATAGATGAGTCTCGGAAGTCAGAACAAGACCCTGACATCTATGCCAAGTGAAGCCTCATGAATAAGTATAAGGAGGGATGAAAGCCAAGTAAGTAGCTGCAGTCGCAGGTGTCTTTTCTGCGTTTAGGAGTTCTTCTTCGTTTAGTTTGGGAATCTGGTTAGGGAGTTTCACTCTGGGATGGGCCAAATGCTGCTAAGGTATCGCCATTTGAGAGGAAAGAGTGAGAAGCACTAAACAAGAGAGAAAACCCTATCTATCTGGAGATATACCTGAAAGCAAGGAAGTGCATCACGGGTGTGGGGCACTACCGCTTATCCTTTCACACCCCAGTAACACGGGCTGCATTATGCCCTCAAGTATCTGCTCTAGTAAGGAAATAGGTGAACAAGTCTGCTATTCCTGAATTTCAAATAGGTATAGAAGGAAGAGAGTAAGGAGTTGAGTCCCATCGATGTAGGCTAGGAGAACAATCCGTTTCATATGCAGGACAGTCTAGTATCCATATCTTGAATAGGAGTCAGTGTGCATGGTCAATTCCATCTTTCCGCTGAAGGAGAATCCAATACCAGTACTCAAATAGTAAGTACCGAGAGTACGATAGTGATTATCTATCGAAGGCGATGAAGAAAGGAATTGGTTTGCTAGAGGACTTGCTATATTTTGTTGGCGTTCAGTGAACCGATCCAGCCTTTGTTTGGTATGGCAGCAGCTACCAAAAGCACACTAAGTTAGTCACAGGTAGAAACCTATGAGCTCTACTAGCTCTCCGACTCTATAAACTTGTCTTTCCGGCCCATTTACCCCATCTTTCTTGCTTGCTATGAGAGTTGTTACTGCTACTCAGAACGGTCTTTCTTTGCTGGTTGCCGAAGGCTCTTAAAACCGACAGAATGACCCGGTAACGTTGCACTCCATCGGCTGATTTAGCAGCAGTAGCATTAGTGGCTTGGCTTTTCGGGCTGAAGGAAGAATCCTAGGGTGGAACCAGAAATCAACAGATAGAACCGATTCAATAAGGACTGAAGCTGACAAGCGATCGCCAAGTTAGGTGTAGGAAGGAAGATAAGCATCCAAATCCTCTTTTTATTCCTTAGCTTAGTCTGCTCTTAACACTTCTCGCCAAGTCCAATAAAATACAGACTCTCTACGACTCAAAGCCCCCAACCTACATCGTACCAGATCAGACTAGTAACATCTCTTAGATGACTGCCTTCTACTTACATTTACATAAGGACTCACCCTAGGAATGGATTTGATTCATACCCAGACTAGTCCTACCTCAGCTTCTAACTTAATGAAGTAGCTAACTGCTGTTGCTATGCTGTGTTTGACGATTGTTGCTAGAATGAATAGCCAAATCAATGGAATGAATCAAAGTTTTTTTCCGGGTATAAAAAAGGTTTCAGTTCTGATTTAAACTACGTACGAGGCATAGGATGGATAGGCACCAAAGACCAACAACAAAAGAATAACCTAATTCTCTTAGTCAAGGTAAGGGTTCAGATCTCATCATGCCTTTTTTTTGCATCATTTCACCAACCCTACTCACCTTCCTCCTTCTGCTCTTGCTTGCCACTCCATTAATTATTATCAAGCGTAATTCGACGGAAGCTATTCGAAAACTATTGAACTTGCTCCGAAGTTTATGATTTGGCTTTTGTGTGTCACTGATTACGGTTTACGATTGGATTGCTATCTTATCAAATGAATGCTATAGCCATTGAGGCTAGAAAAATCCATTAAAAAAGGAAGGGAAGATTACAATTTTTTTTTATAAAGAGGTACCCTTCATCAAGAAAGCTTGCATAAGAGATCCTTCTTACTGCTATTTCTAGAATGAAAATCTAAAGATAAAAATCAATGTTAGGCTGTGGGGCCACAAGGGCTGGGACCCCTAAGGAGAGGTCAACGAATTCTCTTCGAATTGGTCTATAGTCGATGAACCGACCAGGACACCCCCCCTTTCTGCCATATCTCTCACCGCCTCAGTCTAGCTATCCCTAGCCGAAAAAAGTATGAATAGAGCAGTTGAGTGCCTTTCCTTCCCCTATCTTTATTTGCCACCACCCGACTTAATGGTAAGAAAGCCCACCTCCTAAGAATGAAGGAATGGATTAATCACCTTTGGGGCTGGTGGATGGATCGCCTTTCCTTAACATAGATGGTGGATGGGTTTCACTTAACAAACAAGAGAATGGGCCATACGGGTGCCTACACTGTTAGTCTATTTGATTTACGGGAAGAGATATTTATTGAATAGAAAGAATGAAACCTGTACCAGCTTATCGCCAACCGTGCTTCCTACCAACTCCGCCTATCCCAGATGGTCGGTCCTATTGATTTAGCCACACCTGAACCCGCAACAGCTGCCTCTATTCCGAAAGCAACTTACTTTTCTGATGAATCTTAGCTCGTTTTTTTTAATACAGTCAAAGTGGGACATCCCTTGTTCTCGCATTCCTTGCCCTTCACCCTCAGCTAGTTGCCTTCTTTCCTAGGGAATTCAATCACATCGGATCAGTGAGCTAAAGTCAGTCCCTCAACAACTAAAGTAACTGCTTGATCTGTCACCCTCCGTGATTCAAGCCTGTCACCAAGCCTTAAGTCAAAAGCTCTGGTTTCAAGCCCAGGGCACCAAGTGAATCAAAGCAAGAGCTTACTCAGAGCTCGAACTCTATTTAAATCAAAGTCAAGTGAAGCAAAGCAAGCCAGCCAAAGAGGGATAGGCATGATCATTCTATTCTAAAGATAGAGATCCTGAACTAAGGACTGAAAGCTAGAAGTTCTCTATGTGAACATAGGATCCTATATAAACAACTGGAAATGCTAGACTAACTGCTCTAGAGGCAACCTACTGGAGAAAGCCAGAGGATTGAAGTTACTCGGTTAAGAGGATTAGGGAATAAACGAAGGAAAGAAAGCTTAACTCGCTCGAACCTCCGAGGGCCAATGAACTCAATCTTGAACCCATGTTTAACTTTCTCTTTAGCCTATGAGGTTTGATGATAGACCGTGGTAAATTCAGAAGCTGAAGAGGAGATGACCTTAGAAGATTCTATTAGAAGTAGGAAAGCCTTCAACAAGAGAAGGAGACCCAAGCACAACCAACCTACCTTACTTATCGAGAAGGGGGTATTCTATTAGATTAGTAAAGGAAAGCACCATTCTTAGTTATTAGTCATTCGCTCGCTTAAAGAAGACCGCCTCCTTAGCTGCCGAAAATGAAAGGCTAAAAGTCAAGTAAATGAGTTAGGAAACCGAGTGCCATCTATCGTCTGATTAGTCTTCATGGTAGCGGGCCTTGCTTCTTTTCTTTTGCTATTGAATCTGCTATTAAAGGAGTAAGCTGCGCCCTTAGCATGCTTTTGCCCAGGAGTGGATGCTGACACCCTTTTGCCTTATCCGCTCTTGGTGGTTTAGTTAGGGCAGTAGATTACTTAGAGGTTGACTTTATTCTTGACTGCTTTCCAGCTATCAAAGTGGATTAGCCTTGGAAACCTTTGAAATGCTTTAACTGTGGGGCATTCTACTGTCAAGTGCCCGAATCATACCCAAACCCTTACTCAACCTTTGAAGAAGAAGAAGGAAAGAAAGCGGTCCTTAAAAAGACTGAGAATGCTAATGACTGGAAAGTAGTGCAGAGACCTTCAGGTATGAAGCAGTGAGCTGATATGATAGAAAAATGCCTGTCAAATTGTTGGGTCTGCAGCAAATAGATTGAAAATGCTTTCTAATGAAGACCTATCTGTAGATGATGTCATTCTTCCCAAAGAATCAAATGCAGTGCGATGCCAAGAAAATCTAGATAAGGTGGAACAGATGCATCACCTTTCTTATGAAAATGAAGGAAAGCAGCAGACTATTCAGGAATCTCCTAGCTTTGCTGCAGGTAGTGAAAGTGGAGCAACAGAGGAAGATGAATGTGCAGCTAGGAGAGCTGCTACTTCTAAACTTGATAACTTCAGCTAGCTAACTGGTTTACTACTTTCTTTCAACCCTTGGACTGCTATCCTTGGCATGAACTGGCCCACCTACTGAACTCCTACTATCCTGCTACCAAGCATTCTCTCTTTACGAGTGCACTAAGAAAGATTGCTACAACAAGAATAGGAAAGAAAACAGACTGCCATAAATCGTAGACCGGAACTGTCCTTTCCTACCTGCACTGACTTCCTTGCCTTACGAAAAGCATTTCAAAACTTTCTTTTTTTACTGGTAGTAGTACAAACCTATCTATTGATTAAGGTAAGGAAGGCGGGTTCACATCGCTATCTAAGCGCAGACGTTACTAAGCGGCTGCTGGTCTAGGTGTTCGAAGCATGATTCATCAACTGGTAAAGGGAGTAGTTCATCTGAAACTAGTCCTCTCTAAAGTCAAGGAAAACGAAGCTAACCGCTTTGAGGCTGCTTTCGAAACATTCTTCATCGACAGGGATTTTTCAGTCATTACAACTTGGGCAAAGCCGATTGCTTTCTTCCGGAGAATCTATGGCAACGTGAGAAGCTAAGTTTCTAATTTGATCACAAAAAATAGGTTGCCCAAAGCGCCAACCCTTCCTCTTAGACACTACTACTGATCAGCATGACTTTCTTTCTTGAGTAAGGTAAGGGGTACGGAAACGTCCTCTTATCACAGCTTGAACGGGGTTCATTGTTGGGAAGAAGACGAAGTCGATTCAATCCAACTCCAACCGGATAGAGATTGAGTCTAGAAAGAAATAAGAAAGAGATTATTCCCTAAGAGCTTGTCCAGTACCTTTTGTTTAGAGTCTTTCTACTTTCTGTCAGCTATAACCAAGTTGCTATTTCGGGGTTAAGGAAATGAATTGTATGTCGCGTAATCCCCCTTCCTCCCTTGCAGTCAAAACTCTCCTCTAATAGCAGAAAGCTTCCATGCCCTATTCTCTATTTTGGAAAAGGACCTCTTACGGCAGTTGACAGTGGAAACTTTCCAGCTAGCGATTGATCCAGTTACCGGTAAAGGACAGTTGACAGAAGAAAGAAGAGAGATGAGCTACTATCACTCAAGAACTAGAAGAAGGAAAGAAAGAGATTCACTTCGCCAGCCTTCAACTCCTCTTTCTTGGATCGTTGTTTGCGACAGACCAATTGAGACAGATCTAGAGATAGAGCAGCAAGGGAACACTTACCAATACCTACTATGGATCAGGCTGAAGTGTTGCATCTCCATCTTCTAATATTGTTGCACCGCCTTGATGCTAGAGGGGGCTCTCAGAAAGAGGGGGCAAAGCAAAACCAAGAGGAGGTCGTAGATACGAATCACTCTCTATCGTAGGGCATATTTCTGTAGTAATGTATTTCGGTCTTGATTGTTGCCCACGGAGTGGTAACGGGCGGAAAGAGCTATGATAGGAGTCGATGCCTTTCTATCCCAAAAGGCTGAAAGCAAAAGGAGATCGCTTTTGATTCAGGATCAAGCCCAGGAGGTAGCAGTCGTTGGACATGTCCCTTCTTTAAAGTCAAGGTAGGAGAGTGAGATGACTTACTAGGACAGAAGGGAATCAATAGTAGAGTAGACAGAAAGGAAAGATTATGACTCTTTCCGATAGAGAACCAAAGAGCAGACAGGAGCAAGCCAGAGACCTATTCCATATGATAAAGCTACCCATTGAGGGAGCTTAAACTGATGTCCCTATGTGCCAGGTGTTACCTTCCTTTTAGATAGGTACTTCCCTGCATACTATACTTATCTAATTCTAGTTTCAAGCCATAGGAATCTCGATTTCTTACTAAAGCTAGCGGCTTGACTTGGTGTGAAGTTTTCATAGCATGGGCATGGGGAAAGGACTCTTTGCATGAGTTGGCTATTTTTCAAGAACTGGTTTGACATGAATCTATGGAAGGGCATTCTCTATCTCCTTAGGGTGTAGAACTCATCTCGGGCAACTAAAGAATGGGAAGAAGGTAGCTAGCAGCTTCCATAGCTGTCTGTGATAAGCCACAAGGTGAAGCAGAAGGGAATTCATGGACAAATGTAGCTATTCGGGAGTCAATAGACTGTTCGGAAGTAACTGGTCCCACATTAGCATTAGTAAGGGAAGAGAAAGACCTGATTGACCTAAGGCAAGAAAGTCTAGCCTAGCCTGAATCCGAAGTGCTCTTTTTCGTATAGTATAAATGGCCTCTTTTTGTGCATCAGATCCGGGCAGCTAGGAAGGAAAAGTCTGAAGCCAATAGGTTGTTTTCAAATGTGCACATGAAGAAAAAATGTTGGGGAGATTAAGTGCCTAGCCCTAGCCTTAGATGGAGCAAAGCAGACTGAAGCTGGCTCTGGGAACAGGAAGGAAGTGAGCACCCTGGCGGAGAAAAGAAATGAAACCTAAAACATAAATGGAAGCCTAAGCCTTCACATCCGAGAAAAATCATCAGTTTCCGTTGGATAATTTTTTTGACAGGGTTGGCATGGTTAAGGAAGAATATAAATATTTCACAACTAAATGAAGTTAGTCTTGGCTTCTTCTTCTTTTATGGGAGACAGGGGCAAGGAACCCACTCTTAGAGCAGGAAGCCCGTAACCATATTAGATTCGTAGCTCGTTAAGGGAAATTCAATCAAGTCGGCTACCATAGAGTCAGACCTTTTTCCGATCCTATCTCATCAAAGCCGGGTAATAAAAAGAAGGAACTTTCTAATGAAATGAAAGAAAGGCGAAGGAACAGAAATGGGCTCCTTCGGTTACCGTTCTATCCGTTCTAATCCTGATAGTTTTGAATGCTATTGACTTTACCGCTCCAGAATGTGAAGTGGGTTTTTTATTCCGGCCTGATAAAAGTGATCTTTGAAACAGAAATCGACTCAAAAGGAACAGAATAGGCTTGAGAGTAGCTCTTTCCAAATAGGTCGAGTAGCCATTGAAAAGGAGCTCTCTAGTTGGGATTTACACGCACAACCTTCTCCTATGAGTCAGCCTATGTTATGCGCCTGCCTTTGAGAACCTTTCAGCTGGTTCCCTTCGTCGACATCATTGAACCTCGTTAGCATTTCTAAAAGAATTGGAGGCTCAAAATGAATGGTCAAAGGAATTGATGATTCGTGTTTAGTCTCCGATCTTTGCCTAGTCTTCGAACCAACACTGTATAGAGGGGAACAAGCTAAGACATATAGCAAGAGTAGAACTCCTATTGCATGCATCGATACCAGACCAGACAAACTAAAGCTAGCCCACTGCATAGTGAAAGTCTCTCTTAATTTCGCATTAGCTTTCAGTGAAACTTCCGTCTATGTAAGAAAAGTCTGAACCTCCCTTACTTTGTGGGCGCACTGACCAAAGACCTACTCCTGCTTAGCGCACGAGACTCACTTATGCCTTGATTATTTTACCTTCGGGTACTATAAGCATATAGTATATTAGCTCTCTATAGATTCACTCTTTTTCTTAAAAGAAAGATAGAAGGGAAACTACAGACTCCCTTCCTTATCGCATCGTTTGCTATCCTACCCTACTTCGCTAGCTACACTATCGCAAGTCATTTATACCAAAAGACCTGGCCATCGCCAACCAAGAGGGGGGGGGGATGAACCTACTTCCAGAGACTACTCGCCTTGAACTCCGTCCCCTGAACATGACTGCTTATGCAACTACTGTGCTAGAAAAATGGCAGGAGACCACATACCAAGAAAGAGGTATTACACAAAAAGGGGCAGGCTATATTAGCTAATGTCTCTCAGCAGGATGCCCCACACGGAACAAATCGAAGGAGATGAGAAGGTTTCGTAGATTGGGGTAGCAGTAGCTGGTCGTAGTTACTTTATATAAAAAATGGATTGAATCATAATGAAATAATTAAATTCTAATAATGAAATAGAAGAAGAACGATTAAAGATCGGATTTGCTAAATGAAGGTGTAGAAGTGGCTGTAGTCAAACAATAGTAAGGAGAATTCGCTTAGTCTTCCGGTTCAGAACTCTATTTAGTTTCACAAAATGATTATTAATGAGATAAGTTGCTAAACACAGTCAATTCGTAAGACAAAGAAAAGCGTAGGTAACAATTCGTCTACCGAATAGGAAGCAATCGCATAAAGCAAGACGTGGGATAATTATAATCAATAAGGAAGTCTTCCCGTCTGCAAGACCTAGCTAAAGCCATCTTCCCTGGGGACTTCGAAAACCTTCCATTTTGTGGTTTTGGTCCTCTTTGCCATTCTTTCGTTTTTATGGTTAGCCATCGGTCGTAGAAAGACTCTTTTTTCGATAGGTGACTGTACCTCTACTGGGTTCAACCATCAAGGTGATACCTACAGGCTTGTATGTGGGTGTAAAACTAGAATCCTCGGGGCTTGACTTTTTACAGGTTTTGCATGGAAACGATCGGGCTTAAATATTGATGCAATGTAGCCATAACATCTAGTGCAGTGACTTGGTGTTTACTACCTTAAGGCATGCCTTGACTCCACTCGATGGAACTTGCTTTCATAAAGATTTTTGCTTATTGACTTTATTGACTCGCCTTTACTTTAGGGTATATCTTGTTTGTATAAGTAAAAGAGGATAACACCACCATTTTCCACATTTGCTGATCAAACAAGATAAAGAACGGGTTCTCCCTACTTGTATTGAGCGGGATGCTGCTTTCTTCTTTGTTTTCGAGATCAATTGACTTCCATTGACCTTGATGGGAGTTGTCTTCTTCGATAGCGGGTTCTACATCCGGCATCCCTCTTGATTTCCGGGAGAATGTAGCCGATTTACTTAGTAAGCTGGGACCTGTCCAATTGCTAGTTTGGCTAGATTTGTTCGTTTCGAAATGCTAGGTTGACATAGAAGAATCCGAAAGGAGATGCATTGAAGAAATGTCAGGGCTGTCCCGCTAGTTGGATAGGCGACTTCTCAATCTTGGAAGAGCATCTTGCAAGGGTTAGAGGTTTTGAAGGATGAGCTGGTATGGAAGATAGAAAGCCACGTTTGTACTCATGACTTAGTGGATCAAAACAACCAGTAGAGATTTCGGATCTTATTATACGTGACCCCGAGCTCCGATTCTGATCTTCTTTTCTGGTAACTGCCACTTCGATCAAGCATTAAACTACTAATTATGGCTTCGGTCGAGAAAGGTATGGGCTATGGGTCGGTAGGATAATGCTAGGTCAATTCGGTCCACTGTCTCTACTCCCACCTATCCCGCTTAAGGTTATATGGATGAAGCTTGCTTTGGGTCCACCACCTGGAAGAGTATTGAGATTTCTTGCTTTGAAGTGGGGTTGTATTTAATCGATTAGCTAGTAGGCTAAGGTCTAAGCACTAAGGGAACAAGGGGCTAGCCTCAAAACCCTAACACTAAGCTAAGTGAACGACCAACAGCTAATCGACTAAGTGGATTAGGATTGTTAGTGAGTAAAGCTTTGGGAAAGCTTACGAATGGGTATCCTTTGATTCCCTTTACAGTGGGAAGGAAGAAGCGTAGCGGGATGGGAGGAGTTAATACCGGTTAGCCCCTCGCTTTATGGCTTAGAAGAGTAGCTGGCATTGGCTCTTTTTAGGGACAGTTGATCAAGGAGATGACGGAAGATGGCATCAAATCAACGGCGTAAAGGCTTGGATGACTTTATTTAGGCCACGTCACTCTTTTCAATGGAAAGGACAGCTTTCGTTGTTTTTTGACTAAAGACATTCAATTTCGATCATTACTCCAGATTCCGTAATCCGACGTGAACTTGCACGACTGAGCTGCGCTGCGTTTGCCTAGCTGGGTGAAGGACGTAAAGGAAGAGGGCCAGCAAGTTACTTATTTTTGATTCCCAGATGCATTGAAATAACAAATAAGCATAAGGAGTAAGTAGCGAGGATCACAGAGAGAAGGTGATTCATGGTGATGTATTAATGGGAGACCAACTCTGGGTACTAGTAATAGACTTTCTTACAGGTCTTATATCCGAAGCTCGAGTCAAAGTTGGAGGAATTGCTTTCTAGTTCGACGAGAGCCAGATATTTGTTATATCCATGTTTATCTTACTATACCACTTGATATTAGATATTCAAAGATGGTCACTCTATTCTTTTAGCTATTCACTCACTGTACACTAATAGAATCTAAACACTTTCAAAGTGTGGTGGATTTATAAAGGTAGGTTGGATGTGCTTGGGTCTCCTTCTCTTGTGTGCGTCTTAACTATTATTGAAAGGACAGGATCAGTATGACCTCTTGCTCAAGGCCTTTAGGCTGAGCCCATTCATTCCATTCGATCGATCTGACCTATTAAGTGATAATAGCAGAGGAGGATTTTTTTGAATTGAATAAAGCAAGACTTTCCCTGAGTCGCCTATAGTAAGGAGCTCTTAAGCCCCTATGCAAAAGCTTTGCCCAAGCTCGTCGCAGAAGCCATGACCCAGTTTATATTATAGGGTAGGCGGAAGCCCATAAGGCCCCATGTCCACGGTGCAACACCCGCAATGGTTGCTTTGAGAGCAGTTCTAATAGAGAAAGTAGGCGTGGAGGAATACCAAAGGTAGCTAAAGGCGTTGAAAAAGCCTGACTCTCTTCTTCTGCAGCACTTCAAGCTTCTCTTCCGTCTACCGATCCGCGGCTTGCCATAAATAGCGCTTTCTTTTTTAACTTCGGGTATAGATAGTATCGAATTGCTATAGGCATGTGGGCTTTAAGAGCCATGGGCTATAAATACTTAATAAATGGAAGAACTTAGTGGAACCGTAGTAGAACCGATAGAAGAGCACGAGAGAAAAGCTATTCATGAATAGATGACCAAAAAGGCCTTGTCATGAGCTGGAGTCGAACCAGCATCTCTGGGAAATGAAGACAATCCCAGCGAACTACCATTTCTTCTAATCGTGACTTTGTTCACCCAGTTCGTCATGCACAATGAAAGCAAAACTAAAATGATTACATCCGGTCGTGTTTCCGCTAAAACACTAGAATCCCAAAATGAGTTATTTAAAGATGTATGTGACATAGGCAGGGCCATCTTTTTTGAGCCTTTGTCTCAAGAGATCTAAAAACTTGATTTCTTCTTGGTCCCTTTCTCCCACGTCCACTTCCAATTCCCTCCGGTCCAGTCGGTCGCGATGTTGGCCCAAGAAGTCGTTAAATGCTTCTTGGGGGTTGTAAGGGGCCTGGGCGGCCTAGGTACGATTTTGGGTTAAGACTTTTTGAAAAAGTCGTAGACACTCATGTTTGAGTTCTCGGATCTGTAGATCCCTGTTCTCAAACTTGCGTAATCTTTGATACTCTTGCTGGGAGGGAGCTTGCCCCAGCGCAAGTTTGATGTCGGACCAACATTCCCCCTTTTCCTTATCTAGCAGATAGGAGCTACCGTCCCCCTCGAGTTGTGCAATGCGATTTCACATCGACGATTCCAAGCTACAATTGTGGGTAAGGGGGGGGGGGGGGCGGCCCCGTTTCATCCACCCTTGGGATCGCAGAACGAGCCGATGTGCCTTCCATTTCCGGTTTGGGCGAGGGCTCCATCAACACTTTGATCTCGAACGAATCCTCCGTCCAGGAGGAACCAGAATTGGAAGGGATTATTCCCCCACCCAACGGACTCATCATATAGATTTCGGCCCCACTAGCGAATAAAGCCCTCGCAGCAAAACCAATCAAAAAAATAATAAAACCGGAACACCCTACTTTAAGTAAGAGTAGCGAGAGAGATCAAACCCCAAAAGAAAGAGTAGCCTTAAAGAATAAGGCATGAACGAACTCCGATTGTCTGCACCGGACCCCAATAAAATACAATAAGACCCCTAATACTACAAGGAGAAATAAAGAAAGTAGAGTAGTTCTTAATCTTTTTTGCATTCCTTATTTCTTAAAACCTCGATCTTCAAAGAAAACTGACTCCTCCTACTCCTTCTTCTCATTTAGGATAGGATCGTCGTTGGTCCTTCTTTCACTAATGATCTAATGATCTCACCATTCTCTAGTAGTTCTCGCTCCTAGCTCGCGGAGTGGCATACCGGGAAAGAATTCACCCTTTCGCTTGGGTGAGCAACGGCCCCTTGCGCCCAGAGCAAGCGCCTTTAGTTTTCCCGACCGCCTGCCTTTCGGCCTTAGCGTTCCAAACAACCAGTAGTGTGACCGATCTGTGTTCAAAACAACCGATAACGCTAGCGATGAATCGTGGGGCCCCTTAACGCCGAACAAAAAAAAGGACTAGTGCAATAACGACGAGTGGTGTGGTCCTAACAACCTAATATGGTAACGACAACTCGTAGTGGTCCTAACTACTAGCAACAACCACTACGACAAGCACCACAACGACGATAACGCTAGAACGTAATATATAGGCTTGCAAAGCAACCACTCCCTTGGTAACCTTGCTCCGCAACCATCAAGTCGGCCTTACCAAACCAAAGACAACTAGTGTTCCCAAAGACGAAAGAACGACATGCGACGGAACAAGACGGTAAAGCAACCACTCGTTGTCGTTCAGTTGTCCGTCACTTGTAGTCTCTGCATCATAGGTGGTTGTTCGGAAGGTTTTGACAACGTAACAGACAGCTAGGCAGTTACTACGCAACACACATTGGGGTGGTGCACCAATGGAATGACGAGTAGTCTACAACTAGTGGTGTTACGGAACAACTACCCGACGAGTGGTAATAACGACAACTACAGTAGGTTTGACAGTAGTGTTAGGATGACTGGTTCTCGTAGTTGTATTGCCCTAATGCAATGAATCAAACAACTACGAGTGCTCCCAAGACGATGAGACGCATGCACTATACCGTCGAGTATTGCTTGCAAAGTAATCGCAACTCGTTGTAGGTCCTCTCCTTACATTACAGTCGAGTAGCTTTCACTCCTTCGCTTGCAATGTGCGGTTGGTTTACCTAACGCATGGCTTCCCCAACACCAATAGTCGCATGAGTTCTCCTAGACCGGAACCCTTGCCTTTAAACAAACCGCATGATGCGTTCCGAAGTTGCTGTAGTTCTGTTACCGCCTTGTCGTCTTGGGTTAGAAAGGATACGACAGGCTCAATACAAGGACACTCAATTTCAAGCTCAATTTCAGGCTTTCGAAGATCTGACACTTTCTGTCGCATTTGTTCTCTCTTTTGTTTACCTATCATTTTCACTTTCTTTAACCGTACTTAGGTAGCTCTTCGTTCGTTTGGCAGAGGCGTAGAGCTATCTACTTGGTCGCGACTGGCTCTGTTACGCTAGGTTCTCCCTATGGTGCTACGCATCATTCCCTTCGGTCGAGTGAATCACATTGTTCTGGTCCGAAAATCCCTATGTCTAAGGTCGAGCAGCTACGCTCTCGTTGGTTGAGGTTAGATCCTCGTATGTCGCTACTCTCGTCACTGGGAGTTCTCACTTTTTCCTTCTTATCTCAGGACACCCTGCCAGGTTGTTCCTTGTTGACCGGCCTTGTGATTCTCATTATAGAATGTAGTGCCCAACAGTTTAAAGGAACGGGTGAAGTCTCGGGATCCGTTCTAGTCGAGTAAGAGATTTTCCCTGTATAGTAGTCTTCGTATCAATCCATGGGCTAAGGTGCAATTGCCTTCTTAGAGCCAGTAACTTCGTACTTTAAATTGGAGAAAAAAGAGTTCCAGAGGCATCTTCCATTCATCTCTATTTTGGTTTTTCTGCACCATATTTTGATCTCCCTTTTCTTCGATCCGAAATTCCCAACAAATCCTTGACTCCTCGAATACAACGGGATTTCACACCTGGCGAATCTTTCACTCTACCTCCTCTTATTAAGACTATAGAATGGTCCTGCGAATTATGACCTTCCCCCGGAATGTGAGCAAATATATCATGTCGATTGCTCAACCGTACTTTGGCTATCTTACGTGGAGCTGAATTCGGTTTTTTCGGTGTTCTTGTTGGTACACGCGGGCATACTCCTTGCTTCTGGGGACATTGATCCGAAGCTCGAGTACAGTCCGTGCGCCGTTTTTCTTCTCTACCATGACGAATCAATTGATTTAATGTAGGCATCGGTCGCTCTTTCTTTCTTTTGTCCTTCGCCCCGATTTTTCCCCTGTAATGTAACTAGTGTTTACTCCCGATCCGAAGCACCCCTTTTTTATTCATAGAGAGATCCAATCGTCAAAATCAATAAAAAGGCCATCATGGACCAAGATCCAAAGGGATCAATCTTGTTGGGAGGTACTGCTCAAGGAAAGGAAAAGGTGACTTCCGGATCAGGGATAATAAATAAAATAGAAACAAGATAAAATTGTATATCAAAACGACTTCTAGCATCACCGAAAGGATCGAAACCACATTCGTAGGCCGACAATTTTTCTGGGTAGGTCGAACTATTGGAAGCAAATGGAAAAGGAACACCGAGTGGGATCAAAGAAACTAGCGGACTGATCACTAAATAGATAAAAATAGGTGCAAATTCTGACATCACCACAGCCCACTTTGTTTTCTCGCTCCTTACTCGCGGAGCAGCATACCGACAAAAAGATAGGATTTGAATCGATGACTTAAGCCCTTGCGCTATTCCCCCCTGATCGCATCGTAGATAGCAGTCAAAGTCAGTACGCTTTCTATTCTCTTTATATTATATATGAAAATAGATAAGAAAGGAGGGCTGCCGAGGCCCGGAACTTCTCCGAGAGGTTCCTTTCGATACTCTGCGCACATCGGTAAAGGCCTTACTCTATTCCTTGTCAGGAATAGCGGCCTTAGTCTACTACTATCGGCTATCTCACTCTCGGGAAATCGGGGGTTTTGTCGGGGAATCGGTGTCGTGGTGGTGCTACGAGATAGCGATTTATCGTATAGAAGAATGGATCCGCGGACCTATTGATTGACCATAGATGCGAACCGATTGACCGCTACCTAAGAGAAGATAAGTAGTTCTTCTATCGTTCAAGGGCAAGGGGAGAACATGTAGCGGCTTGCCTAGATCTCGTATTTCCCACGTAGTCCGTCGGTCAAACCAACGATTCTCTTCTCAAAGTAATAGAGAGATCTTTTTCTTTTTCCAGTATGTAGCACCGCGATCAAGGAGCGCATCATCAGAGAAGGGCGAAAACGAACATAGGATCATGGCCCTTTTCTTCTTTCTTTTGCTGTTGATCTCAC
This sequence comes from Lactuca serriola, assembly GCF_051521515.1. Lineage (NCBI taxonomy): Eukaryota > Viridiplantae > Streptophyta > Magnoliopsida > Asterales > Asteraceae > Lactuca > Lactuca serriola. The sequence continues at coordinate 40,065,853 of NC_136412.1, read as the reverse complement.
ATCGAGAGCAGCTCCTTCGTGTTCAGGATGATCGGATGAGAGATCTTCCTCCGACTCCGAGAAATCGGTCAAGCGGGAGGCTACCCTCGACTTACCTCTCTCTATAAAAACCCCCTCCCCAGAGGAGAGCATAAGCTCCAGGATGAGTATGTCCTGGATTACCGGATTCATTCTCGTCCTGATCCACCATGCTATTTTTTTCAAAATAAAAAAAGATTCAAGGTGCTGAAGTGGCCGGATAGGGGGGGGGGGTCCGTAGGTTTTTGTGAAAGGGATGCTCTTATCATGTTATTGCTGAAAATAAAAAGCGAATTCCTCTATAGGATGTCGATTCACCCACACTTCCATTCCTTGTAGAGGAAGGCTAACTGCTTGTTGGCTGGGAGCTGTATGAGTGGTAACGTCCACGTACGGCTCCGTGAGAATGGCGGTGGATAGAAATGGCCTTGTTGTACCTCACTCTCGTCTTCAATGGGGTCTGCTCTTTCTTTTTTCGGAGAGTATGCCAATATGATCTTAATGAGGTGCGGGGCTTTGCATCTGACATTCGTTGGGCTTCCCTCTTCGGGAGCCTGCGTCCCGGCGTTTTTGTGCAATAAACCCCTCCGGGCGAAGACTAGTGGTAGGTGGTCCCGAGGAGCTTTCGGAAAAGGGTAGCCTAGTGTGTAAGCACAGCAATGAGCCGCGGCGAACCCCCAGACGATCTATCTAAGATTAGGGGGGAGATCCTCAATAGTTATGACCCTTTCACTCTTCCACAGACTGATACATGTACCGAATGCTCATACGGGAAAGTTGACTCCTGGGTCTGGAACCTGGGGGGTTGCTCTGAGAAATCCTTTCTTTCTCGTCC